>NW_016804643.1:964681-1010084 GCF_001698545.2 Rhinopithecus bieti
ACATTTTGGCATGTTTTTGCAATGGCTGGTACCAGTTGTTCCTTTCCATGTTTAGTGCTTCCTTCAGGAGCTCTTGTAAGGCAGGCCTGGTGGTGACATCTCTCAGCATTTGCTTGTCTGTAAAGGATTTGATTTCTCCTTCACTTCTTATGAAACTTAGTTTGGCTGGATGTGAAATTCTGGGTTGAAAATTCTTTTCTTTAAGAATGTTGAATATTGGCCCCACTCTCTTCTGGCTTGTAGGGTTTCTGTAGAGAGATCTTCTGTTAGTCTGATGAGCTTCCTTTTGTGGGTAACCCAACCGTTCTCTCTGGCTGCCCTTAACATTTTTTCCTTCATTTCAACCTTGGCGAATCTGATGATTATGTGTCTTGGGGCTGTTCCTCTGGAGGAGTATCTTTGTGGTGTTCTCTGTGTTTCCTGAATTTGAATGTTGGCCTGCCTTGCTAGGTTGGGGACGTTCTCCTGGATAGTATCCTGAAGAGTATTTTCTCACTAGGCTCCCTGTCACTTTCAGGTACACCAATCAAACGGGGATTTGGTCTTTCCACATAGTCCTATATTTCTTGGAGGCTTTGTTCGTTCCTTGTCATTCTTTTTTCTCTGAGCTTGTCTTCTCACTTAATTTCATTACGTTGATCCTCAACCTCTGATATCCTTTCTGCCACTTGATTTATTCAGCTGTTGATACTTGTGTATGCTTCACGAAGTTCTCGTGCTGAGTTTTTCAGCTCCATCAGGTAATTTACATTCTTTTCTAAACTGGTTATTCTAGTTAGCAATTCCTCTAACCTTTTTTCAAGCTTCTTAGCTTTCTTGCATTTGGTTAGAACATGCTCCTTTAGCTCAGAGGAATTTGTTATTTCCCTCCTTCTGAAGCCTACTTCTGTCAATTCATTAAACTCATTCTCTGTCCAGTTTTGTTCTCTGCTGGCAAGGAGTTGTGATCCTTTGGAGGAGAAGAGGTGTTCTGGTTTTTGGAATTTTCCGTCTTTCTGTGCTGGTTTCTCCCCATCTTCATGGATTTATCTACCTTTGGTCTTTGATGTTGGTGACCTTCAGATGGGGTCTTTGAGTGAACGTTTGTTGTTGTTGTTGTTGTTGTTGTTGTCGATGTTGATGCTATTTCTTTCTGTTTGTTAATTTTCCTTCTAACAGTCAGGCCCCTCTGCTGCAGGTCTGCTGGATTTTGCTGGAGGTCCACTCAAGACCCTGTTTGCCAGGGTGTCACCAGTGGAGGCTGCAGAACAGCTGATATTGCTGCCTTTTTCTTCCTCTGGAAGCTTCGTCCCAGTGGGGCACCTGCCAGATGCCAGCTAGAGCTCTCCTGCATGAGGTGTCTGTTGGCACCTACTAGGAGGTGTCTCCCAGTCAGGATACACGGGGGTCAGGGACCCACTTGAGGAGGCAGTCTGTCCCTTAGCAGAGCTCAAGCGCTGTGCTGGGAGACCCGCTGCTCTCTTCAGGGCCATCAGACAGGGATGTTTAAATCTGCTGAAGCTGTGCCCACAGCCGCCCCTTCCCCCCTGGTGCTTTGTCCCAGGGAGATGGGGGCTTTCCTGAGTGGGGCTGCTGCGTCTCTTTCAGAGATGCCCTGCCCAGAGAGGAGCAATCTAAAGAAGCCATCTGGCCACAGCGGGCTTGCTGAGCTGGGGTGGGCTCTGCCGAGTTCAAACTTCCTGGTGGCTTTGTTTACACTGTGAGGGTAAAATCACCTACTCAAGCCTCAGCATTGGCAGATGTCCCTCCCCTCACCAAGCTTGAGCCTCCCATGTTGACCTTAGACTGCTGCGCTGGCAGTGAGAATTTCAAGCCAGTGGATCTTACCTTGTTGGGCTCCATGTGAGTGGGACCTGTCAAGCCACACCACTTGGCTCTCTGGCTTCAGCCCTCTTTCCAGGGGAGTGAATGGTTCTGTCTCACTGGCATTCCAGGTGCCACTGGGGCATAGAAAAAATAACTCCTGCAGCTAGCTTAGTGTCTGCCCAAATGGCCACCAAGTTTTCTGCTTGAAACCCAGGGCCCTGGTGGCGTAGGCAAGGGAGGGAATCTCCTGGTCTGTGGGTTGCAAAGACTGTAGGAAAAGCATAGAGTCTAGGCTGGAGTACACCATTCCTTAGGGCACAGTCCCTCAAGGCTTCCCTTGGGTAGGGGAGAGAATTCCCTGACCCCTTGCGCTTCTAGGATGAGGTGACACCCAACCCTGCTTCGGTTCACCCTTTGTGGGCTGCACCCATTGTCCAACCAGTCCCAGTAAGATGAACAGGATGCCTCATTTGGAAATGCAGAAATCATCTGCCTTCTGCATTGATCTTGCTGGGATCTGCAGACTGTAGCTGTTCCTATTTGACCATCTTGCCTGCTGCCCCTCCAATAACTGTTTTTCAAACCTAGTCTTCAATGTGTATAGTGTGGGATAACGTAAATTTGTAAAAAAAAAAAAAAAAAAAAATACATTTAAAACTAATACTTACTGTTTTTTATTTCAAAATTAAATTATACTTTTAGAAAATCTAGAATGCAGAAATAAGAAGAAAACACAATTTTAACATTTTATTGCACTTGCAGTTTTTATATAGTTATATCTAAATATGTGGCTCTTTTAATTTCAAAATTTCTAAAGAACCAGTAAGTTAGCTGGGTGTGGTGTCTCACATCTGTAATACCAGCACTTTGGAAGGCTGAGATGGATGGATTACTTGAGCTTAGGAGTTTGAGACCAGCCTCAACAACATGATGAAATCTTGTTCTATAAAAAAAAATACAAAAATTAGCTAGGCATGGTGGTGGTGCACACCTGTGGTCCCAGGTACTTGTGAGGCTGAGGTGGAAGTATTGCTCGGGTCCAGGAGGTCGAGGCTTCAGTGAGCCACGATCACACAATTGCATTCCAGCCTGGTTGACAGAGCAAAATCCTGTCTCAAAAACAAAAACCAAACCAAACCAAACCAAAACAAAACAAAACCAACTTACATAGGTTTGCTAGACATTGGTTTTCAGAAGACATTTCTGTGTATGTTGGAGGAGCCTTGTGGTTCAAAATTACTGTTTGTTTTTTCTTTAGTCCCTGAAGGATAAGACCTTGCTACTCAAAGTATGGTCTGGGAATTAGCAACATCCATATTAAGTGGGAGCATATTCGAAATGAAGAATTTTGAGCCCCACCCCAATCCTAGTGAATCCAAAACTGTATTTTAATATGATTTCTAGGTGATTTGTCTACACATTAGATTTTGAGTAACACTACCATAGGGACAATTTGACAAAGTATCTTTTCTTATATAAGATAGTTGTTGAAGGCCTGATTAGTCCTAAATTTCCAGGACAATAGTTCTCACTTCCACAAAAGTGCTGTTGGAACAAGACTAATCAGAGACCCACCAAGCAGCCTGCAGGAAAACACTGAGCTAGCTCTGCATGTCAGGAGATGAAGGATGTAAAATAAATCTAGCATACACTAACATGCCAATAAAACTCTGTAAATCTCAAGTCTGTGTCATTCAATGTTTTATTACTTTATCAAAGTACTCTTCCTAGGCTCACTGTTGGATTACCAAGAAAGGTGTTGCACCAATGGAAAAAACCAGCAATTAGGTTCTCCAATAGCATTTTCGTTATCAGGGCTTTTGATGGAGGGGACTATTGACTTGGAGAATTGAGACTGACTTAAAAAACAAACAACAGAAAGAAAACACTCCTGGAACATGTTCTGGAAATAGAACACCCTTTAGAATGGGAGTACACACATGTCTTTTTTACCCTCATATCCCTTATTTGCTGGAATAGAAATGTAACTACCCAGCAGGGTTGAGCCATTTTCATGGTGAGCATGACTAATAATAATAACCTACATTTGACAGCATTTTATGATTCACAAGGTATTATGGCAGTGCTTCTCAAACTTCAGTGTACACACTGATTATCTGCGGATCTTGTTAAAGTGAGAATGCTGTTTCATTAGGTCCAGAGTAGGCCTGCAGTTGCCTTTTTAACCAATTCCCAGGCAGTGCTGATATTGCTGGTCCACAAACCATGCTTTGAGTAGCAAGTGCTTATCATAATCTCTCTTGAGATTCACAGAAATTATGTCAGGTAGGTAGAACATGCATTTTTTTCTTTCCCATCAGAATATTTGCTCTATGAGGGTAAGGATTTGGTTGTTTTGTGTTCATTGCTATATCCCAAGTGCACATAATAGGAGGCACAATACATTTTTGTTGGATGAATGAGTGACTGCATATTAATTTTGTAGAAGAATGTATATGCCTTACTTAAAGTCACATTCTAATAAGTGGCAAATCTGACATTTGAATCTAAGAAATCATTTGAATCAGAGAATGTGGTAATGAATGAATCACTTCAGCGGTTTGTCCTTTCTTCTGGTAATTTTTTTTGAAGGAACCTTTTTAATTGAAGCCTAGCACAGAAAAATGAGCAACTCTGAAGTGTACAGTTGATGCATTTATACCAAGGGAACACATTTATGGAACCACCTCCCAGACCAGGGAATTAGCAGCTCCTCAGAAGCCTCCTTCATATCTGCTCCCAGTCATTATTTTCTTTCTCAAAGGTGAATGCTTTTATAACCTCTGTCACCATAGAATACTTTCGAACTTGACAGAAATAGAATTTTATAACATGTGCTTTGTAGTACATGCCTTTTTTCATTCAACGTTATGCTTGTGTTCTTAAATACAGCAATAATTTTCTAGTATTCACTTGTGTATATATTGTACATATTCCACGAATATATTGCAATTTATCACACATTTCACTGTTGATGGGCATTGTGGTTGATCCCAGTATTTGGCTAATATAAATAGTGGTACTATGGAAAATTTCACATATGATTTTTGATGCATATATGTACCTATTTTCATTGCATATACAGGTAGAAGTGGAATAGATTTTGTGTATATTCAGTTATTACAGATATTGCCAAATAATTTTTCCTTTCCAGCTTTGTTAAAGTATAGTTAATAATAAAAATTGTATGTATTTAAGGTATACAACGTGATATTTTCACATACGTATACATTGTGAAATGATTACATATCAAGCTAATTAATATATATATCACTTCCTGTAGTTAGCTTTCTTTGGTGATAAGAATACTTAAGATCTCCTTACCTTAACAAATTTCAAGTATATATTATTTTAACTCTAGTCACCATGCTGTACACTAGGTCTACCGAAGTTATTCATCTTATACCCTTTAACCAACATTTTCCTGTTTCTCCTACCCCCGCTAGTCGATAGTAAACATCCTTTTACTCTGTTTCTATGTGTTTGGCTTTTTAAAAGTCCACATGTAAGTGAGACCATGCAGTAATGAACATGGTAATGCACATATCTCTTCAAGATGGTGATTTTATTGTCTTTGGATATATACCCAGAAATCGGATTGCTGGATCTTATGTTAGTTCTGTTTCTAATGTTTTGAGGAACCTCCATACTGTTTTCTGTAATGGCTGTACCAACTTGCATTTCTCCCAACAATGTATAAGGGTTCTCTTTTCTCCACATCCCTGCCAATTAGTTGTTACATTTTGTCTTTCTGATAATAACCATCCTAACAAGTGTCAGGTGATATCTCATTATGATTTTGATTTGCATTTCCCTGATAATTAATGGTGTTGAGTACTTTGTCATGTATCATTGGCTATTTTTACATCTTCTTTGGAAAAGTGTCTATTTAGGTGCCTTGTCCATTTTTTAATTTGGTCATTAGTTTTGTCTTTTTCCTGTTGAATTGAGTTCTTTATAAATTTTGGATATTAACTCTTTATCAGATATATGGTTTGCAAATTTTTAAAAATTCTGTAGGTTGCCTTTTCATATTGTTGATTGTTTCCTTTATTGTGCAGAAACGTTTCCATTTGAGGTAGTCCCACTTGTTTATTTTTGCTTTTGTTGCTCATGCTTTTGGTGTAATATCCAAAATTTATTGCCAACAGTTTTTCAAAGTGACTGAATTAATGATTTCTTCTGCCTTTTCTTTGACTTTTACTTTTAAAAAACATTTAATGTAATTTTAATTTTTTTACTCTATTAATTATTCTTTTTTAAATTATTCATTTATTTATTTAGAGGTGGGTCTTGCTATGTTGCCCTGGCTGGTCTTCAACTCCTAGCCTCAAGTGATCCTTCTGCCTCGGCCTCCCAAGTAGCTGGGATTATAGGTATGAGCCACAGTACATGGCTTAAAATTTTTTAAATTAACATATAATAATTATACATATTCATGGGCAACATAGTGATGTTTTAAAACATGTAATGTATAGTGATCAAATCAGAGTAATTAGCATATCCATCATCTCAAATACTTATTCCTTTTTTTGGGAACATTCAGTATTCTCCTTCTAGCTATTTGAAAGTATATAATATATTATTGTTAACTATAGTCATCCTACGGTGGTATAGAATACTAGAACTGATTTCTCCTACCTACTTGTAATTTTGTATCCTTTAATAAATCTCTCACTACAGCCCTTTTCCTCCACCATTCCCAGCCTCTAATATTCTCTGTTCTACTTTTTACTTTTATGAGATCAACTTTTTTAGCTTCCACATGTGCATGAGAACAGGCAGTGTTTAATTTTCTGTTCCTGACTTTTTTCACTTAACATAATGTCTTTCCATTCCATCCATGGTGCCACAAATGACAGGATTTCATTCTTTTTAATGGCTAAATAATATTCCATTTTGTATATATACCACATTTTAAAAATTCATCTATTATTGGACACCAAGGTTGATTTGGTGTCTTAGTTATTGTGAATAGTGCTGTAATAAACGTGGGGTGCAGATTTCTCTTTGATATACTGATTTTCTTTTTGTTGGAAAAATGCGCAGTAGCGGGATTGCTGGGTTATGTGGTAGTTCTATTTGTAGTTTTTTGAGGAATTGTTGATTTTTTAATGTGGATTAAATTCTCTAGATAATCATTGAAATTCTTTAATCTTTTGATGCCTGAAGATCTTTGGTGTGCATTTTATTTCTGGGACTTTTGGGTCAAGATGGTGAATTGGACACACACTTTTACTTCCTTTCAACATCTCATAAAATGGTAATAAATGGATGTTTTGAGGAGAAATATGTAAATATAAAATGACAAAAAGTGAGAGGCAATATCAGCACAATTTGAAATACTTGAGAAAGCTGAATCTTAAGCTAGCAGTGGGAAAGCCGAGAAGAAATCTAATTTACACCACAGGACTTCTAAAAGCTTGAGCTGGTACATGGGCACTCCTGGAAGAGGGGAGGTAGTGCTAAAAAAAAAAAAAGCATCAACTTAGAGTCCATTTAAAAGCAATTTGACCCCTTTCGCAGTCCATACACTTAACAATTGTTTTCCAACCCCAACTCACTTTGGAAGAAAGCTGAAGAAAATTGTCCACTGGAGACTATAAAATAGAGGGTCTCTGCACTCGGATTTGTCAATACAGTTGAAAACGGGAATTAAACAAATATTTACATCCTGAGTATAGGATTTGTCAATACAGTTGAGCTGAAAACAGAGGAATTAAGCGAATATTTACATTCTGAGTACTGAGACAACCCCAGACCTCTTGTACACCCACTTCTCAAAATTTTCACAGGCAGACCTATATCTTCTAGATAGGAGACTAGAAGATTCTTCTGTAGGAACTCAACCAGACCAAGAATAAGAAGTAATGGTACTGACAATAGAGGAGAGGGAGCTCCAAGGAGGAGAAGGAGCTCCAAGGCCCAGCTAGATTAATAGCTACAGCGAAGCCCATAGTAGTCAAGTCCCAATCACAGGCTCAGAACTTCCAATCAGCTCCTTTAGGGCTCCACTCTTAAAAATGAATAGGCAGGCAAGGTCACCAGCTAGCTGAGAAAAGATTTCACCATGAAACAGACAGACAAAAACAAACACACAGAAAAAAATCAACTTAGGAGAAAAGAAAATTTTTCAGAGGAAAGGCTACTTAGAAAATCATCATTAGGGTCCTCAGAGAAACATAACATAATATTGCATTCATGAAACACAAACAGGATGTCTAAAAAGGGGACAACTGGGAACTCTTAGAAATTAAAAATACAATAACAGAGATGAGAAGGCCAGTGGAACAGTGGGAAGATAAAATTAAATAAATCTCTATAAAAGTTGAACGAAAGGAAAACATGAAAAAGGGAAGAGAAAATGTAATAAAATTAGAGGACCAGATCATGAGATTCAATGTCTTTATATCAAGAGTTTCAAAGGGAAAGGAAGAAAAGAAGGAAAATAGAAAGAGGAAATCACTACCTGATATGTTTTAGCTGTGTCCCCACCCAAATCTCATTTTGAATTGTAATCCAAATTGTAATCCCCATAGGTTGGGGAAGGGACCTGGTGGGAGATGACTGGATCATGAAAGCGGTTTCCCCCATTCTGATTGGATCATGAGGGTGGTTTCCCTCATTCTGATTGGATCATGAGGGCGGTTTCCCCCATGCTGTTCTTGTGATAGTGAGTTCTCATGAACTGTGACGGTTTTATAAAGGGGGGATCTTCCCGCTTCACAGTCTCTCTTTTCTGCCACCTTGTGAAGAAGGTGCTTGCTGCTTCTTTGCCTTCCACCATGATTGTACATTTCCTGAGGCCTCTCCAGCCATGCAGAGCTGGGAGTCAATTAAACCTCTTTCCTTTATAAATCACCCAGTCTCGAGTATTTCTTTATAGTAGTTGAGAATGGACTAATACACTACCCATATAATTAAAGACAAATTTCTAGAACTAAAGGTTAGAATTTCCAGGTTGAAACTCTGGGGAAACAAAGAAGTTCTACAATCTCCCGAAAATGGAAAAGAAAAAAACAGTCACATGCAAAAGGTGAAAATTAGAGTACTTACTGATTTTCAGTAGCAACAACATAGGCTTGAATAGAGTGGAAAATACCTTAAAAGTTTTGAGGAAAATTAATTCTTAACCTAGAATTTTATACTTGGGGAAATTCATAAGCAAATATGAGAACAGAATTTTGAAATTCTGATATTCAAGGTCTGAAAATTTTTATCTTCTATGAGATTCTCATAGATTTACTGCTGGATATGATTTCAGAGATTTACTGCCTGGTATGATCCATCGAAATGGAGTAAACTAAAAAAGGAGAAAAACATGGGAAATAAGAAACAGGAAATTTAGCTAAGTACGGTGGCTCACACCTGTCATCTAAGCACTTAGGGAGGCTGAAGAGGTTGGATCACTTGAGCCCAGGGATTGGAGACTGCCTGGGAAACACGGTGAAACTTCATCTCTACAAAAATACAAAAATTAGTTGGGCATAATGGCATGTGCCTGTAGTCCCAGATACTCAGGAGGCTGAGGTGGGAGGATGGGTTGAGCCCAGGAAGTCGAAGTTGCAGTGGGTGACAAGACTCTCTCTCTCAAAAAAAAAAAAAAAAAAAAAAAAAAAAAAAAAGCAGGAGATTTAATGCAAGAGGGTGGGAAAGACTCTTCACTCTTCAGAATGAATGAAGAGAGATCTCAGGACAATAGCTCAATATTAGGCATAGAGGACAGTGTCCAGAATTAAGCAAATCACAAATATCCAGAAAATATTTTCCTTTTCTTTCTTTCTCTTTCTTTCTTTCTTTTCTTTCTTTCTTTTCTTTCTTTTTCTTTCTTTCTTTCTTTCTTTCTTTCTCTCTCTCTCTCTCTCTCTCTCTCTCTCTCTCTCTCTTCCTTCCTTCCTTCCTTCCTTCCTTCCTTCCTTCCTTCCTTCCTTCCTTCCTTTCTTTCTTTTTTTCTGTTATACTCAAGTTCTGGGATATGTGTGCAGATGTGCAGGTTTGTTACATAGGTATACACGTGCCATGGTGGTTTGCTGCACCCATCAACCCATCATTTACATTAGGTATTTCTCCTAATGCTATTCCTCCCCTAGACCCCAACCCCACAACAGGCCCCAGTGTGTGATATTCCGCTCCCTGTGTACATGTGTTCTCATTGTTCAACTCCCACTTTTGAGTGAGAACATGCGGTGTTTGGTTTTTTGTTCCTGGGTTAGTTTGCTGAGAATAATGGTTTCCAGCTTCATCCATGTCCCTGCAAAGGACATGAACTCATTCTTTTTTATGGCTGCATAGTATTCCATGGTGTATATGTGCCACATTTTCTTTATCCAGTCTATCATTGGTGGGTACTTGAGTTGGTTCCACATCTTTGCTATCGTGAATAGTGCTTCAATAAACATACCTATGCATGTGTCTTTATGGTAGAATGATTTATAACCCTTTGGGTGTATACCCAGTAATGGGATTGCTGGGTCAAATGGTATTTCTGGTTATAGATCCTTGAGAAATCGCCACAGTGTCTTCCACAATGGTTGAACTAAGTTATACTTCCACCAACAGCATAAAAGCATTCCTATTTCTCCACATCCTCTCCAGCATCTGTTGTTTCCTGACATTTTCATGATCGCCATACTAACTGGCATGAGATGGTATCTCATTGTGGTTTTGATTTGCATTTCTCTAATGACCAGTGATGATAAGCTTTTTAAAAATATGTTTGCTGGCTGCATAAATGTCTTCTTTTGAGAAGTGTCTGTTCATATCCTTTGCCCACTTTTTGATGGGGTTGTTTTTTTCTTCTAAATTTGTTTAAGTTCCTTGTAGATTCTGAATATTAGCCCTTTGTCAGATGGATAGGTTGCAAAAATTTTCTCCCATTCTGTAGGTTGCGTGTTTACTCTGATGATAGTTTCTTTTGCTGTGCAGAAGCTGTTTAGTTTAGTTAGATCGCATTTGTCAATTTTGGCTTTTGTTGCCATTGCTTTGGTGTTTTAGACATGAAGTCTTTGCCCATGCCTATGTCCTGAATGGTATTGCCTAGGTTTTCTTCTAGGATTTTTATGTTTTTAGGTCTTACATTTAAGTCTCTAGTCCATCTTATGTTAGTTTTTGTATAAGGTGTAATGAAGGGGTCCAGTTTCAGTTTTCTGCATATGGCTAGCGAGTTTTCCCAACCCCATTTATTAAATAGGGAATCCTTTCCCCGCTTCTTGTTTTTGTCAGGTTTGTCAAAGATCAGATGATTGTAGATGTATGGTGTTATTTCTGAGGCCTCTATTCTGTTCCATTGCTCTATATATCTGTTTTGGTACCAGTCCATGCTGTTTTGCTTACTGTAGCCTTGTAGTGTAATTTGAAGTCAGGTAGTGTGATGCCTCCTACTTTGTTCTTCTTGCTTAGGATTGTTTTGGCTATGTGGGCTCTTTTTTGGCTTCATATCAAATTTAAAGTAGTTTTTTCCAATTCTGTGAAGAAAGTCAATGGTAGCTTGATGGGGATGGCATTGAATCTATACATACTTTGGGCAGTATGGCCATTTTCACAATATTGATTCTTCCTATCCGTGAGCATGGAATGTTTTTCCATTTATTTGTATACTCTCTTATTTCCTTGAGCAGTGGTTTGTAGTTCTCCGTGAAGAGGTCCTTCACATCCCTTGTAAGTTGTATTCCTAGATATTTTATTCTCTTAATAGCAATTACGTATAGGAGTTCACTCATGATTTGGCTCTCTTTTTGTCTGTTACTGTTGTATAGAAATGCTTGCGATTTTTGCACATTGACTTTGTATCCTGAGATTTTGCCGAAGTTGCTCATCAGCTTAAGGAGATTTTGGGCTGAGATGGTGGGGTTTTCTAAATATATAATCATGTCATCTGCAAACAGAGACAATTTGACTTCCTCTTTTCCGTATGAATACCCTTTATTTCTTTCTCTTGCCTGATTGTCCTGGCCAGAACTTCCAATACTATGTTGAATAGGAGTGGTGAGAGAGGGCATCCTTGTCTTGTGCTGGCTTTCAAAGGGAATGCTTCCAGTTTTTGCCCATTCAGTATGATGTTGGCTGTGGGTCTGTCATAAATAGCTCTTATTATTTTGAGATATGTTCCATCAATACCTAGTTTATTGAGAGTTTTTAGGCTGAATGGGTGTTGAATTTTATCGAAGGACTTTTCTGCATCTATTGAGATAATCATGTGGTTTTTGTCATTGATTCTTTTTGTGTGATGGATTACATTTATTGATCTGCATATGTTGAACCAGGCTTGCATCCCAAGTATGAAGCCAACTTGATCGTGGTGGATAAGCTTTTTGATGTGCTGCTGGATTCGGTTTTCCAGTATTTTATTGAGGATTTTTGCATCGATGTTCATCAGGGATATAGGCCTGAAATTTTCTTTTTTTTGTTGTATCTCTTCCAGGTATTGATATCAGAATAATGCTGGCCTCATAAAATGAGTTAGGGAGAATTCCCTCTTTTCTCTTGTTTGGAATAGTTTCAGAAGGAATGGTACCAGCTCCTCTTTGTACCTCTGGTAGAATTTGGCTGTGAATCCATCTGGTCCTGGGCCTTTTTTTGTTGGTAGGCTATTAATTACTGCCTCATTTTCAGAACTCATTATTGGTCTATTCAGGGATTTGACTTCTTTCTGGTTTAGACTTGGGAGGGTGTATGTATCCAGGAATTTATCCATTTCTTCTAGATTTTCTAGTTTATTTGCATAGAGGTGTTTACAGTATTTTCTGATGGTAGTTTGTATTTCTGTGGGATCAGCGGTGATATTCCCTTTATCATTTTCTATTGTGTCTATTTGATTCTTCTCTCTTTTCTCCTTTATTAGTCTGGTTAGTGTTCTATCTATTCTTTTAATCTTTACAAAAAACCAGCTCCTGGTTTCACTGATTTTTTTGAAGCATTTTTCGTGTCTCTATCTCTTTCAGTTCTACTCTGACCTTAGTTATTTCTTGTCTTTTGTATGTGTTTGCTCTTGCTTCTCTAGTTCTTTTAATTGGGATATTAGATTGTCAATTTTAGATTTTTCCTACTCTCTCTTGCGGGTATTTAGTGCCATAAATTTCCCTCTACACACTGCTTTCAATGTGTCCCAGAGATTCTGGTATGTTATACCTTTGTTCTCATTGGTTTCTGCTTGTTTATTTCTGCCTTCATTTCGTTATTTCACCAGTAGTCATTCAGGAGCAGGTTGTTCAGTTTCCAAGTAGTCATGCTATTTTGAGTCAGTTTCTTAATCTTGAGTTCTAATTTGATTGCACTGTGGTCTGAGAGACAGTTTGTTGTGATTTCTGTTCTTTCACATTTGCTGAGGAGTGTTTTACTTCCAATTATGTGGTCAATTTTAGATTAAGTACAATATGGTGCTGAGAATGATGTATTTTCTGTTGATTTGGGGTGGAGAGTTCTGTAGATATTAGGTCTGCTTGGTCCAGAGCTGAGTTCAAGTCCTGAATATTCTTGATAATTTTGTCTCGTTGATCTGTGTAATATTGACAATGGGGTGTTAAAGTCTCCCGATGTTATTGTGTGGGGGCCTAAGTCTCTTTGTAGGTATCTAAGAAGTTGCTTTATGAATCTAGGTGCTCTTGTATTGGATGCGTATATATTTAGGAGAGTTAGCTTTTCTTGTTGAATTGATCCCTTTACCATTTACCTTTACCAACGCCCTTCTTTGTCTTTTTGATCTTTGTTGGTTTAAAGTCTGTGTTATCAGAGACTAGTATTGCAACCCCTGCTTTTTTTACTTTTTCTTTTTTCTTTTCATTTGCTTGGTAATTATTCCTCCATCCCTTTATTTTGAGCCTATGTGTGTCTTTGTACATGAGATGAGTCTCCTGAATGGAAGTCAAAACTGATGGGTTTTGACTCTTTATCCAATTTGCCAGTCTATATCTCTTACTTCGGACATTTAGCCCATTTACATTTAAGGTTAATATTGTTATGTGTGAATTTGATGCTGTCATTATGATGCTAACTGGTTATTTTGCCTGCTAGTTCATGCAGTTTCTTCATAGTGTTGATGGTCTTGACAATTTGGTACATTTCTGCAGTTGCTGGTACCAGTTTTTCCTTTCCATACTTAGTGCTTCATTTAGGAACTCTTGTAAGGCAGGCCTGGTGGTGACAAAATCTTTCAGCATTTGCTTGTCTGTAAAGGATTTTATTTCTCCTTTGCTTATGAAGCTTAGTTTGACTGAATATGAACTTTTGGGTTGAAAATTCTTTAAGAATGTTGGATATTTGCCCCCACTCTCTCCTGGCTTGTAGGGTTTCTGGAGAGAGATCTGCTGTTAGTCTAATGGGCTTCCCTTTGTGGGTAACCCGACCTTTCTCTCCGGTTGCCCTTAACGTTTTTTCCTTCAATTCAACCTTGGCGAATCTGACAATTATATGTCTTGGGGTCGCTCTTCTTGAGGAGTATCTCTGGTGTTCTCTGTATTTCCTGAATTTGAACGTTGGCCTGTCTTGCTAGGTTGGGGAATTCTCTTGGATAATATCCTGAAGAGTGTTTTCAGCTTGGTTCCATTCTCCCCGTCACTTTCAGGTACAGCAATCAAATATAGGTTTGGTCTTTTCACATAGTCCTATTTCTTGGAGGCTTTATTCCTTTTCATTCTTTTTTTTCTCTAATCTTGTCTTTACCCTTAATTTCATGAGGTTGATTTTCAATCTCTGATATCCTTTCTTCTGCTCAATCGATTTGGTTATTGATACTTGTGTATGCTTCACGAAGTTCTCGTGCTGTGGTTTTCAGCTCCATCAGGTCATTTATGTTCTTCTCTAAACTGGTTATTCTAGTTAGCAATTCATCTAACTTTTTTCAAGGTTCTTAGCTTCCTTGCTTTGGTTAGGACATGCTCCTTTAGCTCGGAGGAGTTTGTTATTACCCACCTTCTGAAGCCTACTTCTGTCAATTCACCAAACTTGTTCTTTGTCCCGTTTTGTTCCCTTGCTGACGAGGAGTTGTGATCCTCTGGAGAAGAACAGGTGTTCTGGTTTTTGGAATTTTCAGCCTTTTGCGCTGGTTTTCCTTATGTTTGTGGATTTTCCTTATGTTTGTGGATTTTTCTACCTTTGGTCTTTGATGTTGGTGACCTTTGGATGGGGTTTCTGTGGATGTTCTTTTTGTTGATGTTCACGCTATTTCTTTCTGTTTGCTAGTTTTCCTCCCTAACAGTCAGGCCCCTCTGCTACAGGTCTGCTGGAGTTTGCTGGAGGTCCACTCTAGACCCTGTTTGCCTGGGTATCACGAGGGGAGGCTGCAGAACAGCAACGATTGCTGCCTGTTCCTTCCTCTGGAAGCTTTGTCCCAGAGGGGCACCCGCCAGATGCCAGCCAGAGCTCTCCTGTATGAGGTTGTCTGTTGACCCCTCCTGGGAGGTGTCTCCCAGTCAGGAGGTGTGGGGGTCACAGACCCACTTGAGGAGGCAGTCTGTCCCTTAGCAGAGCTTGAGCACTGTGCTGGAAGATCCTCTGCTCTCTTCAGAGCCAGCAGGCAGGAACATTTAAGTCTGTTAAAGCTGCACCCACAGCTGCCCCTTCCCCCAGTTGCTCTGTCCCAGGGAGATGGGAGTTTGATCTATAAGTCCCTGACTGGGGCTGCTGCCTCTCTTTCAGAGATGCCCTGTCCAGAGAGGAGGAATTTACAGAGGCAGACTGGATATAGGAGCTTTGCTAAGCTGTGGTAGGCTCTGCCCAGTTTGAAGTTCCTGGAGGCTTTGTTTACACCGCGAAGGGAAAACCACCTACTAAAGCCTCAGTAATGGTGGACATCCCTCCCCACACCAAGCTTAAGTGTCCCAAGTCGACTTCAGACTGCTGTCCTGGCAGCAAGAATTTCAAGCCAGTGGATCTTGGCTTGCAGGGCTTCTTTGTGGGTGGGATTCCCCTGAGCTAGACCACTTGGCTTCCTGACTTCAGACCCCTTTCCAGGGGAAGGAATGGTTCTGTCTTGCTGGCATTCCAAGCACCACTGGGTTATGAAAAAAACTCCTGCAGCTAGCTTGCTGTCTGCTCAAACAGCTGCCCAGTTTTGTGCTTGAAACCCAGGGCCCTGGTGGTGTAGGCACCCAAGGGAATCTCCTGGTCTGCGGGTTGTGAAGACCGTGGGAAAAGAATAGTATCTGGGCCAGAATGCACCGTTCCTCACGGTGCAGTCCCTCACAGCTTCCCTTGGTTAGGGGAGGGAGTTCCCCAACCCCTTGTGCTTCCTGGGTGAGGTGATGCCCCACCCTGCTTCAGCTCACTCTCCGGTGGGCTACACCCACTCTAACCAGTCCCAATGAGATGAACTGTGTACCTCAGTTGGAAATGCAGAAATCATCTGTTTTCTGTGTTGATCTTGCTGGGAGCTACAGACTGGAGCTGTTCCTATTCAGCCATCTTGCCAGTCAAATTAAGAAGATGAAGTTAGTAGACTGTCTTACACTGTGTTTCACAATATGTTGATGGGAATTTTAGATATTTGGCAGAGTTTGGAATTGAATTGATGATAAGTAAATATAATACTAATCTTATGAGCAAATAAGAAAAAACAAACAGCAGTTCCTTCCCACCTGGCTCCTTCTTTCCCCTATTCCCAATCAACAAAAGCTTGTGCAGGAATTGAAATTAATTGTAGTTGTCTACATGTCTCAGCTGTGAATGACATTTACATAGTCACGATAATGTAAACAGTGAATGTTGATCTAGCCGAAATTTCAGTGCAACTCTATTAAGTGAATGAGGGAGTGGTGGTAGTAACGGAAAGAGTGTGTTTACTGTGGGGTGAGGGGAGGGTTAAAGAAAACTAAAGCTTTACCTTCCTTGGTAGAAAATCAGTAGACGATCAGTAAAACTGAGACATCAAGAAGTACAGTATGATCATATTCTTTAGAGATATAGTGATAAATTCCAAAGAATCCTCTGAAGGAGAGGAAAATTGTTTCCTCTGGATCAAGGGCTACTATTTTTTATATTTAAAAAAATGATATGTCTTTTCAAATTACATGAAATTATACATCTGATAAAATAAAAAATATTTTATTTTAATTCTATCACTGATGGCTGTTCAGCTTTCTTAAGGCTTAATTTAGCTATCTAGAAAATGAGCATTTTAGTCAATGATTAAAAGACATCTTGTTCTGACCAACTGTTCTGGTCTCTAGTCCCACAGAGTCATTTGCAGGTATCCGGAGGAACCTGTTTGAAAGTGAACTGTCTATTGTTTCTCCTTCATTTACAAGGGTTCTGGGGAGGAGTGAAAATGACAAAAGAGAGGTGGCAGGAAGGAGGCGGATGTTTGGATATTCCCACAAGCAGATGATTAGTCAGTGAATTAAAGAGAGTCCTTGTTCCTGGATAATTTGGAATGAACACACTTCCTGTTCACTCAGAGATATAGCAGTGAGTTTACTCTGGGCGGCTTCCACAGTGACCACTGTGGAGAAGAAATCTTGTAATATAATTGAAGAACGATAGCCATATAATTAACACACATGTTCAGGTATGAGTCATTGAAAAATTATCATCCTCACTGTGAAATAAGATTGGTCAAGGCGAGGCTGGTCCTTCAAAGAAGGAAAACCCAACATGGTGCAATGTGTGCTGCAGGTAAGGCTGTGGGTGTGATTCTGAACACGAGGTGAAGTTGCCTTTGGCTCAAGTTCTCTTGGGCTCAAGTCCCAGGCTCTTCCTTGTAAGTCCTCTATTGCTTGTCACTGTTACGTAGAGCAGTGCTTCTCAAGTTTGAGTGAATCTTCAAATATTCTGGTGGGCTTGTTAAAACACATATTCCTGAGTTGGATGTCCAAAATTCAGATTTAGTAGGTCTCTGGTGGGGTCCAGAATATTCATTTTTAACAAGTTGCTATGTGATGTTGGTGCTGCTGCCGCTACTAGGTGTTGGATCACACTTTGTGTAGCACCAAGTGCAGAATTCTGAGAGGGTCAGTGAACATCACATGAGTTTAATGAGAGTGAATGAATGTGTCAGGTGTTTCTAGAGAATAGTGTTTTTTAAAAAAATTATGACATGTGGCTGGGCACAGTGGCTCACACCTGTAATCCCAGCACTTTGGGAGGCCGAGGTGGGTGGATCACAAGGTCAGGAGTTCAAGACCAGCCTGGCCAACATGGTGAAACCCCGTCTCTACTAAAAATACAAAAATTAGCTAGGTGTGGTGGCGGATGCCTGTAACCCCAGCTACTCGGGAGGCTGAGACAGATAATTGCGTGAACCCGGGAGGCAGGGGTTGCAGTGAGCCGAGATCACGCCACTGCACTCCAGCCTGGGCGACAGAGTGAGATTCCATCTCAAAAAAAAAAAAAAAAAAAAAAAAAAAAAAAAATTATGAAATGTATCCTATAAATGGAAGGGTACACAAAATGTATTTGAACAAATATATATGTTTGTTCGGTTTAAAAGATAATGGTTTACAAAACTCAGTGTACCCACCCAGTGGGAACAATGACCTACCCAGTAGGTCCAGAAATTAATATCATTTCAGTACATTAGAGAATAGTTGGGGTGACTTGTTTATCTTATATTATGTTTAATTTTTAGCATCTATGTTCATGATTGAAACTGGCCTATGGCCGGGCGCGGTGGCTCAAGCCTGTAATCCCAGCACTTTGGGAGGCCGAGACGGGCGGATCACGAGGTCAGGAGATCGAGACCATCCTGGCTAACATGCTGAAACCCCGTCTCTACTAAAAAATACAAAAAACTAGCCGGGCGAGGTGGCGGGCGCCTGTAGTCCCAGCTGCTTGGGAGGCTGAGGCAGGAGAATGGCGTAAACCCAGGAGGCGGAGCTTGCAGTGAGCTGAGACCCGGCCACTGCACTCCAGCCTGGGCGGCAGAGCGAGACTCCATCTCAAAAAAAAAAAAAAAAAAAAAAAAACTGGCCTATTATTTTCCTTCTTTGTACTGCTTTTGTCAGTTTTTAAAATAAAGGTTATACAAAGCTCAGAAACAGAATTGAGTATTTTTTCTGTTTTCTATACATTGGAATAATCTGTGTTAAATTGTAAGTATATTAAAAAAATCGACTATATGCCTTCAATAACCAAATATGCACTATTTGAGGGGAAACTGTCATAGAAGCCAATACAAGTGGTTAGACTACAGACCCAGTATCTTTAATGGTTAGAGAACTATTAACATGTTTTACTCGAAGGGATTTTGTTGAGCGATATTTTCTAGACTTTTAATGTATCATCTAAGTTTTCAAATGTTTTTTCTTTTAGAATTCCTGATTTTCTTTATACTTTGCTTTTTTAAAATCCATTTTATCATAGATTGGTAAAAGTTTTATTAGTTTTTTAAGTAAACAATTTTCAGCTTTGTTATGTGTCTCTATTATGTAATGTAATGTGTTCATTTATTTATTTTTTTTTGAGACAGAGTCTTGCTCTGTTGCCCAGGCTGGAGTGCAGTGGCATGATCTCAGCTTACCGCAAGCTCTGCCTCCCGGGTTCAAGCGATTTTTGTGCCTCAGCCTCCCGAGTAGCTGAGACTACAGGTGTACACCACCACACCTGGCTAATTTTTTGTATTTTTAGTAGAGAGGGGTTTCATCATGCTGCTCAGGCTGGTCTCGAACTCCCACCTTCAAATGATCTAACCACCTTGGCCTCCCAGAGTGCTGGGAATTACACTGCGCCTGGCCTATTTTTTATTATTTGACATTTCTCCTATTAGGAGGTGGGGTCTGTTTCTCCTCCACTTGAATCTGAGTGGGCTGTTAATTGCTTGGACCAGTTGGGTGCAGTGGAAGTAACACTAGGTGACCTCTGACACTGGGTCACAAGAGGCCATGAAGCATATTTCTTGTTCTTGTTCTTGGCACCTTGAACTATCATGGAAGACATCTGATTACCCTGAGACTGCTGTTGAGGCCACATGTAGGCACTCTGACTGACAGCCTCAGCTGAAGCTGCCCTTCACCCACCCCAGGCTAAGTGCCAGCTGTGTGAGTAAGGAAAGTGAACACTGAAAGTGCATGCTTCTGTCCCCGCTATTCCAGACATACCCTTTGAGTCATCTCACAGCCTTCAGAGTCATCATAGCTGAGACCCCAGATGTCACTGGGTAGAGACAAATTATCTGGGTCCTGTTAAAATTCCTGACCACTAGAATGAAGAAACATAATAGTATGTTTATTGTTTTATGCCGCTATGCTTCAGGCAGCTTGTTATGCAGTTAGATAACCAAAATAATAATGCCTACACACAGGCAATTGAGACTCACTTTACTGACTATTGCCATTTCTCCGTGTAGTCACAGCCATATATCCGCAAAGTTCAATCAATTTGATGGACATAGAAATGCGTACAGAGTCATCACTGCTTTACTTGGACTTGAGCTTGGCTTAGGATCTTTGTAAACTAGATGCCAGACTTAGCAGATAAATTGTTTTAAAGAGCAAAGTGTCTCTAGGCTCTTCACTTGGAAGAAGATTATTGCCTCCCACAGATGGGTTCATTCTTCACAGTTAGATTTCTTCTTTCTGTGGCTAAACGTGATAATCTGGAAAGACTTGCTCCAGCCTAACTCTGTTCTATTCATTTACTTCTGAAAAGCAAACCAAACAGCCCGTCAAGACTTCTTTCCCTTGGCATGGACTATTTGTTTTAAAATGTGCTCTGAGGCAGTCTGCATTTTCTTATTAATTGTCATTAAATTAATTAATTATTTTAGAAACAAGGTCTTGCTCAGTTGCCCAGGCTGGAGTCCAGTAGTGTGACTGTGGCTCGCTGCAGTTTCAAACTCCTGGGCTCAAATGATTCTCCTGCCTCAGCCACCCAAGAAGCTGGGACTACAGGTATGTGTACTATACCCAGCTAATTTTATTTTATATATTTTTTTGTAGAGATGGGGTCTTACTGTGTTGCCCAGGCTGGTTTCAAACTCCTGGCTTCAGTGATCTTCCCACCTTTGCCTCCCAAAGTGCTGGGATTACAGGTGTGAGCCACAGCCCCTAGCCTTACATTTTCCTTTGAGAAGGTCCTAGGAGAAAGGCAACCTTACAGAGTGGCCAAACATGCCTGCCAGATTTCAGATTGTGCCAGAGTTTTAGGTTTGTCATTTTCTATTGAAATACCAGAAAGTTTTGTAACATTTTATAGAGAGTGATGAGTGGTATCTATTTAATGTGGACTTTAGTACTTATATTTTATCCTCATGACCTTTATAAAACAAAACTGCATTTTTCTTACTTTTGCTGGAAGTGTTTCCTCTTTTTTTTTTTTTCCGAGATGGAATTTTGCTCTTGTTGCTCAGGCTGGAGTGCAGTGGCGCGATCTCAGCTCACCACAACCTCTGCCTCCCGGGTTCAAGCGATTCTCCTACCTCAGCCTCCTGAGTAGCTGGAATTACAGGCATGCGCCACCATGCCTGGCTAATTTTTTTTTGTATTTTTAGTAGAGATGGGGTTTCTCTGTGTTGGCCAGGCTGGTCTTGAACTCCCGACCTCAAGTGATCCACCTGCCTCGGCCTCCCAGAGTGCTGGGATTACAGGTGGGAGCCACTGCGCCTGGCCCATGTTTCCTCTTTTTTTAGTACCATAACACCCAGGTACTCAGATCCTTAAGTAAACTCATCAATAATGTTTATTCTATTTATTTATATGCAAATAAAGCAGAACACTCTGTATAGCTGTCTCTGAACTTGGATTACTCAGAGAGTTCTAAAGTGTTATAAACTTCTATAGGGGAAATTCTGGAGAAAATTAACTGAGATTTGGCAAAGAAAGAAAACTTGACAGTTAATGGGTGACGAAGTTCAGTTAATTCTGCCATGTCCCTGGGGTTTCTTTAGCTTTACAATCTCTTCTTCTTTGACTGTGACAAAGGCTCTTACTGTGTTTTTGCCCTGGGACTCAGCTACCTACAGCTTCCCCGTTTTCCACATGGCAGGCACATTGCTCTGTAAGGGCATAGCCTCTGTCTTATTTGTGGTTGTATCTCCATTGCTTAGCACAGTGCTAATACATAGTTCATGCACAACAAATGCTTGAATAAGTGAATATCGAAAAATTACATTCTTCTTCTTCTCTGAAACCTTCATGGATGACCTAAAGAATCACATCCAC
Source organism: Rhinopithecus bieti (assembly GCF_001698545.2). NCBI lineage: Eukaryota > Metazoa > Chordata > Mammalia > Primates > Cercopithecidae > Rhinopithecus > Rhinopithecus bieti. Next base: position 986,575 of record NW_016804643.1, read on the forward strand.
TTTCCTTGGCATGACCCCAGCAGGCAGTAGATGCACTCAGGCAGTTGAGCAGCGCCAATGACTAGAATAGGGGTGTGGTGGCACTGAGTGAAGCTAAGTGATAGGGTTGCCAGAAGGTTTAAACAAAAGTACTCTAGACATACTTGATAAAAAGTTATATAAATATATGCCCATATGTACATATACACGTACACACACATATACACATATAAAAGAAATGAGGATTTTAGTGATGATAATTTGCACTATATATTTTACATAAGGTACTTTTATCTTCTTTTTTTTTTAATTAAAAAATCCCTCATTATTTGGCTGGGCACAGTGGCTCACACCTCTAATTTCAACGCTTTGGGAGACCGAGGTAGGAGGATTGCTTGAGGCTAGGAGTTTGACACCAGCTTGGACAACATGGCAAAACCTTGTCTCTACAAAAAATACAAAAATTAGTCAGGCATAGTGGCACATGCCTGTAATCCCAGGTACTCACGAGGCTGAGGTGGGAAGATCGCTTGAGACCAGGAGCCCGAGGCTGCAGTGAGCTATGATCACACCCTTGCACTCTAGCCTGGGTGACACAGCAAGTCCCTGTCTCAAAACAAAACACAACAAAACAAAAACCCCTCATTATTTGATTTTTAATAAGTCAAAGGTAAAGTTAAAAAATTACTTCTTACAGATTTGAGACTCAATCTGTTACATTGACGGACTTCTCGTGGCACTAAAAATTCTATCTAGACTGGTGTTTAATAAAGGGATGAAAATGAAATAGTGAACTAGTTTTTACAAATCTGAAGTAACAGGCCCTTTGTTGTACAAACATACCCACTTACAAAAAGTCATTGCTCCTCAAGAGAAGGAGGCTTGCTTCTCACCTTCCTCATGATGAGACTATGAAAGGAAGGTTGTGTGTGTGTATGTGTGTGCACACAGGTGTGTGCCATAATGAAAACATTCAGATTCTTAAACATCAGGAGATTATTCAGAATTGATTTTTCTGAAGGTCTTCCAAGCTCAAGAAGTACATGTTCAAAGGTAATAGTTTTCTCCTGGTATTTGAGAGTTATTATATGCATATTCAGTATATTTCAGTGGAAAACTTACTGTCCATATTAAATACACATGACTTTATTAGAAACATTTAGCTTTTTTGGGGAGTCAAAGAACTAACATTGAAGCTTTGATTTTGAACTATTGTTATTTTTTCCATAAAGCTTCCAGAAGCTCTGCCATGTAAAAAGAAAGGGAGCAGCTGGGCTCCTCCACTGGAAAGAGGGCAGCATTCACTGCAGTTGCGTGGGCACAGGTGGCATCTGGGCACCAGGGTGCCTCGCCCTCAGGACCAGCTTCAGAGCTGGTTTCCTGGTAGAGAATCAGACCTACAGAGAGGGAAGGAAGGACTCTGAAAGCTGTATGGCATGTTAACAAAACCACTTGACTAGAAATATTTTCTCAGTTGTTCTCCTTGACAGAAAAGTTAAATTCTGGAAAACGCTAATTTGAGACACTGGGCAATGCTACAGGGTTGGAGGAGGCTCCTCAGTCTCCTGTCTTTCCTTCTCTACAGCACACTCCCACACGATAGCTGGAGAAATCCTTCTAAAAACACCCACAGTTAGATCATGCAACCTTCCTGTTCAAAAGGACCCAGAGCCCAGGGTTTTGCTTAATGTTCACAAATAAAACCCAAGAGTCCTCCTGGATTCTGGCCAGCTCTCAAACCCATCTCATGTCATTTTCCCCTTTGGGCTCTCAGCTCATTGCGACTGTAAGTTTCCTTGCTGTTTCTGGAATACTCGAATTCCACTGTCTTGTGAAGGCCTCTACACTTGCTGCTCCCTCTGTCATGAACACTGCTTCCCAGATACTTAACGTGGCTCGTCTCCTGGCTTACTTAGGTCTTTGCTCCAATGTCACTTTTTCAGAGGCCTGACCACCCTGTCCTCAATCCCCATCTTAACACTCACTCCTGTCTGACTGTCTACCAGGTGTATATCTCTTTACCGTCTACCCCACTGAAAATGAATACTGATATATCCCCAGTGCCTGGAATGGTATCTGGTATGCAGCTGGTGTCAACTATTTATGGAATGGATGAATGAATGAATGAATGAATAAGTGGGAGCAATAAAAAATAACAAATATGATGAAAGAAAATCAGGTAAATGAGTTTACAAATGCTTTTTGAGAATATTCCCTCTATACAGATAATTTTATGAGCAATTTATTGGAATTGAGGTTTGCAGAAAAAGAGAAGGGAAGGAAAGAAATGAGGCAGGGACAGAGGGACAGTAGTAGAGATGGAAAGACAGAGATGGGCTCAGTGGTTAGGATAAGTAGTGGTGTAATTATTTGTTCATTCTAGTAGGCAAAAGATTTAATCAAGCCCCAAATGGTCAATATCTTTAGTAAAAATCTATGGAACGGGCTGGGCGTGGCGGGTCACACCTGTAATCCCAGTACTTTGGGAGGCTGAGGCAGGTGGATCACTTGAGGTCAGGAGTTTGAGACCAGCCTGGCCAACATGGTGAAACCCTATCTCCACTAAAAACAGAAGAATTAGCTGGGCATGGTGGTGGGCCCTTGTAATCCTAGCTACTCGGGAGGCTGAGGCAGGAGAATCGCCTGAACCTGGGAGACAGAGGTTGCAGTGAGCTGAGATTGCACCACTGTACTCCAGCCTGGGTGACAGAGCGAGACTCCGGCAAAAAAAAAAAAAAAAAAAAAAAAAAAAAAAAAAAAAAAAAAAAAAAAAAATCTGTGGAATGATTGTATGAATGATGTTAGGGGGTTTCCTGGTCAACAATAAAGATATGAAACTGATTTTCAAGGGACTCGTTAAGTGGGTGGTGAAGGATTTGTTGACATGCTCAGTGTAGGAATTGAAAATTAATCAAAAGCCCTAGAGAACTATTAGAGGAACTGATAAGATCACCAACAGAAGACACTGCACTCCATGGGGGACTTATGGGGTTTTCAGGGGTAATTTGAATTGCGTAAAATTTTCACTTTATGGGCTAACCCACCTAGTCCTGGAGTAAGACGTGACTCCATTTCAAAGGGAGAAAGAAAGATTAAGATTGTTCTAGTTGTACACTAAAATTGGTAGGGTCTCTCATTTTAGGTTAAGGAGAAAAAAAAAATTGGTAAGGTGGAGAGAGGATGATGTTCACCGGGCCAGGAGTGGTGGCTCACGCCTGTAATCCCAGCACTTTGGGAGGCCAAGACGGGCAGATCACCTGAGGTCAGGAGTTCAAGGCCAGCCTGACCAACATGGAGAAACCCCATCTCTACTAAAAATACAAAATTAGCTGGGCATGGTGATGCATGCCTGTAATCCCAGCTACTCGGGAGGCTGAGGCAGGAGAATCGCTTGAACCCGCGAGGCGGAGGTTGTGGTGAGCCAAGATTGCGCCATTGCGCTCCAGCCTGGGCAACCAGAGTGAAACTCCATCTCAAAAAAAAAAAAAAAAAAAAAAAAGATGATGTTCACCCGGGAAGTAGTTCTGTGTCCCACCCATCTTCCCAACTGATAAGTATTTAGGAAGGACCTTGATTTTGACCAAAACCAAACTATCGGAAGTTGTGAAATCTAAGCACTTCTATCTGGTGTATTGTCCCTTCTGTGTTACAGAGATTAAAGAGGCTGAGTACAGGCTGTCAGTTTCCTTGCTTGCCATATAGGTGGTGATTCATTAGGATTTTCTGGTGAGCACTACATGAGCTAAACTTCTTGTCTCGCTGCAAGTTGGTGCCACTGGAAGCCATGACGCGGTTTGCATGTGATCTGCAGCCTCAGGGCTGGCCTCTGCGAAGGTTTTAAAAATTCAGACTCACGTGGCTGGGCATTATTTACCCAACCTTAGCTTGGAAGGCCTGAAGTAGAAATGTGTCTTCACAACTTTGAGAAGTGGCAATAGCAGTGAAAGGAAGGAGTATGGAAGTTGAGATAATGCAAGATCACATAAAAGATTTGGTGTGTTGGGACACACAGAAATGCTTTTAAAAAATTAACTAAAAGTTGAGGTAACGGTGAATTTGTTTCTGCATTAGTGAGATATAATTTCTCTGTCTCTCCTTTTGTGCTATATGTGTGTGTGTTTTGATGTGTCAGGATGGGGCTGATGAAGTCTAATGGTGCTTACTGGGTGATTGGTTCACACTAACTTGTGTTCTAACCCACAGAAATTACTGAAGCTTTTTTTTTTTTTTTTTTTTCAAGAGAAGGATGGGAAACAGACAAGCAGCTATGGCATTACCCATATGGCAGAGGAAGCTGTCTTTGTGGCATCTTCACAAATACTGAAATGTGTTATTGGCCTGCATTTATGCTTCACTCCAAGATTTCCTAGCTCTCTCTCTATATATGTATTTTTTTGCATTCCAAAGTGAAAGGATGTTGCCTTTTGTTAACTTACAAAACTCTATAGCTCACACAATAGAGTAAAATGGTAATTAATACAGGTTAGGCTGTGAGGATAATCACTGTGGAAAAATTGTGATCAGATTGTTTAATTTCCTCTATTATCTAGGTCAGTGAGGAAAATAATTTATTCACTTTCTTTGCCCTTTGTTCCAAACTCAGTTTTTAGTGACTGCGGAGAGTTGCAGGTTTATCATTATAGTACAAAGAGGAGCCATTCTGACAATCATCAGCTAAATTAAAATGAATGGTTAAAAACAGTTCAGCCCAAGAAATACATAATGCAGCTTAATGATAGAAAAGACCCAGCCAGGCTAGGCATGGTGGCTCACGCCTGTAATTCTAGCACTTTGGGAGGCCGAGTCGGGTGCATCACCTGAGGTCGGGAGTTCGATTCCAGCCTGACCAACATGGAGAAACCCCGTCTCAACTAAAAATACAAAATTAGCCAGGCGTGGTGGCACATGCCTGTAATCCCAGCTACTAGGGAGGCTGAGGCGGGAAACTCGCTTGAACCCAGGAGGCGGAGGTTGCAGTGAGCCAAGATCGTGCCATTGCACTCCAGTCTGGGCAANGGAGTTCGATTCCAGCCTGACCAACATGGAGAAACCCCGTCTCTACTAAAAATACAAAATTAGCCAGGCGTGGTGGCACATGCCTGTAATCCCAGCTACTAGGGAGGCTGAGGCGGGAAACTCGCTTGAACCCAGGAGGCGGAGGTTGCAGTGAGCCAAGATCGTGCCATTGCACTCCAGTCTGGGCAACAAGAGTGAAACTCTGTCTCAAAAAAAAAAAAAAAAAAAAAAAAAACCCAGCCAGTCTTTCAACCACTGGGATTGAAATTTCATGGTCTCTGAGGATGACTCACTTCTTAGCTGTGTCATGAGTTTCATTTTGAAATGAAATACACTGTGTGGTTTCATCTGAGGCTTAGTGTTGATGCAAAAAGGAAATGAGCCCATAATGGGAAGTTAGGGTGAAATACACATTAATGATGAAAAAGTGTCAGGCTGTCGTTCAGCCATCCTTACTACTTCTGTTCCGGCGTTACCAGGCTTTTCTGTAATTGTATAACACCTGTTTGTCTCCCCTACTTGTCTGAGAACTCAGAGGGCAGGAACTGAATGAGGCAAATAAAAGATACTCAATGAACAGCTGTTGAATGAACTAGGGAACATCATCTCTAAGGGGAAGGAACTAGGGAATTTTCAGCTCCAATCTTCCTGTGTAATTGTTGATGAGAAAAATCTGTATTCATCTTCGCTACATTTACACACTTGACAAGAACAGTCTTATTTATAGAAGCCATTTTATGGTGTTATTTTTCACAATAATAGTTACATTCCCAAACTTGCATATTCTCTTGAAACCAATGAGAGGGGTGGTGAGCATAGGAAGTGTAGTGGAAACAAGGCAGATGTGATGAAAAATGGAGCAAGATTCTGAGTTGATTTTACTCTTATTTCAATTTACTTTTACATTTTTTGAGTATGTCCAATATTCCAGACTCTGTTTCAAGGATACTAAAGTTGGTATCTGATTTCAAAGAATTTATACTCTCATGGTAAGGAGGGGGACAAAAAGGAGACTTCTTATGTAACCAAAGAAATTAGAGAACAAGGTGGTACAGCTTTGTCTTTAGAGACACAGGCTTTTAAATCAGACTAGGACTGATACTGGTTCTACCATTACTAGCTCTGAGACCCTGGAGAAGTTATGTGACCTAATGTTATTTATTTATTTGCAAAGTGGGAATGATAATAATTATATTTATACTATGAGGTTATGAGGATTAAATAATATTCATGTACACTGTATATCCCACAAGGAGTATCAGATCAATGAATGATAATGATAATTATGTAATAATTATAATCTTGGTGATTAAAGGTGACAATGGAAAGGACTAGGAAAACAGCTCCAGTAACTGAGGCTATTTTAAAATTTCTGTTTCTAATCCTCATGAAATAGAATGTTTTGCTAAAAGATGGTATTGGTTACTTGTAGACAAATTAAAATCGTATAATTGATAGGCTTTGATAATAATCACTGAGAATGGTACTTGCTTTGGCAAACATTACTGAAGTGAACATCTTGAACTTTCTTCTCAAAAGAACACAGATAAGTGTCCAGAGAGTTGCTTTATTTCTGACAACCAATAGGGCTATCTTCCTTGTCCAAATTATAACCATGCAGTCCGAGGGAAATATGTGTACTTTTAGAGAACAACAGCTTTGATTCTGGAAAAGGAAATACATGCTATAGAGAGTAGCCCTGAGAAATTATTGAGGTTTGATAAGGTTACAAAACTGAATTTCTATTTGTGACCAACATAAACATTTTCCTTCCCTTTAGAATATGAGCTCCAGTCTTTTGGAGAAGATCTTCTTTTTCTCTTCCTGGTATTGGCTGTTCATTTTATGTTTTATTGAGAATGAGGCCAGTCCATGTGAATTCTCTCAATATCTCTTGAAGGGTTGCCCTCTTTTCCTTTTTTCTACCTCAACATAAGGTAACTTGCTTTTTTCCTTGACAAGAACACTGCTCTTAATCTGTTACCACTTACCTCCTCTTAGTTTTGCTCCATCCTTTAAGCCCTATCTTTCTTCCATCTTCAGTCTCCAATCTCTCTTCCTCTGCCACAAATATGGCCAGGGCTGTCCATATCCTAAAATAACCCCCCTCTGACCCTGCTGCTGTAACAGATTACTGCCTTATCTTTCTTCCGTTTATTACCACACTTCTTCTAAAAGAATACAAATTCTGCTTTCACTTCCTGCTCATACACTCTCTTCTTAACCCCTTGTAATATGGCTTCTACCTTTACCCCTCTATGAAACCACCTTGTAGAAAATCACTGGGAGTTTAGTTTCATATCCAACAAATCTAATGGATTTGTTTCAGTCCTCATTCTCCTTGTTGTCTCTGCAGAAATTTCACTTTTTGGAACATTCTCCTTCTATAGCCTCTGTGATACCATAGCCTGCTTGTTCTTTTATCTTTCTGGAAACTTCTCTTCCATCTCTTTCACTAGCTACTTTTTCTTTCACCTGCTCCATAGTTAAAATATGATCTTCTCCACATTCTTTGCCTCATGTGACTTCTCATCTACTCACATTGCTTTACACATGAATTTCTTCAATCTCTTTTCCCTTCGTCTCAAAATCTTTCTCCTGATGATTCTAAAATCTAGCAATTTCCAATTGCTGTTAAGACTTTCCTACTTAGGTAACCAGCCAGAATTTTAAACTCAGTGTATCTAAAACGAAGCCCTTTAACTTATGTTCATGAAACCCCAAACTCCAACTGATTGTCTCTATTTTGTTTTTATAAATGACACCACTATTAATGAATCATCTTTCACAACTCACAAGTAATTTTTTTATTCGTTCTTACTTCTCACGCCCTGTGCCTAGTAAATTGTGGAGTAAGGAAGATTCTGTAGGCTTTGTGGTACACAGGGTGGGAAGAGCATCTATTTTGCAGTCAGATAAGTCTGAGTTCAGATCATGGTTTTGTTACTTACTACCCTTTTGGTCTTGAGCCAGTTAGTTAAGCTCACCAGAGTCTTGATATCCTTATGTATAAAGCAGGGAATATAACATTCCCTACATAGCCAATTGAGAGGATTGGATGAGAGCTGCACATTTTATATGAAGTCCTAATAAATACTGATCTCATTCTTTTCCCTAATCCTGGTTATGCCTCTCATACTCAACTTTCTTTCCCATTAAATGGAATAATGTGTATCAAGGATTTCATGCAGTTCCTGAAATGCAGATGCTCATTCCATGTTTTTTTTCTCCTTTCTTCCTTCTGTTGTGGCCTGCTCAGTTCAGAATTGTATTGCTTCTTGTCTGGACAGTTGTCGTGGCTCCTGACATGGCTCTTGCTCCTGCTTCAACATTTGGATTCACCCCACTCACTGCTGGCTGGTTTGTCTTCTTCGTGCATGCTCTGATTAGGACACTCTTCTGCTCAGAAGACTTCACTTATTCATTATTTCCAAGAAAATGACGTAGGAAAACATGTGGACCAAGTTATCTTAGAGACATATGTGCCATCACTTTCTTACGTGTGAGGCCCATTTTGGCCAAGTGGTACCATTCACTGTTACTTCAACATGTCCTTACTTTTCTGTTCTATTACCTTTCCTCTTGGGTCAGGATGACATCTATGCAGTCTCTATCTTCGAAATCTATTTCAAAATCTATTTCGAAATCTATGATGCTTTCTCTGGTTCTTCAAACATATAGAATTTCTCTCTGCTTTGTCCCCCAAAAGATTTTGTACCTCTCATCTTCACCTTAGTTCTCATTTTAGTGGTTATTTACCTGTTCACACTTACTCATTCCTCCCTTCATGATACCATAAGGTTTTGAGCCTATGTCTAATTAATATATCTATGTTTTTAAGTAGCTAGTCTTGTAGGCCTTCAAAACCTTTTAGTTCAATTAAAATAATTTAACTTTGATATATAGACCCATGCTTGAAAGTGAAAGTCTTACAGACAACAGTACCACCGTTTATGAGAAGAGAAAGAGAAAAGATAAGAGGAATAATAATAAGAAGAAAAAAGGGCAGTTTGCTTGGGTTATGAAGTAGTTATTGGAATTCGGTCAGAAAAGTAAGAAATAGAAATAAGTATGTGTCCCAAGAGAAGCAGCAATACCTAGGATTATGCTGACAGAGAGTGAGGGGGATTTAAAAGCAGTCTCCATTCTAATACTTTTTAAATTCTTGGCATAGTGTAATGATTACTATTCCAAAACAGAAGATATGTTGGCAAACTGCCCTGTATTTGAAAATAGAGGAAACGCCCTGGAAAGAATGAGATGTGGTAAAGAGAGGAAATGACAATGTACTAAAAAGACTGGGCTGTAAGTCATCACAGGAGCACCCTGAAATCCGATGTGTCAGGCAGGCTGGTGGGATCCTGGGATCCCTCATGTAACGGCACTTATTAAGACAGAAGCAGAGATAAAACAGACTAAGTACACAGAGTAGTTTAAGGTTTCGTGAATGTAAGTGCTGAGTGCAGAATGGTGCTCAATAAAAGCTTGTTCATTGATGGCCCACAGGTTTGTGATAAGACTTCTCAGAGTCCGATTCTTTCAGGGTGGGATCTAAGAGTAAGGTAAGCCCCTCAGAAAATGCCTAGGGCAGGTCACTCAGTGTTGCTGGGACTGGTGGTGTTGGCTTGGCTTGACTAGGATTTAATAATACAGATGTGCCTCAATTTATGAAGGAGTAACGTCCCGATAAACCCATAGCAAACTGGAAATACCATGAGTTAAAAATGCATTTAATACACCCAACTGACTGAACATTATTGATTAGCCTGGCCTACCTTACTCATGCTCTGAACACTTACATTAGCCTACAGTTGGGCAAAATAATCTAACACAAAGCCTATTTTATAATAAAGTGTTGAATATCACATGTACTTTAGTGACTACTGCACTGAAAGTGAAAAACGAATGATTGTATGGGTACTTGAAGTATGGTTTCTACTGAATGAGTGTTGCTTTCACACCATTGTTAAGTCGCACTAACACAAGTCAGGGATGGTTTGTAGTCATATCTTACCCTTACAGAAGCCACTTATTTCACAAACTTAAATCGTAAGAACTTGGATATAATCCAAGAAGGCCTTTGAGTAGCCAAATTAAGTCTGATTTAAAAGTTATTTAAGATGAAAATACCAGTTTAGCCCTGACTAGCCATTTCTTCTGGTTAAATAGCACACGTCTATATGGTTGAAAAAGTTTCATTTCATTATAAACTTGTTTAAAAAGAATAGTATTCAAACACATTTTTAAGCATAACATAGAGCATTTACTGCTCCATTAGACACACTTTGAAAATCAGAAGGCATTCTCTGAGGTGTGGTTTTGCTGAATTCTGCCTAAGTTGCTTGGCATTCAGGGTTTGTGAGGACTTGGGCCATGATCATCATCCCTCCAACAGCCTTGTGTGTCTTAGACTGAATATATACCCACAACTTAGGGAAAATTTGTTTACTCCTCATGTCATCATCAAATACACCGTTATAAGTTTAACAAGCAAAGACCAAGAAAATGGCTAAATTACTAATATCGATGTTTTAATTTAAATGCAAGATAAAAAAATCTGGTTAACTTTATTCTCCTAAACAGTTGTTGATGCTTTTGAAGTCTAAAATGAATTATTTGAAATGATGCCTTTCAAGCTTTCCTTTCTCTGTTTCACTTTAGTTTCTACAAGCATATAGGCTTTGCTTTCTAAGAAGATTCAGAAATTACCTTTGAGGAAAACTTTAAGAAATTTCTTTTTGGCCTCTTAAACTGTGCTTTTCATTGAATTCTGGTGCTCTTTATAAAATTTGCATGATTGGTTTTTTAAATAATTCTGCTAGCATCATGGTCTCATACAATTATTATTCCAGGATTAACAAGAGTCACACAACTTTTATTAAATATCCAAAATACTAAGAAAATCACTTTCGATCAGCATGTGAGAACAGCCTGTGATTGCCTTCTGTTGATTTACTGCTCGTTTGGCATGTTTGGCAGGATATTGCAATCATGCTTTCCACTACCAGATTCATATGGGAAAACTTAGGAACTGCTCCATAACTGTCACATCTGTTGCCAATTTCAGATTTTTCTGAATTTCCCTCATTATCTTCTGTATTTTCACTGGTTTCAAGTTTGCTCATCAAACTTCCTGTTTATAACCACTGATCCATGCTCCCAGTTGAAAATACAATTTGAAACTATTCACAAAAAAAGTTAAATGTAGTATAACTTTACAACTAAAAAAACCTCAGAATTTGGGGTTATTTTGTGTTATGGGAGAATTCACTGTGTTTAGAGAATTAAACATAAGTATGTGTTTGGAACAAGAAGTATCTGGTCTCATGAACTGCAGTGATAATTTGACTGATCTATGGGAATTGGGTGTGTGTCTATGCAAAAGTTAAAAAAAAAAACTCACTGATTTTTAAAAAATTGTATTTTATTTTTACATTGTCAGATAAAATCCCAACTTTTAAATTTAATTTAATTTAATTTAATTAATTTATTTTTTAAATGTGGTCTCACTATGTTGCCCAGGTTGGCCTCGAACTCCTGGGCTTAAACAATCCTGCCTTTCTCCTGAGTAGCAGGGACTACAGGAATGGCCATATTTTTATTAATAACTACACCATTGACCTTAATGAGACAGATGAGACAGACTCATTAAAAAAAAACCAGCTGTAAAGTCTCTGTGGAATTGCCCAGAGATTATGTAACCTGATAGACTAGCACTCTTCCTGCCAGGTAGTGATATTACCATAACCTATTATCATAGATACGTTTTCAGGTTCTCTTACTGTAGGAGTCGTGTTTATACTATATGATGTCCACTCTGATTGGAGCAGAGGTGATAACTTGATTGGCCTGGATCAATCAGATATGCTTTTCTATAGTTAGGGAATTGGAACTAAAACCTTCTAGTTTAGTCTAACTACATTTTATGGTAGTCAGAATGGTAAGATGTCCCTAATCTCAGTTTAGCTGGATATAATGCTAACCTGCAGCTACTTTGGAAAAGAAAGATTGGTGGATAACACTCCTTTAATACCCTCTGAGACATGAAGAAAAATCTGCTCCTTTGCAAAATATGCACTGACTACTATGTCTTTTGGGTTCTTGTATTTACTTTTTTTACTTTTCTGACTTGGAACTTTTAGCTCTCATTTCTTGTTGCCATTTTGGTGTTTATTCAAGAGGTGAAGAATAGTCATGAGTCTCCCCAGTTCTGCCCATTCTGGGTCCATACTTTCTATACTGGCCTTTCTGAGCTTTTTAGTTGAAGGTATACCACAAAGACATCTGATTATTGACAGCATACTACATACTGATTTTCCGATATATCTTGGCAGAGATGGAGCCTTGCTTACTTTTAGTTCAGTTGGGATAATACTGGAATCTTCCAAAAGAAACTTTGACAAAAACTAAGGATGGAGTTTGGTGGGAATGGAGAGATGGGATGGTGGAAAAGCTTAGAAATCAATGAATTCCCGTAGGTCAGGGTTCTGATCTGTACTGTATGTCCAGTCAAGATTCAGTTTGGCTAGGACAGCTTTAGGGCAGGTAGCCTCTTGTTCCTGGACTAACTTTAAACTTCTCTGTATTGTGCATATATATTTGAATGAGCACAAAATTTAAAAAAATGCAGTAAAAGCATAAGCTACAGAAGAAAAAGGATAAGTGGGATGTCGTCAAAATTAAAAGTTTTGTGCTTCAAATAACATCAAGAATGTAAAAGACAACCAATGGAATGAGAGAAAATATTTAGAAAGCATCTGTCTAATAAGGAATTTGTATTCAGACTATATAAAGAACTTTTACAATTAACAATCAAAGACAAATAATTCAATTTAAAATTGGGAGATAAATTGCATAGACGTTTCTCCAAAGTCTTACGAATGGTGACTAAGCACATGAAAAAACACTTAGCATTGTTAGACATTAAGGAAATGCAAATCAAAACCTCTATAACACTCTCATCCATTAGGATGGCTAAAGTAGAAAAAAGTCAAACACCAGACAGTAACAACGTGCGCGAGCATGCATGTGTGGTTTTCTTTCTGGACTGCTTTTTATTTTTATTTTCATTTTTTATAAGACTCTGTGTAACTGAGCCACATGAAGCATTAGTTATGTTTGGGTCTCACAGCCATAGCACTTTTCAGCTTATTATGACTTTTACCATGTATTATCTGCCTCATTGATCTTTACAATCATGTAAGGTTGGTGAAGTAGTACATTATTTTCTCTTTTTTAAAGATAAAGACACTCAGGCTCAGAGATATTTTGTGACTTGGCCAAATCATCCTCTAAGTGGTTAAACTAGGGCTTCAATTCAGGTTTTCTTTACAATATACCATGTTGCTTCCTAAATAATACTGGCTTATGTTTAATTGCAATGTTTAGATGGCTTTAAAATATGATATTCATGGATATCACTTTATTTTAAACTTTACAACCACCCTATGAGATGAGTAGGCCAAGGAATTTTATATTAATTTTACAGTTGAATATGATGGTCAGAATAATCAAGTTTTATTTCAAGCTCTGCCACCCACTTACCTTGGACAGATTATATAATTTCTGAAATTCTAAGCTTTTTTATGTGTAAACTGAAGGCTCCTACTAGATGACCTCAAAGATCCCTCCTAAGCCTACTGTTCTGTGATCTTATCCTTTAGTATGTCCTTCCATTAGCAGCATATATACTTTGAGGTGCTCTCCTGGCTGTGGTGAGTGAGTTTCTGTTGGATGACCTGTACTTTCCTACTGGATTATTTCTGTAACCCTTATATACATCTTTAAAAAGCATAATCAAGATCAGGGGAGCAGGCTTTTGTCATATAACAGAACAGGGCTCAAGTAACTGAACAATATGGGGATTAAATTTATGGAACCAAGGCTTGGTTTCATTGACTTGGGCTCTAAAGTAATTAAACTACACATAGACATTCTAGAATGGAATAGTTTCATTTAGTTGGATGACAACATCCTAACACATCAGAGTTAACTTCTTATGGTAAATAATGTGCCTCACATTTTTGTAACAATGAGTTTCTGTTGTTACCAACACTTTGCAACCTGGCTGTAGAAAAAACTTCCTTAATTTGTACCTCAGTATGAAGAGTGCATCAGAGGAGATTCTTTTTATTTCCCATTTACTTTCTGCATTATATATCACTTGTTTTTATTGATTCACAATGATAATACATAGATGTTAAAAGATATGTTCAAAATACTTCTTATGTTTTCACATTTTCTAGGTATCTAAAAATAAAATAATGAACTAGATATTTAATAAATGCTTCTAGCTAAATAATTCTGGGATCTTTTCCCTTCATTGATTTTGAAGAGGTAAATTTCAGCTTTTTCCAGGATATTAGTTCGGGAAAATAGGTGGGTGTGAATGTTGCCTAACAGTTTTTGAGCTAGCTGCACAATCTTTTGATAACAATCAATTAGGTTTCAGATTCTGTCAATATTTCCCCTACAACCCAAGAACCAATGATCTTATGGAAAATAAAATTTGCCCTTTTCCTTTTTAGCAGTTATAATATCTTTGTCTCTCTCTGCCCTTTTCTCTCTCCTGTTGAGGAAAGCTATAAATGCACTGATAGGATTTTCAGTTCATCAACCATGTGGGAAATTATCATCCTTCTACTTTCTTAAGAACTGAAAGAAGTTCCCTCAAAGAAAAGAGCTCTCTCAGTGGTTGGCTGAGTTAAATACAGAAAGCCAAATCATGGGAAAATATTGAAGCCTTTTCCTACAACTTCCTAGAGGTGTTCTTATGAGAAATGAGAGTCAGCTTCAGGACAGCCTAATTTTGGCTGAATTTCTGCCATCTTCCCTTCCATGTCTCTATAAAGGCCACCAGGATTCAAGAGTAGTAGTATGCCTGCCTAAGATAGTTCAGAGATAAAGCTTATCAGAAGAGATAAGAGTATAAAGTTTTCTTTGAAAACTATGAAGAACTAGTCAAATGTGTAATAGTAAATTTCCAACTAATTTCTTAAAACGGCAATGACTTTCTGATATGTGTTTACAGATTAGGTGCGCATTACTCAATATGATAGTTAAAACCTATTTCCTCAATTTTTTTTTTTTTGATATAAAGTCTTGCTTTGTCACCCAGCCTGGAGTGCAATGGTGCAATCTCGGCTCACTGCAACCTCCACCTCCCGGGTTCAAGCGATTCTCCTGCCTCAGTCTCCCAAATAGCTGGGATTAGACACCCACCGTCATGCCTGGCTAATTTTTTTTTTGTATTTTTGTAGAGACGGGGTTTCACCATGTTGGCCAGGCTGGTCTTGAACTCCTGACCTCAGGTGATCTGCCCACCTCGGCCTCCCAAAGTGCTGGGATTATAGGTGTGAGCCACCACGCCCGGCCTCATCAAATTATATTATGGTGATTTATTCCCATTAGTCAGACCACATTTATTTCATGAAATGTATACATTCCTCTTTCCTAATAATAAGAAATAAAATAAAAAACCCTGTAATAAAAAGTAACTTAAATATGCAAAGGGTTACATCGGATTTTAAAAAATCTTATGGGCCAAAAGTTTAAAATCATGATACAAGAATATGCTGAACTAGAATAATTAAGCCTGACCATTGTTTCACAATTCCATGGGACTGTGGGAAGTTTTCTAACTTAAACTTTCAAAAGACGGTTTTTTTTTGGATCTCTTCCAAAAGAACATATTTCATTGAATATAGTTCTGAACTATCTCGCTTAAACATTTTTTTTTTCAGAATTTACTATATTTTCAAATATATTCATTACTACTCTTTGGCATTTACTGGTTGCTTGAATATATAAACATAGAAAACATTCTGCTAAGCACTTTCCATGTATAATCCTGTGTAATAGCACCACAATCTGAATGAGACTGGTACTATTACTAATTGCAAATGAGAAAACTGAGGCTCAGGAAAGTTAATTGACTTGTCCTAAGAGCGTACATAGCAAAAATGTGGTAGTGGGTTTCTTTTTTAATTTTTCTGGAGAGTCTGACTTAAGGGTTCCCGTTAACTACTTTTTAATAGCACCTCCGTGGTATGACTTCTGCCTAACTTCCAGCTGATAGTATTTCCATTTGTACAATAGTCTTCATATTATAGAACCATTATTTTTAGCATCTTGGGTCTTAGGCTCACAGTTCTTATGGTGGGCCGCTCTGACTTTTAGAATCATGGTTGCCTCACTATCTTGAACTCATTCAAGCATGTTTAGATATCTAATTTTGGGAGGTCCTACTAGTTTCTCATCAGTGCATTCAAACAAACTCATTCTTCATGGGATAAATATGTAAAATCTTTTCTGTAAGTAATAACTCCATATCAGGCCCAGATAATGGCATTGTTTGAGGGATAGGCATTTGTACTTAAGAATGGCTGTAAACCAATCAGTGTTACTGGGTCTTTATATTAATGTTAAAACCATACTGTCATTAAAGGGAATTTAGTGTGTGCCAGGCACAGCTAGGACCTGTTAACTATAACACTGTTAAGTGTAGCACTATTTTACCTTATTCTAGTATTAGCAGTACTAGAGAGGCAGCTAGTGTTATCATGAGGCTGAGTATGTTTCTATCAACCTCCTTGGGGAAAGCAATGGATCCAAGCCTTCTTACTTTTATTTAAATCAATATGTTGAGTGATTTCTCCAATATAGCTAGGAATTTGGCAGAATAAAGGATAGAAATCATATTTTAGATACATAATTCTCTCAATAACTTCCCCAAGTAATTTAAAAAATATTCATGACTTAGTGACTTGACTTCTTGGTTAAATAGCATTGTTGACTTATTTATATGTATGTTCACTTCATTGGCCATATGTGTGGATTATTTACTTTTTAGATTAGATTGTGGAGGGGATACTGTGGTGTGCCACCCAGGTCCTCCACGTCAAGACTGAGGTACTCATTCTTTCAGCACCGTTAGAATATTGGCTGTTGCTGATAGCTTTTACCCAAGTCCCACTCTAGGGATTGTCCTCGGCTTCCTTGCCCAAGACTATTGGTATGGTTTAGCTGTGTCCCCACCCAAATCTCATCTTGAATTGTAGCTCACAATTCCCACATGATATGGGAGGGACCCAGTGGGACATAATTGAATCATGGGGGCAGGTCTTTCTCGTGCTATTCTCGTGGTAGTGAATAAGTCTTATGAGATCTGATGGTTTTATAAAGGGGAGTTTCCCTATGCAAGCACTCTTCTCTTGTCTGCCACCATGTGAGACATGCGTATCACCTTCAGCATGATTGTGAGGCCTCCCCAGTCATGTGGAACTGTGAGTCCACTAAATCTCTTTCTTTTGTAAATTGCCTAGTGTCGGGTATATCTTTATCAACAGTGTGAAAATAGATGCATAGGCTATTTTCAGAAGCAGCCTGCACCCATGACTATGTGATATGCAAAATGTTTCAGGCTCCTTCACCTCCATTTGGAACAACCCTGAAGGGCTATTCCAGACCCCCCGACATCAGCTGAGACCACTGTTGTTTTTATGTAACAGTTCAGTCTCTCCTTCTGCTCAATCCTTTTTTTCTTCGACCCCTTACAGATACTCCTGAGATCACTCTCCAATAAAATCCTCATGCAAATCCCTGCTAGTCTCTTTTCTGGGGAACATGACCTGATATAGTTAGGGAAGAGTTTTAATTCCAAAATTATTTATTCTTGCCACTCATTCAGCATTCTTCTGGTCTATCTTCCTCCTTTTGACAGTCGTGTACTCTGGGAAATAATTTTTTTTTTTTTTTTAACCTGAGACAGAGTCATGCTCTGTCACCCAGGCTGATGTGTAGTGGTGCCACCACAGCTCACTGCAGCCTCAACCTCCTGGACTCAACGGATCCTCCCACCTCAGCCTCCAGAGTACCTGGGACTACAGGCCTGTGCCAGCCATCACGCCTGGCTAATTTTTGTATTTTTTGTAGAGACAGTGTTTTGCCATGTTGCCCAGGCTGGTCTCAAACTCCTAGGCTCAAGCAATCCGCCTGCTTCAGCCTCCGTAAGTGCTAGGATTACAGGTGTGAGACATCCTGCCCTGTTGGAATCAAGCTTTTTTTTTTTTTTTGAGACGGAGTCTCGCTGTGTTGCCCAGGCTGGAGTGCAGTGGCCAGATCTCAGCTCACTGCAAGCTCCACCTCCCGGGTTTATGCCATTCTCCTGCCTCAGCCTCCCGAGTAGCTGGGACTACAGGCGCTCGCCACCTCGCCCGGCTAGTTTTTTGTATTTTTTAGTAGAGACGGGGTTTCACCGTATTAGCCAGATGGTCTCGATCTCCTGACCTCGTGATCCGCCCGTCTTGGCCTCCCAAAGTGCTCGGATTACAGGCTTGAGCCACCGCGCCTGGCGGAATCAAGCTTTTGATAATTAGCCTAATTACAATATAAGTGGGAATGCAAATACACTAAAAATAAAATTTAAGAGAGAAATTTGGATTATTGCCAATCCTTCCTCAGCATTAAAAATGATTAGAGATCTTTCCATATAATAGGACATGACAGGAAAATTAAAGCCATTCACTGAATATTTTGGGTGCCTACTATACTTAAAAAACTACGAAAAATTAAAGAAGAGTAAGATATGGCTCCTGCCCTCAAGGGAAAGAAACAAATAGCTAGAAACTAAATAGATAAGAGAAACATTAGTTGTTTTAATAAAGTATTATGAGTTCTGATTAGAAAGCAATTTAGCTGGGATAATTGGAGTGGGTATCTGGAAAACTTTATATTCAAGGGCACTGCAGGAAGGCTCAGTGTGTCTGAGGACACCTTAGTCAACTTAGCATTTTAAACCCATTAACCAACTTTTTGTAAACTCCTATATGCTATAATTGTCAAATTCTCTTCCCCCAATCTGAGTCAGTTGGAGGTGAGCTGATTTTACCAATGGTAGTGTCAGCTACCGTTGACGTGCCTCCACACTCCCAATTCTTTCCTTTCATAAGCCTCAAGATCAAATGACCTTCTCAGTAACTTACATTTTCAGTTTGACAAAAGTATTTTCACTGGTTCCTTGTAACTCTGCATGGGAGAAATCATGAGAACATTTAACAAGGGCTTAAGTGTGTCCACTTATGTCGATGAATCATTTGCTCCTAGCCCTGAACCACTTCTTCCTGCCTCATTGGCTCTGACTGCTTATACTCTGCTAATAAGTGGTTTTGTTTGAGTTGTACTGGAAGAAAAAGATCTGGTGAGGGTGGAATGCATCATGAGTAAATGAAAGTGCCAACTGAAGTGAGAACACAAAGAGGTGAATGGAGAGATTGAACCTATATTCCTTTAAATTTAGACCTAAGCTTATCATTTCAAGATGGGGCTTCAATATTTTAAATTGGAAACAGTTCTGAGTTAATGCTCAGAGGATCCAGTAACAATCTGTCAGTAAAGTAGTAATCTTGGGAGATTTTCCCAAAGTATAATTTCTGGGCTTTGTACATATGTCTTATGGTCGATATGTACCCAAAGCAGGCTAACCAACCTGACCAAACTGGTGGATTTACCAATTGTGTTTCTTTGAGGCCACACATAGAAACTGCTGAATCTATTAGTGGACTCAATTCAGCTGTTGTAATTTATCAACTGAAGGAACATATCAAGAATGAAGACAAACTTATCTAATTCACATGCTACTTTAGCTCTTTCTTTCATTTCACCTGGGATTTTATTAAGAGTGTAGTTTTGGAAACCAGGGCAGAAGTGGGGCAGGGATAGGGGAGCAGAGCAGAGAGAAAGGAAGAAAAACCCAGGATTGAAGATAGAGCTTCCCTTCATTGCTCAATCCCTGATATCCTGTGGCATTGGCTCCCATTCCTTGCCATTTTATTCCAGACAATAGAACCAGTCAGACCAGCAGTGCTTTACTTCAGACATTACATCCTATGACAAACATGTCAACAGATCATAACCGTGTGGTTTCTCTATTCTTTACTGAAGCAATATTTCTTTATTATTGGAGCTTGGGAATCAAATAAAGGGAACCTCTCCAAAGAATTAAGGTATTTCAGCTGTGTGTTTTAAAAGCTTATTTTTTGTTCTATTTGGCAGCAGGAATGCTCCAAGGATTTCTGGATAATCAGCACCATAGAAAATTATTCCTCCTTNAGTCACTGGACTGGAAGCAAGCTTTACAGAAGGTCATATTTCTTAAATGTTTTTAAATCTTTGGGGCTATTTTTTTAAAAGAGAAAGTTAAACACTGATATGATAATATTAAAAGTTAATTTTTATTCAGCTCCTCTTAAGTACCAGATTTCATTCTAAGGGCTTCACAAGCATTAACTCATTTAATCTTCATTAAACACATTAGTTAAATATTTTTATTATCCTCATTTTTTAGCTTAGGAAACTAAGGCATAGAAAGAGTAAGGTTGTTCAAGGTGTCACAGCTGGTGGGTGGAAGAGCCAGAATTAGTATCTAGGCAGGCTGCTTCTAGGACTATGCTACATGGTGCTACATGATAGCAAGCTGCCATTTTATAGATGATAAAATTGGTATCTAAAGACATGAAATAATGGCTGGGCATGGTGGCTCATGCCTGTAATCCCAGCACTTTGGGAGGCCAGGGCAGGAGGATCACGAGGTCAGGAGATCAAGACTATCCTGGGTAACATGGTGAAACACCATCTCTACTAAGGTCCAGAAATTAGCTGGGCGTGGTGACGCATGTAAGCCTGTAATCCCACCTACTTGAGAGGCTGAGGCAGGAGAATTGCTTGAACCAGGGAGTCAGAGGTTGCAGTGAGCCGAGATTGCGCCACTGCCCTCCAGCCTAGTGACAGAGCAAGACTGTGTCTCAAAAACAAAAACAAAAACGACATGAAATAACTTGCTAAGATCATATACATGGAGTCGGGATTTGACCTCGAGTCCCTTGGGCCTCTTTCCAATGCCTTTGTTTTCATTTCAAGTTGACCTATAGGTGAAAGTCACAGAAACTGGAATCATACAGTCAGAAGAACAGCTGACAGGCAGTTTGGGTTTTCCCCATTATAGACAAACACAACCTGAAAAATGTAGGCATTTATTTTAATATTTCCAAATCTAATATAAATACAGGCTCAGCACCATTTTTCCTAACCAAGCATCTACCTTTGGTAAGTCCTCATTGTTCCTTCTTCCCCCTCGACCTCAACCTCCAAAAGAAGGGCTGGAGGCCAGGGACAAATCTTGACTATGAAAGTGAACAATGAAACATACTTGGGGCTCCATCGATGAGGAATCTCCCACGTTGCTCACCTGTCTAGCGCCAGTAGGGCATCTTTGAAGAGAGTCCCAAGTCCAGTGTTGTAGGACTGTTCATGGGACCTCAGGGTCAACCCCATGGTTGTCGTCACCATCGGGCTTGGGCTTGTCCTACAGAAGCTCCCTGACATTTACCTGACCCACATCGACTCAAAATCATATCACATGTTGACTTCTTGATAAATAAGATGACACAACATGTAAAAATACTGACAGTAAGTGAACAAAGCAGGATACCCAGTGGAGGTCCTGATCATGATGTGAAGTTCTTTTTGAATTTTATATCTTTAAGGATTAAGTGAATTAGAGTATCTTAAGCCTCTGACTGTGTTTGGGACATAGTAGATACTAATATTCTTTTCTTTTTTTTTTTGATTTAATAAAGTTTTATTTTTCCAAATGTACAGTTGGTTGAACCTATTCATGAATCTTTACCAGCAGCTGGAGCATCTCCGCTCTTGGTATTTCTGGTGTAAATTACTTGAGGTCTGTGCTTTGAAACCAGTTTGATAAGTTCTTTACTAAGGAGCTCCTGAAGGGCTGCCCTGGCCAGGGAGCCTCGAATCTTCAGTCTCTCAGAGACCACAGCTGGGGTTCTAAGTTTATAGTTGGGAACTTCCTTACAGAGTTTGTCGTAAGTAGCTTTGTCAAACAAGACTAAGTTATTGAGCTTGTCCCGAACTTTGCCTTTGGACCCCTTCTTTTTGGCCTTGCCCCCGGATTTGTTCACTGGGTCTTTGTCTTTCTTGGCCGACTTTCCGGCGTCCTTTTACCTCTTGTCGTCCTTGGGCGGCATTGCGAAGCTCGCAGAGCAGCAGCGGACACAGCAGCCTTGCTAAGATGTCGGACAAAAAGCCTAATATTCTTTTCTTTACTTGTCTTCCATTCCCTTCCCTGTTCATGTAAATAATGATTCTGGCAACCAATCATTATCTGATCAATTATTGAGCAAATGTATTTAAAATACCCGCTGCGTGCCTGGCATTCCTCGGCTTTGTGTAGAATGCTAGAGTTGTTGCTGGCTAGCCAAGTCTTTAAGAAACATACTTTTAAAAATTATTTTTTATCATAGTAAAATTTACATAACACAGAAATGATTATTTTAGTCATTTAAGTGTACAGTTCAGTGGCATTAGGTACATTTACAGTGTTGTGCAACCATCACTCCATTTCCAGAAATTTTTTATTATCACAAACAGAAACTCTGTACCCATTAAATAATGTCCTTATTCTTCTCTTAGTACCTGGTAACCCTTTCTGTTTCCATGAATTTGCCTGTTCTAGGTATCTCTTATTAGTGGAATAATACAATGTTTGTTTTTTTGTGTATGGCTTATTTCAGTTAGCCTAATGTTTTTAAAGTTTATCCATGTTGCAGTATGTATCAGAACTTCCTTTTTGTTGAGATGGGGCCTCACTCTGTCACACAGGCTGGAGTGCAGTGGCATGATCTTGGCTCACTGCAGCCTCAACTTCCCAAGCTCAGGTGATCCTCCTACCTCAGCCTCCTGAGTAGCTGGGACTATAGGCATGCACCACCGTGCCTGGTTAATTTTTTGTATTTTTGGTAGAGATGTGGTTTCGCCATCTTGCCCAGGCTGGTCTCGAACTCCTGAGCTCAAGCGATCCGCCTGCCTCGGCCTCCCAAATTGCTGGGATTACACTGCACCCAGCCAGAATTTCCTTTCTTTTTCAAGGCTAGTATTCTATTGTATATGTTTGCTACATTTGTTTATCCTTTTATCTGATGACAGACACTTAGGTTTTTTCTACCTTTTGGCTATTGTGAATAGTGCTGCTATGAATATGGGTACACAAGTATCTGAGTCTCTGCTTTCAACTTTTTTGGGCATAAACCTGCAAGTGGAATTGCTGGATCATATGGTAATATTATTTTTAACTTTTTGAGGAAATGTCATACGTTTTCCACAGTGGCTGTGCCATTTCACATTCCCACCAGTGATGCACGAGTTCCAGTTTCTACACATCCTTGACAACACAGTTTGTATTTTAGTAAATGCACTTCTTGCAGTATTTTCCATAAAACATAACCATCCTAATGGATGTAAAGTAGTATTTCTTTTTTTTTTCTTTTTTTTTTTATTATACTTTAAGTTCTAGGGTACATGTGCATAACGTGCAGGTTTGTTACATATGTATACTTATGTCATGTTGGTGTGCTGCACCCATCAACTCGTCAGCACCCATCAATTCATCATTTATATCATGTATAACTCCCCAATGCAATCCCTCCCTCCTCCCCCCA
>NW_016804643.1:1010094-1021536 GCF_001698545.2 Rhinopithecus bieti
CTCCCCCCCCCCCCTGATAGTAAAGTAGTATTTCATTTTGGTTTTGACTTGCATTTCCCTAATGACTAAGGATATTGACATCTTTTCATGTGCTTGTTGGCCATTTGCATATCTTCTTTGGAGAAATGTTTATTCAAATCCTTTGTTCATTCCTGAATTGGATTGTTTTTATTTTCATTGCAGAGTTGTAGGAGTTCTTTATATATTCTGGATATTAATCTGCAGTCAGATATATGACTTACAAATGTTTTCTCCCATTCTGTGGGTTGTCTTTTTAATCTCTTGATAGTATGCTTTGATGCATGAAAGGTTTTAATTTTGATGGAGTCCGGTTTATCTGTTTCTTCTTTTGTTGTCTGTACTTTTGGTATAGTGTCCAAGAAATCATCACCAAATTCAACATCCTTCAGAAACATAATTTTTGTTTGTTTGTTTTGTAAAGAAAAGTCTTGGGGTTGATCCAAAGGGAGTGAGTTATCCAAACTGTTCACAGTGAGTTACAGATCAAACTTCTTGTTCTACTTTTTCCTCGCTTCTCACTACTGCACTTAACTAGTCTTAAAAAAAAAAATTTAAAAAAGTCTTGGGGGAGAAAAGGAGGAGGGCAAGGATTGAAAAACTGAGTATTGTGCTTGGCATTTGGGTGACTGAATCAATAGTACCCCAAACCTCAGCATCACACAAAATACCCAGGTAACAAATCTACACACGTACCCCTTGAATCTAAAATAAAAGCTGAAATTATTTTAAAAAAGAGAAAACTCTCCAGGGAAATAGAGAATAATTGAGGTCAATGTATAATAATTTCCAGTTGAAGGTGGTAGATAACGAATATACAGTTGTTCAGAGAAGAGGGAAAACAATCCAAGTACCTTAATAAAATCTTAACTTTACATCCGTTTACTCTGAGCGAGAAGAAATAAAGTGCAAGTCCAGAAGACATAGTGCTCGCCCAACTAAAGAGGTGTTCTGGGAATGAGCCAAGCCCTTGGAATAAGTGACAGTTGCATAATCATTTCAAATAAACAATTTGGATGTACGTAGGATCTTGTATATATATTTATTTATTGTGTACACTTTTATCTCCCAAATCCAATTATGCTTTTAAGAATAGGCAAAAGCTTGTTGTAAGGTGATGGATTGATGGTGAATGGGAGTGAGAAGTAAAGCAATTTTTGCAAGCAAGAAGATCAGTTTTGCGATCTGGGAGGCCCCTTACTTTACACTAAAATATCTATTTGTATAGTTTTGTTCCATTGATGAGAGGAAAATATTTTTGATGACATCCATGTGTCCTAAGTTTCTATGGCACTTACAACTTGAGATATTATATCCTGTTGTAAAAGCAGAGACCATGATGTTTGGTTTAGAAAAGAAAGATTCCCCATATATCTAGATTATCTATCTATCTATCTATCTATCTATCTATCTATCTATCTATCTATCTATCAATCATCTATCTATCTATCTACCTAGCTATCTATCTTAATGCCACCTAATCAATTATCTTTCAATTCAGAGTATGAATTTGCAATTAAATTCTGGGTAGTTCCTTGAAGTGGATCTGGGAATGTTGAGAACTCCAAACAGAATTGCTACCCTATTATCCAAAGCCTCACTCCAAATTCCTATTTGTTATGTAATTCTTTGTTGGACTGGTGTTTAAACACACATTCCTTTGTATTTATCCTCCATTTCCTGGAGCTTAATTTTCTTCTTAGAGCAAATTGATCTTCAGCTTTGGGAGGATCCAGATCATAAAGGGTCTTGTGTGTCTGGTCAAGATGTGCAGATATTGTATGTCATAGATTGGGAAGCCAGTGAGAAGACAGGATTATATTGATTTGTTAGAAAGTTCACCCTGGTGAACTTTCTGGTGAGCATGGTGGAAAAGAGTTTGGAAGTAGATGGGATGAGGCTGATGGTTTTACTTTCCCCTTCTTCCCTTCATATTCCAACCTCACTGGGGAAAGGAGCCTTATGTTGGATATTATAATCCCATGAAGAAACAGGGAGAAAGGGGTTTGAGACACAGAAACACAATCAATACTGACACACAAACATGTTGCTCTGGGGATCTATTGTCAAAACCCTGAGATTTCTTTTGCAATGTTTACCAAGCACTCAGCCCATCAGACATTAAACACCTAGGCTCATCACTCCTCTGATTCTGGCAGGCAGGTTTCCTCACTTCCGGTTTATCTTTCCTACAGAGCAACTGGTCAGATGCTGAGTGTTGGGGATTGGGACAGGCAATTTATATTCTAAAATGGAGGCTTTATATTTTTAATTTTCCCTCAAAAAATTTCAAATGTACAGAACAATAGAGATAACAAATTATTAAAATAAAATCAATAATTTTCAATATTTAATTAAATATTTAATATTAAAATAGTAGAGAAAGGAACTCTGCTATTCCTGTCACCCATGTTCCATAATTAGTAATATTTTGCCATACTTGCTTTATTACTAAATCTACATTTTTGCTGGTCTTTTTTATTCATATTATTTTGATTGACACATCATAATTATAAATATTTATGAGGTACAATGTGGTATTTTGATATATGTATAGAACGTGAAATGATTAAATCAAGTAAATTAACATATCCATCACCTCAATTAAGTATCATTTTTTATGGTGAGACATTTGAAGTTTACTCTGTTATTTTGAAATATGTAATATATTATTGTTGACTATAGTCATCCTGCTCTGTGATAGATGTTAAAACCTATTCCTCTGTCTGTCTGACACTTTATACTCTGATCAACAGCTCCCTGTCACCTCTCCCAGGCACTCTCTGGTAACCACCATTCTACTCTCTACTTGTATGAGTTCAATACTTCTTAGATTCCACACATAAATGAGATCAGATAGTATTTGTCTTTCTGTGCCTGGTTTATTTCACTTTTTGCTGAAGTATTTTAAAGCAAATATTCTCATGACCTCATGTCATTACACCTCTACATGCTTCATTATGCATCTCTTAAAAAGAAACATTTTCTTACATAATCATAATGATCACATCTAACAATATTAACAGTGATTCTTGGGTAACCTCTAGTATATCCAGTCTACATTTAAATGTCCCTACTTGTCTTAAAAATCTATTTGTGTAGTTAATTTGTTGAGCTAGGATTCAAACAAAATCAAAGATACTTTCTAAACATTTCATTATACTCCAGATATTAGGTTTTCTCTGACAACTTCTTTAACCCCACCTTTTCAGTTTGTATTGGAGTGCTTTTATGTGGTTCATAATTTTGGAAGCCATTTCTATCCATTTCATTAAATCAGTTACCATGTATAGTAGGCTGAGTGATGTCCTTTCCCCTCTGTTCTCCATGATATCCAGGTCCTAATCCCTAGAATCGGTGAATGTTAACCTACATGGCAAGAGAGATTTTGTAGATGTGATTAAGTTAAAAATCTTGAGATGGGGAGATTATCCTGGATTATATGGGTGAACATTAAATGCACTTACATATGCATTTGAAGGAAGGAATGCATAAGAAGGAAGTGGATGTTGGGTGCGGTGGCTCACACCTGTAATCCCAGCATTTTGGGAGGTTGAGGTGGACAGATCACCTGAGGTCAGGGGTTCAAGACCAGTCTGGCCAACGTGGTGAAAACCTGTCTCTACTGAAAATGCACAAATTAGCCTGGTGTGGTGGCAGGTGCCTGTAATCTCAGCTACTTGGGAGGCTGAGGCAGGAGAATTGCTTGAACCTGGGAGGCGGAGGTTGCAATGAGCTGAGATCATGCCACTGTATTCCAGCCTGGGTGAAAGAGCGAGACTCTGTCTCAAATGAAATAAAATAAAATAAATAAATAAATAAAGAGAAGGAAGTGAAGAGAGTTTTAATACAGAAGACAGAGAAGACAGAAGGCCATGTGACAGAAGCAAAAGGAAACAGAGTCACAGAGAGAACATGCTACACTGCTGGCTTTGAGGATGGAGGAAAGGGCCAGAGCCAAAGAATGCAGGTGGCTACTAGAAACAGGAAAAGGCAGTGCAAGGGATTCTTTCCTCGAGACTTCAGGGAGCCCTACCTACACCTTAATTTCATTCCAGTAAAACTGATTTTAGAGTTCTGGACTCCAGAACTATAAGAAAATAAATTTGTGCTGTTTTAAGCCACCAAGCTATTAGCAGTTTGTCAGAGCAGCCATAGGAATCTAAGACACCATGGTTCAAAGATATCTATTAAGTAGGAATTCTATTCTCTGTAGAAGATAATTCAGAGGCCAGAGCTACTGGAGAGGCAACATGCAGTTGAGGAAATGGTAATGAACTTGGAACTGGATTCTGGACTACATTCCGTCAAAGACTTTGAGCCAAGTTGACCTTTCTGATATTCATTTTCCACATATATAAAAATCAAAGGAATGGGCCAGGCACAGTAGCTCACATAGTAGCTCAAAAGCCCAGCTGTTTGGGAAGTTGAGGCAGGAGGATTGCTTGGGCCTAGGGGTTTGAGGCTGCAGTGAGCCGTGATCATGCCAGTGCACTCTAGCCTGGGTGACAGAGTAAGACTCCAACTCAAAAACAGACAAAACAAAACACAAAAGTCAAAGGAATGGGTGGGATAAATTGTCCTTGAGGGTCCTGTAACCCCCCTACTCTGTCCATCAAGTAAGATGGACAAGGCAATAGAACAGTAGAACAATGAGGGCAGAGGAAAGCAACAGAGGACACCAAATTCTTATAAAAAGCCTCAAAGCTTAAGGAAATGTGTCGAAGGACGTGGGGAAGGTAGGGAGGAGGGTAACATTGCAAAGTAACCAAAACAATCTTGTGACTTTATGTTGGTGTTTGTGCTGGTATGGAGTGTGTTTAAGTGCTGTGGACGGAAATGCCTGGGGTCTTACTGAGAAGCATCCCTCCTTTTCTTCCCTGTTTCTTCACTATGTCACAGCATACCCATAGCAGCCTGATCTGCAAATCAGCAGTGTAAAGAGCTCAAATCTAGAGGCTGAAGGCTTATTGCATTGATGTTCTCATCCTAGAGGTCCCTGAATGCAGAACGTGGGAACTTCTGGACTTCCTATGCAACAGCTTGCTTAAACCTGGAAGGGATCCCTGGCTGGGAATAGTTACATTTCTCAAATGGTTAATGGATCTTGTACTGGGTGAAAAGCTTTACATTTGAAATCGTCCTATCTTCACAAAAAATCTTTCTGAAGTAGTTATTGGCACCTCTGTTGTGTTAGTAAGGAAACGAGGTTCAGCAGAAGGTATGATTTTACCCAAGATGACACAGCTGGCAAGCAGTCAAGTCTGAATCCTTTTCTAATGTTTATTTATGGTCATAAATTTCTCTTTAAGCACACTTTTAATTACACATAATAAATTTAATGTGTCATATTTTCATTAGCATTAGTTCAAAATGTTTTCTAATTTCCATTGTGTTTTTTCATTAGTCTATAGGTTATTTATAAGTATATTTAAACTTCCCAGGTAGGTGGGATTTTCACTTATCTGTTAGTTATTAATTCTAGCTTACTTGAACTGTGGTTAGAAAACATTTTTATGTATACTGTTAAGCTTAGAAATGTGTAAGACTTGCTTATGGCTTGAAATATTTGTAAGTATCTGTTTATACTTGAAAAGAATGTGTATTCTGAAGTTCTTAGGTGTCCTTTGTGTGTCAGTTAAATCAAATTCTTTGCTGTGCTGTTCAGATCTTCAATATCTTTAGTAAGATATTGCTAAGATTCTACTGAGATGGTGGATTTGTCCATTTTCTCTTTTAGTTCTGTCTTTTTTTTTGCCTTATATATTTTGATGCTATGTTACCAAGGGTATATGAATTATATTTGTTATATATGTCTATGGACTGAAACTTTTATCTTTTTAAAGTATCCCTCTTGCACACTTTTCAATAAATGGTATGGGGAAAAATCTGATTGCCACAGACAGAAGAATGAAACTGGATGCCTGTCTCTCACAATACACAAAAGTGGTTCAAGATTAAAGACTTAACTGTAAAGACTTGAAACCATAAAAATACTAGAAGAAAATCTAGGGAAAACTCTTCTGGACATTGGCTTAGGCAAAGAATTTCTGACTAAGACTTCAAAAGCACAGTAAACAAAAACAGACAAACAGGACTTAACCTAAAACTCTTCTGCAGAGCAAAGAAAATAAGCAACAGAGTGAACAGACAACCTGCAAAATGGGAGATAGACAATGGAGACCAAGAAGAGTCAAGGAGTGACAGAGAGGTGGAGGATGAGAAATTACTTAATGGGTACAAAGTACGTTATCTGAGTGACAGATGCCCTAAAAGCTCTGACTTGACCATTATACAATCTCTTCATGTAATGTAATTGCACTTGCCCTCCATAAATTTATATAAATTAAAAAGTAAAATATCCCTCTTCACCTCTAGTAATGATTTTCCCCTTAAAACCTATTTTAACTATGTAGCAGACCCTCTTAATATTCTTCTCATATTTCCCTGTCACTTGCCATTGCTGTGCACCCTGATGGTTTTCCTATTGCCATCACCAATACTCCATTTGAGAGCTTTCTCTGGGAAGCTTGGTTCATGTGCAGGGAAGGGAGGCCAAAGGTTCTGGGAAGTTGAAATGCCAGTAGCAGTCCTCATCTAGTGACAGATGGAAACTGGAGGATAAATAACTCAGCTTCATAATCTATTGGGTGGGACCACTCTGAGGGATATTCTTTATTATCTTTCAGAGGTCCTCAGCAGGACTGACTCCGAGGTGTCCTTTGTGGTAACCTGCTCACTAATACCTGGCATTGGCTTGTTTCTCTTCCTTTTATCACCCTTTCCTCTTCCCATTTCTCCTATTAGAGCTTCTTAGGATCACTTTCCAAATGAACTATGTGCTATGGTTTGAATATTTGTCACCTCCAAAACTCATGCTCAATTTAATCCCCAGTGTAGGAATATTGAGTGGTGCAGCCTTTAAGATGTGATTGGATCATGAGGACTCTGCCCTGGTGAATGGATTAATTCTTTCATGGATTAATTGATTAATGAATTAGTGAGTTAATGGATTAATGGGTTACCATTAGAGGGGAACTTGTGGTTTATAAGAGAGATACCTGAGCTAGCATCTTAGTATGCTCAGCTCCCTGTCTGTGTGATGCTCTGCACTACCTTGGGATCCTCTTTATCCTTTTCTTCCAACTTTAAAAAATATTATTTCTTTTAAATAATAGAGACAGGGTCTCACCATGTTGCCCAGGCTAGTCTCGAACTCCTGGGCTCCCCAACCCTGGCCTTCTAACGTGCTGGGATTACAGGCATTAGCCACCATTCCTGGTCTCTCCCCAGTTTTATTCCTTATAACCAGGATGCTATTCATCCTGGTATGTCCAGGAACAGTCCCAGTTTATGCCCATTGTCACAGTGTAATTATTGATAATGCCCCCTTCTACTTTCAAATCATTCTGCTTTAATGATGAGTTAAATGATTGCCCTACTTAGAGTGTTTTCATAACACTTAGACCTTCCTCTATCACTACATGATTCACAATGTGCTATGTTGTTATTTTTTTTTTTTTTTTTTTTTGAGATGGAGTCTTGCTCTGCCGCCCAGGCTAGAGTGCAGTGGCCGGATCTCAGCTCACTGCAAGCTCCACCTCCCGGATTTATGATTCTCCTGCCTCAGCCTCCCGAGTTGCTGGGACTACAGGTGCCCACCACCTCGCCCGGCTAGTTTTTTGTATTTTTTTAGTAGAGACGGGGTTTCACCGTGTTAGCCAGGCTGGTCTCAATCTCCTGACCTCGTGATCCGCCCGTCTCGGCCTCCCAAAGTGCTGGGATTACAGGCCTGAGCCACTGCGCCCGGCCTATGTTGTTATATTTTAATTGTTTTTTGGATTTGTCTCCTTCATGGGATTTAGTCACTGGGAAAGATTTTCTTTACTTCTGCAGACTCCAGCATATATACCTGGCATTGGGAGGAGCTCAGCCATGCTCGTCGGACATGTGAATGTGTTTGAAACCCTGCTTCTTTCATTTTGTGCGCAGTAGGTGCTCAATAAATCATTTTTAATTGAAGTAGATAGCTATCTGTTATGAAAATGAGAAATGAGTCTGACAAGAACACTGCTGCTTCTCTCTGCCCTCCTTTATTTGTGGTCATTAGCTCAGAGATCTCATTTTACCTTCAGATTCGTGAGTCATTTCTTCCTCTCGCCTCACCCATAGCTATTTGAATTCTTTGAAAACTGGAGTTAGTTATCCTTTTCAAGCCTCCAGTGAGTGCTGTGCTGACCTGATTTCCAGTTGCTGGGTGCTTGCTTTGGGCAAGTGTACCTCCACAGTTGAAATCTTCCCTCCACCCCGAGCTCCTGAGGCTCTCCGCACTCTGTCATCTGTTTCAGAAGCAGTTTTTGTACCGTCTTGCTTTTACCTTTGAGGCCACACCCACTGTTGGTTACTTCATCCTGTGGCTATGTCTATACAAGTGAAATGAAGTGCATAATGAAGTCGATGGTGGGTTTAATTCAGGCCACTTTTGCCTGACACTTCTTCCTGTTGCCGTCAGCTCATTGCCTCAGCGACCCCCCCAATCCCGCTTATTGTTTGGGGGCTGGAATCTGCTATGCCACAGGAGTATTTTCTGGGCCTTGTCATTTACTTGAAATGATGGAAGCCATTTTCTTTCTTCAGGAATTATGAGACCTAATCCACCTGGATTGAGCAAATGGGTTGTTCTTCCTGCTGGTTGCTAAAAACCATCACCTATTCAGTTTTCAACAAACAACTGTTGAGAACTTACTAGGTACAAGCAATAATACCAACAAAATTTTGTCTTCAGGGAGTTCTCTAGGGGCTGTGGGCGTGCACTGCTCAAATCCACTTGCATGAGAAGCTCATGAGGAGGGTAGTTAGCTGATATTTCCAGCTGCGGCCCCTCTGGATCTGCCCCTGCATTCATGCTGCCAAGTCACACTCTTCTGGGGATTCTTCTAGCTAGCAACTGAATGTGGTGGTTGTATGGTACCAGGGTCAGGCTATTTCTGGCTGGCATGGGACTCCTCTAATGAGAAGTCTTTGCCTGAGGTCTCCTGGTCGGCCTGGCTGAGACTCAGCGCTGCAATGCCATCTGACTCCTACTACCCAGTCTTCCTCCTTTCCTCCTAGTCTGAAGGCCCTCCCTGCCCATGCTGGCTCCCCCTCCCCAAAGCCTTCAAGGCATTTCTCCCAAGAAGTCTCCTGCATGACTAATTTTGTCTTGGCATCTTCTTCTTAGAAGAGTTGAGCTGACACAAATTTCCAGTCCAGTATTGTAGATTAAACATGTGCATAAAGAACACAGAATATTCTTCATTATATTCCTCTCCAACATTAAGTAGTGAGATTAAAGTACAACAGGGACAGATAATCTTAGATTGCAAAAAGAGGCATATTTTATATTTACCATAGTTTGTCATTTCTGAGAGGGCAAGGACCATGACCAATATAATTATTTGTTCAGGTGAACAATTCTTTGTTCACTTGTCATGGGTGATAAGTAAAAGCATTTAAGAGAAGAAAACTAATAGTAGTTTTATAATTGTAATAATCATAATAATTTATTGAGGGCCTTATCTCTGCCAGGCATTAGGTACTTTGTTTATCTTTTTTTCCAGTCTTCATAACAATCAAATAAAGAAGATATTACTGTCATCTCATTTTGCAGATGAAGAAAGTGAAAAATAAAAGAGGTTAAATAGATTCCTTACGGTCAGCCAGACGCAGTGGCTCACATCTGTAATCCCAGCAATCTGGGAGGCTGAGGTGGGAGGATCACCTGAGGTCAGGAGTTCAAGACCAGCCTGGCCAACATGGTAAAACCCCATCTCTACTGAAAATACAAAAATTAGCCAGGCATGGTGGCACATGCCTGTAATGTCAGCTACTCAAGAGGCTGAGGCAGGAGAATTGCTTGAACCTGGGAGGCGGAGGTTACAGTGAGTTGAGATCGAACCACTGCACTCCAGCCTGTGCAACACCGTGCCCAGCCTAATTTTGTATTTTCAGTAGAGATGGGGTTTTGCCACGTTGGCCAGGCTGGTCTCACACTTCTGACTTCAGGTGATCCACCCACCTCTGCCTCAGATTATTCTTTTTTCTGTCTTAAAACAAAAAAAAAAAGATTGCTCAAGGTCACCCTGGGGCTAGTGAGTGGCTGTGTCAGGGTTTGGGTTTGTGAGGCTCTGATGCTCTTGAATTTCCCATGACACTATGCTCTGTCTTAAGGGTGATCTTTAGACTTAGGCCAGGTGGTAATCAGTCAGGGGAATTTGAGAAATATCTCTCCCAATGGGCTGGGTAGTCTATAGTCTAGACCAGATCTTAGTCCATGAGTTCTACATTCTTAGTATTTCATACTGTATTTTTAGGAACTTCTGAAAAAGAAAGGTGATGTCTTCAAGATGGGCTTCTCCTTTTTTATTAGATCCTGTTGTCC
Organism: Rhinopithecus bieti; assembly: GCF_001698545.2. Classification (NCBI taxonomy): domain Eukaryota; kingdom Metazoa; phylum Chordata; class Mammalia; order Primates; family Cercopithecidae; genus Rhinopithecus; species Rhinopithecus bieti. The sequence goes on from NW_016804643.1 coordinate 1,020,533, forward strand.
AGAGTTATAGAGCAAGAATGTACCCTAGAAAAAAGCCAGATTCAAAAAGCCAATATGGTATGATTTCATTTACATGAAATTTCCAGAATAGGGAAGTGACTTAATGAGGGTGAGGTTTCTTTTTCAGGTAATGAAAATGTTCTGAAATTAGGTAGTAGTAATGGTTGCACAACTCTTTGAATACACTAAAAACCACTGAGTAAGTATACTTTAAAAGAGCAAATATAATAAATATATATACAGTGTATTAGGCTTCCAGGCTCTCTTTAAGAACTCAAAAACTTCTTACATTACAAATGTAAGAAGTTAGATAAAACTTCTTACATTACAAATGTTTAATGCTAAACTAAATTGTGATTCATCTCTAGGTTTTTACCTTCCTTTTAGAGGTTGAATGGCTTTCTTACTCTAAAATGGGTGCATACAGCTCACACTTTCAGATTATTTCTTTTTTATTTTTTGGAGATGGAGTCTTGCTCTGTTGCCCAGGCTGGAGTGCAGTGGTGTGATCTTGGTTTACTGCAACCTCTGCCTCCAAGGTTCAAGTGATTCTCCTGCCTTAGCCTCCCGGGTAGCTGGGATTACAGACATGTGCCACCATGCCTGAGTAATTTATTTTTATTTTTATTTTTTATTATACTTTAAGTTCCAGGGTACATGTGCACAATGAGCAGGTTTGTTACATATGTATACATGTGCCATGTTGGTGTGCTGCACCCATTAACTCGTCATTTACATTAGGTATATCTCCTAATGCTATCCCTCCCCCCACCTCCTCCCCACAATAGGCCTCAGTGTGTGATGTTCCCCTTCCTGTGTCCAAGTGATCTCATTGTTCAATTCCCACCTACAAGTGAGAACATGCGGTGTTTGGTTTTCTGTTCTTGTGATAGTTTGCTGAGAATGATGGTTTCCAGCTGCATCCATGTCCCTACAAAGGACACGAACTCATCCTTTTTTATGGCTGCATAGTATTCCATGGTGTATATGTGCCACATTTTCTT
>NW_016804643.1:1023545-1048115 GCF_001698545.2 Rhinopithecus bieti
TTTACATTTAAGGTTAGTATTGTTATGTGTGAACTTGATCCTGCCATTATGATATTAACTGGTTATTTTGCTCGTTAGTTGATGCAGTTTCTTCCTAGCCTCGATGGTCTTTATATTTTGGCATGTTTTTGCAATAGCTGGTACTGGTTGTTCCTTTCCATGTTTAGTGCTTCCTTCAGGATCTCTTGTAGGGCAGGCCTGGTGGTGACAAAATCTCTCAGCATTTGCTTGTCTGTAAAGAATTTTATTTCTCCTTCACTTATGAAACCTAGTTTGGCTGGATATGAAATTCCAGGTTGAAAATTCTTTTCTTTAAGAATGTTGAATATTGGCCCCCACTCTCTTCTGGCTTGTAGGGTTTCAGCCGAGAGATCTGCTGTTAGTCTGATGGGCTTCCCTTTGTGTGTAACCCGACCTTTCTCTCTGGCTGCCCTTAACATTTTTTCCTTCATTTCAGCTTTGGTGAATCTGACAATTATGTGTCTTGGAGTTGCTCTTCTTGAGGAATATCTTTGTGGTGTTCTCTATATTTCCTGAATTTGAATGTTGGCCTACCTTACTAGGTTGGGGGAATTCTCCTGGATTATATCCTGCAGAGTGTTTTCCAACTTGGTTCCATTTTCCCCACTTTCAGACACACCAATCAGATGTAGATTTGGTCTTTTCACATAATCCCATATTTCTTCGTGGCTTTGTTCATTTCTTTTTACTCTTTTTTCTCTACACTTCTCTTCTTGCTTCATTTCATTCATTTGATCTTCAATCACTGATAGTCTTTCTTCCAGTTGATTGAGTTGGTTACTGTAACTTGTTCATTTGTCACGTAGCTCTCGTGTCATGGTTTTCATCTCTATCAGTTCGTTTATGGTCTTCTCTGCATTGATTATTCTAGTTATCCATTCTTCCATTCTTTTTTCAAGGTTTTTAGTTTCTATGCACTGGGTATGTAGTTCCTCCTTTAGCTCTGAGAAGGCTGATCAACTAAAGCCTTCTTCTCTCAACTCGTCAAAGTCATTCTCCATCCAGCTTTGTTCTGTTGCTGGCGATGAGTTGCATTCCTTTGGAGGGGGAGATGCACCCTGATTTTTTGAATTTCCAGTTTTTCTGCACTGCTTTTTCCCCATCTTTGTGGTTTTATCTGCCTTTGGTCTTTGATGATGGTGATGTACTGATGGGGTTTTGGTGTGGGTGTCCTTTTTGTTTGTTAGTTTTCCTTCTAACAGTCAGGACCCTCAGCTGCAGGTGTGTTGGAGTTTGCTTGAGGTCCACTCCAGATCCTGTTTGCCTGGGTATCAGCAGTGGAGGCTGCAGAAGATAGAATATTGCTGAACAGTGAGTGTTCCTGTCTGATTCTTGCTCTGGAAGCTTCATCTCAGGGTGTACCCAGCCGTGTGAGGTGTGAGGTGTCGTTCTGCACCTAGTGGGGGATGTCTCCCAGTTAGGCTACTCAGGGGTCAGGGACCACTTGAGCAGGCAGTCTGTCCTTTCTCAGATCTCAGCCTCTGTGCTGGGAGAACCACTGCTTTCTTCAAAGCTGTCAGAAAGGGACATTTAGATCTGCAGAGGTTTCTGCTGCTTTTTGTTTAGCTATGCCCTGTCCCCAGAGATGGAGTCTACAGAGGCAGGCAGGCCTCCTTGAGCTGCAGTGGGCTCCACCCAATTCGAGCTTCTTGGCAGCTTTGTTTACCTACTTAAGCCTCAGCAATGGTGGGGGGCCCCTCCCCCAGCCTTGCTTCCTCCTTGCAGTTAGATCTCAAACTGCTGTGCTAGTAATGAGGGAGGCTCCATGGGCGTGGGACCCTCCTGGCCAGGTGTGGGATATAATCTCCTGGTGTGCTGTTTGCTAAGACCCTTGGTAAAGTGCAGTATTAGGGTGGGAGTTACCTGATTTTCCAGGTGTTGTGTGTCACGGTTTCCCTTGGCTAGGAAAAGGAATTCCCTTCCCCTTTGTGCTTCCCAGGTGAGGCGATGCCTCGCCCTGCTTCAGCTCTCGCTGGTTGGGCTGCACCCGCTGACCAGCACAGACTGTCTGACACGCTCCACTGAGATGAACCTGGTACCTCAGTTGAAAATGCAGAAATCACCTGTCTTCTGTGTTGCTCATGCTGGGAGCTAGAGGCTGGAACTGTTCCTATTCAGCCATCTTCGGTTTTTAGGCTATTAATTACTGACTCAATTTCAGAACCTATTCAGCCATCTTCGGTTTTTAGGCTATTAATTACTGACTCAATTTCAGAACCTGTTATTGGTCTATTCAGACATTCAACTTCTTCCTGGTTTAGTCGTGGGAGGTTGTATGTGTCCAGGAATTTATCCACTTCTTCTAGATTTTCTAGTTTATTTGCATAGAGGTGTTTGTAGTATTCTCTGATGGTAGTTTGTATTTCTGTGGGATTGGTGGTGACATCCCCTCATCATTTTGTATTGCATCATTTGATTCTTCTCTCTTTTCTTCTTCATTATTCTTGCTAGCAGTCTATTTTGTTGATCTTTCTAAAAAACCAGTTCCTGGATTCATTGATTTTTTTGAAGGGTTTTTTTTGTGTCTCTATATCCTTCAGTTCTGCTCTGATCTTAGTTATTTCTTGTCTTCTGCTAGCTTTTCAATTTATTTGCTTTTGCTTCTCTAGTTCTTTTAATTGTGATGTTAGGGTGTTGATATTCGATCTTTCCTGCTTTCTCTTGTGGACATTTAGTGCTATAAATTTCCCTCTACATGCGGCTTTTAATGTGTCCCAGAGATTCTGGTATGTTGTGTCTTTGTTCTCATTGGTTTCAAAGAACATCCTTATTTCTGCTTTCATTTCGTTATGTACCCAGTAGTCATTCAGGAGCAGGTTGGTCCATGTCCATGTAGTTGTGTTGTTTTGAGTGAGTTTCTTAATCCTAGTTCTAATTTGATTGCACTGTGGTCTGAGACACTCTTTGTTATAATTTCTGTTTCTCAGCATTTGCTGAGGAGTGTTTTACTTCCAATTATTTGGTCCATTTTAGAATAAGTGTGATGTGGTGCTGAAAAGAATGTATTTTCTGTTGATTTGGGGTGGAGAGTTCTGTTGATGTCTATTAGTTCTGCTTGATCCAGAGCTGAGTTCAAGTCCTGGATATCCTTGTTAATTGTTTGTCTCATTGATCTGTCTATATTGACAGTGGGGTGTTAAAGTCTCCTATTATTATTGTGTGGGAGTCTATGTCTCTTTGTAGGTCTCTAAGAACTTGCTTTATGAATCTGAGTGCTCCTGTATTGGGTGCATATATATTTAGGATAGTTAGCTCTTGTTGTTGAATTGATCCCTTTACCGTTATGTAATGGCCTTCTTTGTCTCTTTTGATCTTTGTTGGTTTAAAGTCTGTTTTATCAGAGACCAGGATTGCAACCCCTGCTTTTGTTTTTGCTTTCCATTTGCTTGGTAGATCTTCCTCTATCCCTTTATTTTGAGCCTATGTGTGTCTTTGCACATGAAATGTGTCTCCTGAATAAACACACTGACGGGTCTTGACTCTTTATCCAATTTGCCAGTCTGTGTCTTTTAATTGGGGCATTTAGCCCATTTACATTTAAGGTTACTATTGTTATGTTTGAATTTGATCCTGTCATTATGATGCTAGCTGGTTATTTCACCTGTTAATTGATGTAGTTTCTTCCTAGCATTGATGGTCTTTACAATTTGGCATATGTTTTCAGTGGCTGGTACTGGTTGTGCTTTCATGTTTAGTACTTCCTTCAGGAGCTCTTGTAAGGCAGGTCTGGCAGTGACAATATCTCTCAGCATTTGCTTGTCTGTAAAGGATTTTATTTCTCCTTCATTTATGAAACTTAGTTTGGATGGATATGAAATTCTGGGTTGAAAATTCTTTCTTTAGGAATGTTGGATATTGGCTCACAGTCTCTTCTGGCTTGCAGGGTTTCTGCTGAGACATCTGCTGTTAGTCTGATGGGCTTCCCTTTGTGGGTAATCTGCCTTTTTTCTCTGGTTGTCCTTAACATTTTTTACTCCATTTCAATCTTGGTGAATCTGACAGTTATGTGTCTTGGGGTTGCTCTTCTTGAGGAGTATCTTTGTGGTGTTCTCTGTATTTCCTGAATTTGAATGTTGGCCTGCCTTTCTAGGTTGGGGAAGTTCTCCTGGGTAATATCCTGAAGAGTGTTTTCTAACTAGGTTACATTCTTCCCATCACTTTTAGGTACACTAATCAAACATAGATTTGGTCTTTTCACATTGTCCCATATTTCTTAGAGGCTTTGTTCATTTCTTTTCACTCTTTTTTCTCTAATCTTGTCTTTTCTCTTTATTTCAGTAACTTGATCTTCAACCACTGATATCCTTTCTTCCACTTGTTGGAATTGGCTATTGAAGCTTGTGTGTGCTTGACGAAATTCTTGTACTATTGTTTTCGGCTCTGTCAGGTCATTTAATCTCTTCTCTATGTTGGTTATTCTAGTTAGTCATTTGTCTAACCATTTTTCAAGGTTTTTAGCTTCCTTGTGATGGGTTAGAACATGCTTCTTTAGCTTAAAGAAGTTTGTTATTACTAACATTTTGAAGCCTACTTCTGTCAACTCATCAAACTCATTCTCAGTCCAGTTTTGTTCTCTTGCTGGCAAGGAGTTGTGTTCCTTTGGAGGAGAAGAGGTGTTCTGGTTTTTGGAATTTTCAGCCTTTCTGCTCTGGTTTCTCTCCATCTTTGTGGTTTTATCTACCTTTGATCTTTGACGTTGGTGACCTATGGATGGGGTTTTGATGTGGATGTCCTTTTTGTTGATGTTGATGCTATTCCTTTCTGTTTGTTAGTTTTCCTTCTAACAGGCAGGCCCCTCAGCTGCAGGTCTGTTGAAGTTTGCTGGAGGTCCACTCCAGATCCTGTTTGCCTGTGTATCACCAGTGGAGGCTGTAGAACAGCAAATATTGCTGCCCGATCCTTCCTCTGGAAGCTTCATCCCAGAGGGGCACTCACCTGTATGAGGTGTCTTTCGGCCCCTACTGGGAGGTGTCTCCCAGTCAGGCCACACGGGGGTCAGCGACCCACTTGAGGAGGCAGTCTGTCTATTATTGGAGCTCGAATGCCATGCTGGGAGAACCACTTCTCTCTTCAGAGCTGTCAGGCAGGGACATTTCAGTCTATAGAAGCTGTGCTGCCTTTTGTTCAGATATGCCCTGCCCCCAGAGGCAGAACTAGAGAGGCAGTAGGCTTTGCTGAGCTGTGGTGGGCTCTGCCCAGTTCAAGTTTCTCTGCTGCTTTGTGTACACTGTAAGCATAGAACCGCCTATTCAAGCCTCAGCAATGGTGGATGCCTCTCCCTGCGCCAAGCTCCAGTGTCCCAGGTCGATTTTAGACTGCTGCACTAGCAGTGAGCAAGGCTCCTTGGCTGTGGGACCCATCAAGCCAGGCACAGGAGGGAATCTCCTGATCCTCCAGTTGCGAAGACTATGACAAAAGTGCAGTATTTGGGCAGGAGTGTACCATTCCTCCAGGTACAGTCACTCATGGCTTCCCTTGGTTAGGAAAGGGAAATCCCCCGACCCCTTGTGCCTCCTGGGTGAGGCGACTCCCCGCCCTGCTTCAGCTTGCCCTCCGTGAGCTATACCCACTGTCCAACCAGTCCCAGTGAGATGAACCAGGTACCTCGGTTGGAAATGCAGACGTCACCAGTCTTCTGCATCAGTCTTGCTGGGAGCTGTAGACCAGAGGTGTTCATATTCAGCTATTTTGCTTTATTTATTTATTTATTTATTTATTTAAGACAGAGTCTTGCTCTGTTGTCAAGCTGGAGTGCAGTGGTGCAATCTCAGCTCACTGCAACCTCTGCCTCCCAGGTCCCAGTTCAAGCAATTCTCCTGCCTCAGCCTCCTGAGTAGCTGGCATTACAGGTGTGTGCCACCACACCCAGCTAATTTTTGTATTTTTAGTGGAGATGGGGTTTCACCATGTTGGTCAGGCTGGTCTTGAACTCTTGACCTTGTGATCTGCCTACCTCGGCCTCCTGAAGTGCTGGGATTACAGGCTTGAGCCACCACGCCTGGCCTAATTTTTGTATTTTTAGTAGAGATGGAGTTTTGCCATGTTGGCCAGGCTGGTCTCACACTCCTGACCTCAGGTGATCCGCCTGTCTCTGCCTCAGATTATTCTTTTTCAAGGTTTTCAAGTATTCTATTTGAATGGGGTGTTTAAGTCAAGTGGCTAATCAGGTTCTCAACTTGGGACTTGGTCCTGGATCTAGTTGTCAGACTCCAGTGAAGCTCCAGTGACTGGAGCAAATAGGAAGACCGAGACAAGACTCCTGTTTTTATAGGTGGAGCTTGAGCAATTTCTGCCAATTACTTAGCATTGATTAAGACATCCCTGCATGGGGACATTAATTAAGACATTCTTGCATGTCTACCAGGAATCCCGGAGCTGTGATTGTACTGAAAGCTGATACTATGCAATTAGTTGGCTCCCGCAGATGTGGGAACTTCCTGTTCTTGGCAGAGGACAGAGAAGCTCTGCTTTTCCCTAAAACTGCCTTGTACCACCAGGTGTAGGGTGACTCTGCAGGGCTGGGCTCCAGACAGGGAGTCTTTCCATCCATCTTCAGTCACTAACAATGGGTGCCAGTTGCTGTAAAATTCTTGGATGAGTTGGTTGTGGTATTTGTGACTCAATTGTCCTAGCTGTGGAATGAGGCTAATGGCAATGGATCCAGATATTGTGCTTGTGTGAGGAGAAGTTTGAAGAGATCTTAGGAATCATTATGTCTGACACAGACTTAGAGACAGGAAGTGACACAGGCAGTTGATAGCAGAGCTGGGACTAAACCCAGGTCTCTAAATTCATAGTCTAAGGTCCTTTCCACTTTGACTTATTCACAAGCAGACATGTGATCACAGGAGAGGAAACCCAAATAGAGCAGGGATTGATTTATAAACCCAGAATGTTCTACTTGCCATATTATATCTACAGCGATCCCCCAGTCTTGCTTCTGTACTTTTCTTCCTCTGGCTTTCTCTGTAGGCTGTTTTCTAGCCATTTTGGGGATAATTTTTCCAGATATTTCTCATGTGGAACCTCAAAATTCAATTTATTTCTAATCTATTCTACAAACACTTTGAAAAGTGTGTTCTAGGCATTGTGGTAGTAGGAGATGAAAGATGAATCAGACCTAGAGCCTGCCCTGCGGCATGTACAATCTAGAAGAGGAAACAGGCATCAATATTTGGCAACACAGAATCCTACTTACTACAATGAAAACATGCCAGAGGTACAGAGAAGAGAAAATGAGTGAGTAACTTCCGGGTATGGGGCATGAAAGGCAGGGAGATGGTAGTAGGATTCACAGAAGTGAGTGACATCTAAGTTGGGATCGAAAGAAAAACAGCAATTAGAATAAAAAATTTGCTGATATGCTTTTACTTCTTATGCTTCTATTCAGGCACTATTTACTACATTTGGCGTAACAAAAATTGTATGATGAATGCTTCTAGAAGATGACACACAGATAGGTACGAGTTGGAACTTAGGTTTCATACCGAAAAGTGAAAAAGAAAGTTTAGAACTTAACACAGATGCTGTTTCCATAACACGCCATTGCCAAGGGGGCTAAATGCAAGCAGTGCTTTGCCTATAGCCAGAGAAAAGATGGATATGATCATTAAAGTTATTTCAAGGGCAGCAACAATATCGGTAATTAAACTTTTTTCAAGCATGTACTTTTTTATTTTTTGATACAGAGTCTCGCTTTGTCGCCCAGATTGAAATGTGGTGGGCGATCTTGGCTCACTGCAACCTCTGCCTCCTGGGTTCAAGTGATTATCCTGCCTCAGCCTCTTGAGTAGCTGGGATTACAGTGTGTGCCACCACACCCGGCTAATTTTTGTATTTTTAGTAGAGGTGTGGTTTCACCATGTTGGCCAGGCTGGTTTTGAACTCCTGACCTCAAGTGATCCACCCACCTCAGCCTCCCAAAGTGCTGGTATTACAGGCGTGAGCCATCGGCCCCGGCCCATGTGCTGTTATATATGTTACAAGCATCGTGTTATTTAATTCTCATAATAACCATATACAAGGTAGGTGCCAGTATTACTGGTGGCTCAGAGAGGGAAAGTAATAACTTGTCTAAGGTCAGAGAACTAAAAAATGGCAAGCCAGAATTTGAACCCAGGGGTTTCTAACTCTAGAGACTGAATTTTAACTCCTATCCTGACCCATGGTAGGAACAGAGTTGGAATGTAACCCAGAATTCATCAGGATCAGTTAAATCTCTGCATAGAAGTCCTAGCCATGAGAACATGCTGGGTCCATGGGGTTAGACTCATGAGTGAATACTTGCTGAGTCCCTGCTTAACACTGTGTGCCCTGTAAGGAGTGCAGAGAAATGTGAGCTGACATCCTGGAGGATGAAACAAAACAAAGCTGTGGCCCTAAGAGAATAAGTGCCTGGCCCAAAGTCACACGGCTAGTGAATGAGACCCATAACTTGAATGGAGGACTTTTAACATTGAAACTAGTGCTCTTTTATCTACAATCCTTCTAGATAGGCTTTGACGTTTATGCATAGGAGAGTCGGCTCCTGTAGGACCAGAACCTCAAAAAAATCTTACACAACTTTTAGGGTCAAGGTTTATTATAGTTTCTTTTCTGACCTAGAACAGGCATTCAGAAAATTTATAATAGTGGTGATGCCAGAAAAAGATGTTTTGAGACTGTGAGCCAGAAAGAGTTCTAAGTCCCCCTTTGATGTAACCCCTTATTTTCTTTTCTGCTGTTCAATTCTGACCCATGAACTACTTGATATTAAAAAAGTCCTGCTACATAAACAGACACTTCTCAAAAGAAGACATTCACGTAGCCAACAAACATGATAAAAAGCTCCTCATCACTGGTCATTAGAGAAATGCAAATCAAAACCACAATGAGATACCATCTTACGCCAGTCAGAATGGCCATTATTAAAAAGTCAAGAGACAACAGATGCTGGTGAGGTTGTGGAGAAACAGGAACACTTTTACACTGTTGGTGGGAATGTAAATTTGTTCAACCATTGGGGAAGACAGTGTGGTGATTCCTCAAAGATCTAGAACCAGAAACGCCATTTGACCCAGCAATCACATTACTGAGTATATATCCAAAGGAATATAAATCATTCTATTACAAAGATATATGCACACGTATATTCATTGCAGCACTATTCACAATAGAAGAGACATGGGCTCAACTCGAATGCCCATCCCTGATAGAGTGGATAAAGAAAATGTGGTATATATATATATATACCATGGAACACTATACAGCCATAAAAAGGAATGAATTCATGTCCTTTGGCAGGGACATGGATGAAGTTGGGAGCCATTATCCCTGGCAAACTAACACAGGGACAGAACCAAACGCCACATGTTCTCCATGTTCTCACTTATAAGTGGGAGCTGAACATTGAGATCACATGGACCCAGGGAGGGGAACAACATACACTGTGGCCTGTTGGGGGTTGGCTGGGGGCGGAACAGTATTAGAAAAAATAGCTAATGCATGCTGGGCTTTACACCTAGGTGATGGGTTAACAGGTGCAGTAAACCACTATGGCACACGTTTACCCATGGAACAAAGCTGCACATGCTGTACATGTACCCCAGAACTAAAAACTTAAAAAAAAATGGGGAAAGGACATAAACAGATACTTCTCAAACCAAGACATACATATGGCCAACAAACATGAAAAAATGCTCAGCATCACTGATCATCAGAGAAATGCAAATTAAAACCACAGTGAGATGCCAACTCACAGCGGTCAGAATGGCTATTAATAAAAATTCATAAAACAACAAATATTGGTTAAGTTATGGAGAAATGAGAATGTTTATATACTGCCTGTGGGAATGTAAATTAGTTCAGCCACTGTGGAAAGCAGTTTGGAGATTTCTCAAAGAACTCAGAACTACCATTCCACTCAGCAATCCCATGACTGGGTATATATCTAAAAGAAAATACATTGTTCGACCAAAAAGACACATTCACTTGCGTGTTCATTGCAGCACCATTCACAATAGCAAAGACATGGAACCAACAAAGACATCCATCAATAATGGACTGAATAAATAAAATGTGGTACATATACACTAGCCACAAAAAAATAGAAATACTACACAGCCACAAAAAAGTGAAAATATGTCCTTTGCAGCAACATGCATGCACCTGGAGGCCATTATCCTAAGCAAATTAATACAAAAACAGAAAACCAAATATCACATATTCTTACTTGTAAGTGGGAGGTAAACATTGGATGCTCATGGACATAAAGGTGGGGACAACAGACATAGAAGATTTTACTAAGAGTGGGGAGAGAGGGAAAGAGGCAAGGGTTGAAAAACTAATGATTGGGTACTATGCTTACTACTTGGGTGATGGGATCAATCATGACCCAAACCTCAGCATCATGCAAAATACCCTTTTAATAACCCTATACATGTACTCCTGAATCTGAAATAAAATGACATTTTAAATAAAATAAAATGAAAAAGTCTTGCTTAGCTTACTTTTGAAATCATGCTGGTACACATTCTTTCTATATTTCAACAGCAATATAACCATGGAGTGAGCTAAACAAGTTTTCACATAGGGCAGAGTTTAAAATCTGTGGTTGAAAGATCTAAAATTGTATTTATCTCCTGACTTCAGGGAGAAAAATTAGCAACAGCCCTGGTCAACAAAAAAGAGTAAAAATTAAGTTGAAAGATAAAGAAGCTAGAAAAGGAGGTTAGTATTACACACTATTCTGGAAAGCTGGTGGGACAATTTGATTCGTGTGTTCAGAGCTGTGAAGGCCTTTGTGAAGGCCATGACCTTATGTGGTCATATAACACTATCATGACTGCAGTGTAGCCAAGACCAGCTTTATGACTAGGCGTCTGTGATGGAGGGGCTTCAGAAAGGGTTTCTAAAGAAAACCTTCTCTACCCCTGAAACCCTACTATTACAGTTTCATTCTCCGGATTCTAAAAAATTTTTCGAGAGTTTTCTACTAAAACATAGTTCCTCTTTAAATTGGTAGCCCATCATGCTCTTGCTTAAAATTTCAAAGGTTGGCTAATAATTCATTTACCATTGTATAGTGTTATGAATTAATAGATTCAATTCTTGAACTAGGAAGCAGGAATGGCTTCAAGTATCACTGAGTCCAACTCTTTCACTGTATACATGAGGGAATTGAGGCAGTAGGGCGTTAAGTGATTTACCCAAGGTCCATTACTAGAGCAGGAATGAGAACTCAGGATTTCTTATTCCCATTCATTATTCTGAAAGTTTTTTTTTTTAACTTCTTTTATGAGACTACATACATAAATACATAGATACATATATATATGTGATACGTATATATGTGTGTGTATTCTTTATAAAAATTCTTATAATATTAAGCCATAAATGGTAAAAATATTAAAATCCTCTTTCTGCCTTTCCACTCTCCCACAGAGTTACTGTTGGAACCTTTTCTATACACTTACGTACATGAATACATTTATAACAAAATAATAAAATATAGTTTTTAATATTACTAGAGATCACATTGCATGTATTGTTCTGTGGCTTGCTTTATTTTAAAAAATTTGTATTTTATATATATATCACATATTTAATACATGTAAATATTATATATTAAATATTTTATATACATATTTTATGTACACATTAAATAATTACATACTATATATATAAAAATTCAAAGGATTGAAAAGAAGTGAAAAGTCTCTCACATACCTACTTTGGTGTCTCAATCATGTAGTTTTCCTTGGAGGCAACCAATGTTACCAGATTCTTGTGTAGCTGCCTACAGTTATTCTTTGCATATACAAGTCTGTAAACCCCTGCTTTCAAAAAACAGACTGTAGCATACTATACATATTTATTTGCACCTTGTTTTTTTAAACTTAATGTATCTTGACGATTATCCCATACTAGCAGATGAAAAGCCTCCTCTTTTTCTTTTAATTGTTGTAGTAGTATAGTACGTCATACCGTTGATAGTAATGCATATTCTAAATAGCATTGTGTAGTATTACATTATGTGAATTTCTCATCCTGTATTTAGCCTGTCACCTACTGATTTAGTTTTTCAATATTTTCCTATTTAAAAATTGTGGTAATAAAGAGCTTTGTATATAGGGCATTTCATACACACTAGAGAATATTTACAGAATAAATTTCTGGAAGTGGCATTTCTGGATCAATTGTGTGCACTTATGATCTTGACAGTGAAAGAATTAAAAATATATCACTGTGGCATATTGACTATTTAAGTTAAAGGCACTTGAAAAACAGCAGGGGCAAAAGAATACTCTGCTATTTCTTAAAAGCAAAAGATGAAATTTCCCATGAAAAAGATATAACATTCTTATCCTCAAAAGCTGAGAAGTTGAGACCGAGAGAATTCTGTACAACCTTGTGTTTGTTTGTTTTTTTTTTAAACAAGGCTTAACTCATCTTTTAAGCCTCCCAACATAATTTAATTGCTTCTTTACAAATTACTGTTTTTTGTCTAATTTAATATATAAGCAACTAACTAACTGCTTCTTTGGGGCTTCATTTCCTTCTGAGGGAGGGCTTCCTATGCCATGTCAAACTTAAATAAATAAATCTGTGTGCTTATCTTCTGTTAATCTATCTTTTGTCAATTTAATTACTGGGCCCAGCAGAATGGAGGTAAAAATTTGCCATCCCTACAACAGATATTGCCAAATTGCCCTGTATGGAGGTATGCAGGCTGTATCAATTTACTTCCCTCCAGCAATGTACGGGAGCAACTTGCCTTCCCATGACAGTGCATAGAAATTGTGTTCTTTTTTTCCACACCTTCTTGGTCTTCCACAGAATGGCCACACCATTGTTTATTTAAGCATTCTCTTTATTGATGGACGTTTAACTTATTTCCAGTTTTTCAGTTTTACAAACAGAGCTGCACTGAACGTTCCTGTGCAAATTTTCAAACATCTCTTTAGACAGTTTTTCCAAAGGGTATCTGTTTTCAAGAACTGAACGTTCTTGTGCAAGTGTACAAATATCTTTTGAGAAAATACACAAAAGTGGAAAACTTGTTTCGAAAGTTATGAGTATGTTATACTTTGGTAGATAATGTCAAATTGCTTCATGAATAGGCTGAAGCAGATCATGTCCCAGACAAAGGATAAAGGGTATCTGTATTCAAAATTATCAGTTTACTTAATTTTGCCACTCTGATAGTTAAAACTTAACTCCTGTTTTAATTTTCATTTCCCTGATACTAGTGATGTCAAGCATATTTTCATGTATTCATTTCCTGAAAAAGGTAGTCAGTAAGAACAAAGCCTCTGGAGTAAGTGTTCGGTTGCAGACTCCAACTGTTACTTGGTGACTTCTGTCTAAACAATTACCCATGGGCAGGTTTCTTAACCTCTCTGTGACTCAAGGGATGGTATGAAGACTTTATGAGATAACAATTGCAAAGGTCTTAGAAAGGTTTCTGGTTTATATTAAATGCTTACTAAATGTTACTCTTTTTGTTAATATAATTATATGTATTTCCTCTTCTGTGAATCGCCAATTTGTATCCTTTGATGTAAGAATGGTCGGTGTCTTGTTAATTCACATACACTCTTTTATATTCTGGTTATTAAACTCTTTTCTTTTGATTTATCTGTATCGCTAATATTCTAGTTTGTTGGTTGGTTGCTTATCTTGTTTTCATTTTTGGTGTTTTTTTTTTTTTAAATAATGCAGAAGGTTTAAATTATTATATAGTTGTATAATTAGTCAACTAAAAATGAATTTTAGGTTTTATGAAGAACTTTACCACTCTAATATTGTAATGATATCCTCCCATAATTCTTTCTAATGTTTTAAATTTCTTTTAAATGCCTAACTCTTTAATGCCTCTTATCAGGTAAGAATTTTACTTCTTTTATTTTGTTTTAAACAAACGAATAGCAAATTGTTCCATAGTATAGCTACACCAGAATTTATCTGATTTTCATTTAATTTCACTGGAGAAAATTTATATTTGTGTACTCTGTGTCCTCCTATCCAGTTATGTGGTGATTTTGCTCATCTTTAAGTTTCTTTTTCTTTATTTAGGTCTTACACGTTTCTTATTAACTTTATTCCTAGGCATTTTATAGTTTCACTACAGCTAAGAAGAGAATCATTCTTTGGATATTTTTCAACTTGCTATAGTTCATTGCAGAAAGGAACAGATTTTTCTATGCTGTATTTTAATTAAATTTTCTAAGATATGTACATTCTGAGAAAAGTGTGTAAAAAGTCTCCCATTGTTTACTGATTTGTAATTTTCTTATAATTTTTGTGAATTTTGATTGATATATTTCAAAACTATGTAAAGAACACAAAACTTTCTAAATAGATTTTTTCCTTTGTCTTGATTAGACATTGGCTATAAACATTGCCACATTTGCTTTCTTTCGCTTAGGATTTGCACACTGTATCTGTTTACATCCGTATTTTTTAACATTTTGTCATTTTCTTTTACATCTAAAGCTAGCATAGTTTTGTGCTTTTTTCCTAACTTGAACACCTTAATAGGTAAATTTAGTGCCTTCAAATTTATTGTGATTTCTAACATATTTGAACTTACCTTGTCATCTTCTCTCTCTCTCCTTCCATGTCTCTCCCTTTCTCCTCCTTCTTTTCTTCCTTCCTCCTTTCTTTCCTTCTTCTTTCTGTCTTCTTCTGGTTCTTCAGAGGTGGTGAGATGTGTGGAAACTTCTTTCTTATTGTATCTTGGAGAGGGCAGAAGTGTTGGTGGAAGCTCATAATTTGTAACTGAACGTTTTCCCTGCACAGCTTCCATGCTGATCTGCAGAGTTGCGTCTTGGAGCTTATATAAAAATGGATACTGGACTCTACATCAAGCCCACTGAATCTGCTGGACAGGATTAACGTGCCCATGTTTTTTTTTTTTTTTTTTTTTTTTTTTTTTTTTTTTTTTTTCTGGAGTGCAGTGGCCGGATCTCAGCTCACTGCAAGCTCCGCCTCCCGGGTTCATGCCATTCTCCTGCCTCAGCCTCCCGAGTAACTGGGACTACAGGCGCCCGCCACCTCGCCCGGCTAGTTTTTTGTATTTTTTTTTTTTTAGTAGAGACGGGGTTTCACCGTGTTAGCCGAGATGGTCTCGATCTCCTGACCTCGTGATCCGCCCGTCTCGGCCTCCCGCCCGTCTCGGCCTCCCAAAGTGCTGGGATTACAGGCTTGAGCCACCGCGCCCGGCCTGAATTTGTATTTCTTAAGTTCTGGAAGAAGATACACCACTCAGAGCCATCCCTCTTTCTGTTCTCTTTCATTTCTCATCCTCTTTTTCTTTTATCTTCTCATCCTTCTTTTGCACCTTGTGGTGCTTCTCTTTTCCAATGCAAGAGAACCTTTCCTGCGTCATTTGTGTTGCGTCTCCTCACCATTTCCTTCTGAATCTGTGTTACAAAAGACGGGATGAGTCTGGCTATGGCAGAGGGATTCTCAGAGCGCAGGGTTTGGTAGAAGCCAGGACCCCATATAAATGGGAAAGGGCAGGAAAAATGCCAGGAACATTCCCACTTAAATAACATGTCCCTTTATACCTGGGAATCTCATCTCTCTGGCTACCTATAATCATCCAATATATGTAAAAGTATGCCAGCATTTTTATTGGTTTTCTATCTTTATGTGTCACTGATGCAGTTTAAAAAAAAATTCTTATTTTAGGTTCAGGGGTACATGTGAAGGTTTGTTACAGAGGTAAACTCGTGTCACGAGGGTTTGTTGTACAGGTTATTTCATCACCCAGGTATTAAACCTAGTTCCCAATAGCTATTTTTTTCTGCTTCTCTCCCTCCTCCCACTTTCCACCCTCAAGTAGACCCCAGGGTCTGTTGTTTCCTTCTTGGTGTTCATGAGTTCTTATCATTCAGCTCCCCACTTACAAGGTTTGTTATATTGTCCAGGGAAGGCAAGATACAACAACTCACCTCTTCTCTGTAGTATGATTAACCTTGTTGTAAGTTATAAAATGCAACTCCTGGGAAGGAAAGAATAAACAAACTGTTAATTGTTCTTCTTAGCTCAGACACACCTGAGCCTTGTCTGATTGCCCAAAGAGAGTTTAACACACTAGAGTTAAACAGAGAATAATTTGTAACAAAATAATAAACATTGTTGCTATTAAGCATTGATTCGTTGTGTTAATAGTTCATAAAATGTTATAATTTCTCAGGTTATTTTTATTACTATGCATCATTGCACTAGAACCCAGTGTCAATACAATTAGGAGGTCTGGATTCAGATCCTAAATTCTGATTTTAACGAGCTTTGTGACCATCTAATTTTGTCTCTCTTGGCCATGTTTCCTTACTTTAAGTCAAAAAATTAGAATCCACCATCTTAAGGTCCCTCTAAAATTTTATTATATTTTATATTCTCAAAAGACCTAGTGGTCAAATTGCCTAACCTGTGCATTGAGGTTAAGTTATCATAAACATTTTAGCAGGAAATCCTATGGACACAGGGTATAGTGAACAAGAGAGTAGAAATTCATCTTCCCTCATCCCATGTTCTCTAGTAAGATGTGAACTTTGCTTTGAGAAAGTTGCTCCTCATTTTCTTCCAGAAATTCATGATAAATGCATACCTCAGAGGCTTAGTTCACAGCTCTTCTCTAGAAGGCATCCCCCATTGGCTTCCTTTGATATAGCAAATGTCACAGCGGATGAGAGAAGGTTTCCCTCTTCTTCCAACTCATGATACAAATCCATACACAATAGAATGTTGAAACCCAGAACTCTAGAGAAGATACAGAATCTCATAGGGTTTAAGTTCCAGGAAAACTTGGGGGTGGGTTTGAAATAAAATGCCTTTGTATGAAACATGGCACCATGATTTCTTTCTAAGGCTGATGTGGCCCAATGGCTACAAATATTAGGTCAACCCAGATGGAATTGAGTAAGTGATCTCTTTA
This sequence comes from Rhinopithecus bieti, assembly GCF_001698545.2. Lineage (NCBI taxonomy): Eukaryota > Metazoa > Chordata > Mammalia > Primates > Cercopithecidae > Rhinopithecus > Rhinopithecus bieti. The sequence goes on from NW_016804643.1 coordinate 1,040,491, forward strand.
TAAAGGTGGTGTGTTAAAACATCCTGATATTACATTTATAATTTCATGTCTGGATCCTTAAGTGGTTAAGTGGGTAGGGGTTGTGGTGAAGAGGAATACCATGGGAGGAACTGCAGAAAGTAGTAATGGGGCCAGGATTTGACCCCCAAGGTACATCTCCTCCTTTGGAAGAGACACTTCCAGGTCTTTGGGTAGGGATAGCAAAACGTTAGTTGCAATAAAAACTGGAATGTGTTTGGTTTGAGGTCTGCCCTGGGCCATTCTATGATCTCTCTAGAGCAGCCATAAGGCTAGGAAATAGAGCCAGGTGGTAAGGACCCAGTAAGGTGAGTTCTAAGAAACAGAGAGAAATAAGCAGAGGTGACAGGGCAAATAGAACAGTCAAGATGAGTCCAGAATGAGAAGCCACACCTGCTGTGGTGACAGAAGAATGGGGAAATAGAAAGATCAGCCTGTTGGGTGGGACCCACATATTTTTCAGTCAAATAAATGCTTTTCTTGGAGTGCAGGCTAGATATTATCTAGTTAGTAACTTACCTTTTAACTTTAAGCTGAGCTTTTTAACTCCACCTCCTCATACCTTTTGCTTATTTATTCAACAGAATTTCCACACTTATATATGATCAGGAATGTGCTATTTACTGTTAGAGTCTCTGGTCCCAAAGAATTTGCAATCACGTATTAAACCAACCAGAACAAAGAGATTCATATACAAGCCAAGTGCTGCAGTATTGTCGGGGAAGGAATTACTAATAATCCTTAAATACAGGGATACCAAGTAAGGAATACAAAAGAAAGTTAGAATAGCTGCCTTCCAAAATCTCTTCTAATTCTTAACAGTATATAATTTTGCTTGTTCCTGCCTTTCCTTTTCAAGTCCCATTGCCTCATTTATTTATTAAGCAAACATTTAATATATGGCTTGCCACGTTTCAGGCATTACATATGCCTATTCATTTTATGTTCGTAATAACTCTTTGTGGTAGGTGCTATTATCTTCATTTTATCTATGAGTAAATGACAGCACGGAGAAGTGAAGTTACTCTTAACAGCTGGTAAGTGACTGAGCTGAGATTTGAACCAGAGACTATCTCCAGAGTCTGTGGTCTTAACCATTTTATCATGTTGCATGATTTTGAATTTAAATAGATATTTGTTCACAGAAAAAGATAAAATTTGAGCAATGAACACAACATATAGTTCTTATTAATTTCCTCTTGGATAGAAAAGTGTTCATTTTCTCTTTTAAAAAAACAAGAGTCAATTTCTTCTGAGTAGTTTTGGAACCTATATCATTTTAATTTTTCACTGTTCAGGAAATGAAAACACAGTGTGAGATGAGGGAATGATTTAGGTGTCCTTTAGGATTTTTTCCCAAAGTGCAGACTACACTTTTGTGAAGCCAAAAGGGGCCATTCTTGTGTACACTTGGGCTAGAGCGACTCTCAGATCCATTATTCTCCAGGATATTCCAGTCTTTCCCTCACCAGACAACTACTGATGGGATGACATTTATGCATTCATACTATGCTGGTTGAGAGATGGGTGTATGTGGGAATGTAGGCTTGGTACCTGCTATTAATGAGCTTATAATTTAATTGGGGAGACCACACAGACACACACACCCTTTTTTTAAATTATACTTTATGTTCTAGGGTACATGTCCACAATGTGCAGGTTTGTTACATATGTATACATGTGCCATGTTTGTGTGCTGCATCCATCAACTCTTCATTTACATTAGGTATATCTTCTAATGCTATCCCTCCTCCCTCCTCCCACCCCACAACAGGCCCTGGTGGACACACACACACCCTTAATTTACCTTCACAATCACAATCTAACAGTATCCCAAACAAGGGATTCAAGAACTGAAAGCTCCAGTGGGCAAACATTATGGCTGGGCTGTTGGGCTAGATGAGTAGAAGGCATATTAAACATACACAGTTCTGCAGATTCTCCTGGCTGAATCTCTCTCTAGAACCTTAACTTCTTCCACTCATTTGCTCTGCCTTAGCTGCTGTTGCTGCTGCACCTCATGACATAATCTCATGACAGGTCCATGAGGGTCTAGCACCTGAGACAGACCCGTTTCTTGCCTGGAATCTCTGGCTTCTTCCATCACTTTGAGATTTGTGTATCATATCACACAGCTACGCATGAGCTGTGGCTTCTGAAGCAGCTTCCAAAGAGTCCAGAGAATACAATTTAGAAGTGTGAGAAAGTTGAGTTTGGTGACAGAATAATAGGAGCTGGAAAAATTTGGGCAGATAAATGTTGTCATCCCTTGGTATCCATAGGAGATTGGTTCCCAGACCTCCCTTGGATACCAAAATCCATGAATGCTCAATGCCCCAATATAAAATGGTATAGTATTAGCTTATAACCTATACACATCTTCCCATATACTTTAAATCATCTCTGGTTACTTACAATACTTAATATGATATAAATGCTCAGTAAATAGTTGTCATACTGTGTTGTTTAGAGAATATTGACAAGAAAAAGTATACATGTTCAGTACAGATGCAATTAAAAAATATTTTTGATCTACAGTTGGTTGAATTCACAGATGAAGAACTCAAGGATATGGAGGGCCAACCACACTCTTTTCCTTTCTTCCTTTAATAGACTCATGTGAGACACAGCTTCTCTGACCAGTCTGTCTAGAGACATTCTGGGTAGCTGAGCAGGTGACCTCCAAGGGAGTGGCTGAGACTCTTCCAGCTCATTGTGAAGAAGAGGTCTTTGTTATGCATTGTCTCACATTGCTTGATATCTTTTCCTGTCTCATTGTCCTTCTCCTTCACTCTTGTCCCAGGATTGTACTTCCCCAAATAAAGGAATACCCTGTAATCTTTGCTCCAGTTTCCGTTTTCTAGAGGTCTTGGAATAAGAAAGAAGAAAGAACAGTCTTTGCAGAGTGTAGAATATAGAAAGGAATGATCTGGGCTGGAAACATTTATGTTGGAGGTAGCCAGGGTCAGGTTTTGGAGGGCGATGCTGAGGGCCATGTAGATTCTTTGAAGACCTTTGAGCAGAGGAGTGACATGATGGCAAGTGCGATTTAGGAAGGTAGATCAGGTGCGAATAGAAAATTGGAGTGCTATGAAGTTGGGAGAACTGCAGGCAGAAAGACTAGTGGGATGAGTATAGGACCAAGCTGTAGAAATGAAATGGCAGATGGAGAATCTTAACATGGCTTTAACTACCTTGGTGATCTAGGAAGCAAGGTAATTCACTAGAGGTGAGTAAGAGGAAGACAAAACTGAGGGGTGGATGGGGAGGAGAACTTCAGTGTACCCTCTTGTGGTCAGGTGGCATCATGTTGTTTCTTGCTGGGCCTGGCTGTGTGGCTCTAGGTCTTCTGCTCTCAGTGTGCAACCTAGGGCAACCGTAGAATTTCTCTTTTCATGATTAGTTTGTGTATTATAAGCAAATTGCCAAAAGACTGATCAGATATTTATGTGGTCTATTCAATTTGGATTTTGTTAACTAAATGTTGTTAATTTTGTAAATAAATTTTTTTTTTCTTTTTTGAGACAGAGTCTTGCTCTGTCACTCAGGCTGGAGTGCAGTGGCACAATCTTGGTTCACTGGAAACTCCACCTCCTGGGTTCAAGCGATTCTTCTGCCTCAGCCTCCCAACTAGCTGGGATTACAAGCATGTGCCACCACGCCTGGCTAATTTTTGTATTTTTAGTAGAAATGAGGTTTCTCACCATGTTGGTCAGGCTGGTCTTGAACTCCTGATCTCAAGTGATCTGCTCACCTCAGCTTCCCAAAGTGCTGGGATTACAGGAGTGAGGCACAACAAATTAAAATTAAAATTAATTTGTCAATTTTTGTTAATTAAAACTACTATCACAGAAACTGTTATTTACAGCACTTTTAATGAACAAACAGATAAGCCCTGTGGTTACATAGCAATTAACTTTTCTTCTGGTTGTGAAGCCAGAGTAACCACAGAAGAGTCATTTAGTCATGACTTTTGTCTAGATTTTGCTGTTCATGAGAAGGCGGAAGTGGACTGAACAAGTCATATATTCATTCTGGACTTGAAATGCAGAAGTGTGTGCTCAGTTAGTTTAGTTAAAAAAAATTCTCAGTTACATTTAAAAATATTTTTGAGTATTTCAAAAAATTTAAGTACTTTATACACTGGCCAGTTATTGAATGCCTGAATGTTTGTTGAAGCTCCCTGTGTTCAGGACTGTTTGCTTCCCTAGAGGAGAAAATAATTAATGTTCTAAAACACGAATGAACGTATTTTATATGGTGAGACAGATGCACAGCAATAAACTATAAACTAGATGAGATAGTGTATCTACACAGCCCCTGAGTTGAGAAAAAATAAAGAATTCGTAAGCTAAACACACACATGTGCACACACACACCCAGAAACACAGAAATAGGTCCCATAAGGAAAAAGGTAATTTATTGTACATGATGCTGTGGTTTCTAGAGTGTTGTCTGGCTAGTGACTAAAGTAAGAGTCTGGTTTTGACTCCTAGCTAAGCACAGGTGCCAAGGTGGGTCATTTTTCAAAGGGCAGTGTTCTCACGGTGGTAGCCCTTTTTCTCTAGTGTTCAGGTGGGGATGTTGATGCTTCTGAGGACATAGTATTTCCTCTGAGCCCTGACAACTGCGCTTGCACAGATCAAGCCTGACCAGAGATAGTGTGTCACAGCTTTTAGGCTGTATTCATTGGTAAAGAGTCAGTTGCTTGTCATCAGTAGTAACAAGTTTCAGTTTCATCACAGGAAAATGTGAGCCAGGAATGGCATTTAGAAATCAACCAAAGTTGGCTGGGTGTGGCCGCTCATGCCTGTCATCCCAGTGCTTTGGGAGGCCAAGGTGGGATGATTGCCTGAGGTTAGGAGTTTGAGACCATCCTGGGCAACACAGTGACACTGACTATCTATCTATCTATCTATCTATCTATCTATCTATCTATCTATCTATCTATCTATCTATCTATTGAGAAAGAGAGAGAGAGGGAGAGGGAGAGATAGAAAAATCAACCAAAGGCCTGTGGGAGATTGACCATTGTCATAGGTGCAAGACTAAACAGGGTTGTGGGAGTTTCAGAAATAGGGGGAGCATTGTAGTTTGAAGTGATGGAGGAGGGCCAAAAAGAAAAATAAAAAAAACACCTCAGCAGGGAAATGTGAAGTACAAGAAACTTATGGAGGAAAACAGAACAAGATATGAAAACTTCTTTAGTTTTAAAATTTCTGCACACAGGAGAAAGTATATACTATGAGTTGGCTCCTTTCACCACACCAAGATGCCTATGCTAGAAGCTTTGAGTGCTGCTTAAAATATTGCCACAAGGTCACGCAGCCTCTGAAGGGACTTCTCAAGCTGGCCCTAAGTATTATGTTATTATCTTTCTGTGCTTTCTTTCTTCCCTGGAGAATAGGTTTAGTTTATGATCCCAACTCCTACTTCTCTGTAGATAATGCTTGCCTCTATTTCTCCAGCCCCCAATTTTCACCTGAGTTCAAACACTATTTTTAGCTGCCTTCTTAGATGCCTTCATTGTTACAAAATCATTCAGAAATCATTGTGTCCAAGCCTGAATTTATCGTCCTTTAAAGCCTCCCTAAGTTGCTCCCAGTTTTATCTGTGTAATCCTGAAATAGCTTATCTTTCAGTCCCTATATACATTCATTACCTCATCCTATACAATTTCCTTGAAATAGTTCTTTACTTACTTTGTTTTATCTTCCTTCCCCTTTTTACTGTCACCTTTAAAACCTCACATTCTCAAATAACAACCTCTCACCTTATCTTCCTACTGCTAGATAGAGCCTCTCCAAACACTATTTCTACTATGAAGCCATTTATTGCTTTCCATAGCCTAAATGGGAGACCCTGGATCCTGAGTGGCCTACAGAGAGGTAGGCTCAGGAAGTAGGAGATGGAGCGTGTCATAAAGGCGGCTGTCACCTCACACATATGGATTTCTCAAGTTTCATAGTGAGCTGACTCACTGTTCCATCAAAGTTGGAGACAATGATTGAAGTCAGAAACCTGGTGCCAATTTAGACACTTGGTGCAACCCAGTCAGAGGCCTGGGTTAAGTAGCCTGGTACAAATTTCAGACAAATACATGGTCTCTGTTGTACTTATCACACATGAAATGGGAAGGTGAGGAGTAGAAATGGGATTATGCCACTGCAGGGTGGATTTGAATTAGACGAAGGAGAGACAGCTGAAGAGACACAGGGCTGTGAGACCATGTATAAGTTCGTTTTTCCATTCCTTAAACCAGCACTAAGGCCTTTCCTGACAGGCATTTCCCCTTCCTTGATTTATTTTCTCCATACCAGTTATTCCTACCTGACACATTTTGTTTTACTTTTGTTTTGTCTCCCCCGAGTAGAATGAAAGCTCCATCAAGGCAGGAATTTTTGTCTGTTTCGTTCACTGCTGTCTCCCCAGTTCCCAGAACCGTAACTGGCATAAGGCATGTGCTCAATATTTATATACATATTTATAAATATTTGTTGAACAAATGAATGCATACACTCTCTAGCATGAAATCTTATTTATTTATTGGTAAGTCTGATCACTTCTACCCTCAAACATGTTAAATTTCTTTCTTTTCTAAATAATTCCTTGTAGAATTTTCTACTTTCTCCTCAGCTATCCAAATTCCATCCTATTTTGGGTTCTGGTCAGGTTGCATTATTATTGGGAAGCTTTACCTGATGGAAAGCTGGAAACCTGGAAGCCTCCCAGGGCACAGTAATCACGAGTCTCTCAGCTCTCTGGAGACTCTCGCTTTTTCTATCATTTGTCTTTGGAATTATCACATCCTCAGAGGCTGCTGTGCACTGCTTTTCATTGCCTTCCTCTGACCCTAATCACACCTTTTCTGAACTTGATCTTCTCTTCCTCTCAGTGTTACACTCCCACAGGGATTGCTTTAGGTATGTGCATTTTGCTCATTCATGCGTTATTTAATTATTCAATACACACTCCTCTAAACACTGTGGGAGACAGAAATAAATTAGGCCCAATAGAAGCCCTTAAGGAAATCATAGTCTAGTTTGATCCAGAGTATTAACTGATTAAGTTTTAAAATCCTTGAAGGTGGAAGCATTTAAAAATATATTTGTGTGTCTGTGTGTCTCTGTGTGTGTGTGTGTGTGTATGTGTCTGTGTGTGTGTCTGTGTGTCTGTGTGTGTGTGTCTGTGTGTGTGTCTGTGTGTGTCTGTGTGTGTCAGTGTGTCTGTGTGTGTCTGTGTGTGTGTGTGTCGTCTGTGTGTTTGTGTGTCTGTGTGTCAGTGTGTCTGTGTGTGTCTGTGTGTCTGTGTGTGTGTCTGTGTGTTTGTGTCTGTGTGTGTCTGTGTGTCTGTGTGTCTGTGTGTGTCTGTGTGTGTGTCTGTGTGTGTCTGTGTGTGTGTCTGTGTCTGTGTGTCTGCGTGTGTCTGTGTGTCTGTGTGTGTGTCTGTGTGTCTGTGTGTGTGTGTGTGTGTCTGTGGGTGTGTGTACGTGTGTCTGTACGTGTGTCTGTGTGTGTGTGTCTGTGTGTGTGTCTGTGTGTCTGCGTGTGTGTCTGTGTGTGTGTCTGTGCCTGTGTGTGTCTGTGTGTGTCTGTGTGTGTGTCTGT
>NW_016804643.1:1049155-1067549 GCF_001698545.2 Rhinopithecus bieti
TGTCTGTGTCTTGTGTGTGTCTGTGTGTATGTCTGTGTTTCTGTGTGTGTGTGTCTGTGTGTGTCTGTGTGTCTGTGTGTGTTTGTGTCTGTGTGTATGTGTGTCTGTGTGTGTGTGTCTGTGTGTGTATGTCTGTGTGTGTTTGTGTCTGTGTGTGAGTGTGTGTGTATGTCTGTGTGTGTGTCTGTGTGTGTGTGTCTTTGTGTGTGTCTGTGTGTGTGTGTCTTTGTGTGTGTGTCTGTGTGTGTCTTTGTGTGTGTGTGTCCGTGTGTGTGTCTGTGTCTGTGTGTCTGTGTGTCTGTGTGTGTCTGTGTGTATGTGTGTCTGTGTGTGTGTGTGTGTGTGTGTCTGTGTGTGTTTGTGTCTGTGTGTGTGAGTGTCTGTGTGTGTCTGTGTGTGAGTCTGTGTGTGTCTGTGTGTTTGTGTCTGTGTGTGTGTCTGTGTGTGTCTGTGTGTGTGTCTGTGTGTGTGTCTTTGTGTGTGTGTGTGTCTGTGTGTGTGTGTGTGTGTTTCCACCATGCCTCCAATAATGCTAGGTACTCAGGAAGCTCAATAAATGTACCAAATAATGGAAGGACCTTAGAATTGGCTGGAATTTAGACTATTCTAATCTAACCACCCCACTGTATGGGTGAAGATAGAAAAAGAGTGGTTTATTACTTGCCTGCCAGATAGCTAACCAAATGACTATGGGAGGGTCTGGGTTGACAGAAACCAGGGTCCTAGACTCCCAGATCAAATACATTATTGCTAAATCTCTATACCATTGTCAGAAATGTACTACAGAAAACCAGGCTGATTTATGTAAAAATAATTGTGTTTGAAAGTACTGATTAAAATTCTAAAGGGCTAGTATTATTAAAAAGAAATGTCTTGGGTAAAAGTGCTTAATATTCCTTGGATGGTCTCTTTCTTTAGAACTAGAGAGTATAATGGGAGTAAATGCATCACAACAATGTAAAATTCTTTGTGATCACCAGGGTGTGACCCTGCCTCCAAAAATCTACACAGCAGTTACTTCTGGAACCATTGCTTGAGATATCTAGAAACACTCTGGTGGCCCTACCTTGGCTATTCCTGGCTATGACTCTCTGCTCCAATCTCCTGCCTTATCCTCTTTACTTCTATTTAGATAGTAGACATCCTTGGGAAGTAATAAACTAGAGCTTCAGGGGACCCAGCTTCCTGGTTCCTCCTGTGCCATCTTTAGAATACTGTGGCAGAAACCCCAATAATCTTGGACATTTGGGTTTGCATGTTTCATCCCTCTTCTGGATCTATGATCTTAGTTCTCAGCAAGGCTCAGCCCTCACTCACTCTATGTATTTTTTCAAATTCCTGGTGGTGTGCCAGTTGCTACATGAAGAAGGGAAGGTTTGGTGACAGAGAGGGTGATATGGTTTGGCTGTGTCCCCACCCAAAATCTCATCTGGAATTATAATCCCCCTAATCCCTACATGTCAAGGGAGGGATCAAGTGGAGGTAATTGGATCATAGGGGTGGTTTCCCCTGTGCTGTTCTTGCGATGGTAAGTGAGTCTCACAAGATCTGATGATTTTATAAGCATCTGGCATTTCCCCTGCTTGTACTCAGTCTATTCTGCAGCCACGTGAAGAAGGATGTGTTTGCTCTCCCCTTCAGCCATGATTGTAAGTTTCCTGAGGTCTTCCCAGCCCTGCAGAATTATGAGTCAATTAAACCTCTTTCCTTTATAAATTACCCATTCGTGGGCAGTGGTTTATAGCACTGTGAGAAAGGACTAATACAGAGGGCTTCTTCCAAAGTAGACTTTAAGAGAAGGGTTTAGAAGTAGATTTTCCCATTATTAAAAACTGACTAATTTTGAGTGGTAGGTAAGTTACAGTACCTCTTTGACTGCATTTATTTCTGGGAATCTTGTGTGTAGAAAATCAATGAAAGACAAAATATATCTGTAAATACAAATTCATAAATTAAGGCTGGGAGCTGAGTGTTTGCCCTTAAAGAGTGAGATTAAAAAACTATTAGCTGACCATAGAGACGTAGGAGTAGCAGGTGAAAGAGAATTTTGAGGGAGGCACCAGCAATAAAGAGGAATGTGGTCATTTTTTTTTTTTTAAACATTTTCCCTATGGTTTTCACATACTGTGTGGCAAGTAAAGACTGAGTTCTGCACAGAGATGGAACTTTTCCCACAGCTATCAGGGAGATGACTTGCATTTATCTAGGAGAGGCTGTTACTTTTCCTCAATTTATTCAGTGATTAGAAAACAGCCTGTGATTTTTGTCTTCAGAGATGCATAGTTGTTTTCCATGAACAATAACCCACTGGCCAGATTTGGTCTAATGTTCTGAGAGGCTCTGGCTGTGGCAGAGATAGAAAAACTCTACCACCCACAAGCATAGGAGGCTGCACCAGATTTGAAGGATAGAAGTCAGGAACAATTAAAGGGCATGCAGACACTGGAGTGAAGTGCTGATTTGGAAGCATGATTTATGTGTGGGTGTTCCCAGCCTGGCATGTGGATAGGTGTCCTGAGGCTAACTTTCTCCTTTTATTTTTGAAGTACACTGAGTGCTAGCCTCTGTGGATAGTTCCTTTCCAGAAGAGAACATGGCAGCAGTTGGGCTGGTGGCTTGCTCGCAGCCACAGAGGTCAACCCACAATCCTGCGTATGTTAGTGATGGTGGTGAGATGAGGGGAAGAGGGAAATGCTGTGTACATTGAGTACCTCACCTTCCGGCATGGGATCCATAGCAGCTTTTGAACACTGGGCCCTTTAGAATCAAACACTGGCAATTTCACTTTAATCATAGGGCTATTTACTTTTTTTTCAGCTACAATCTTGCAAGTTTTCAACAAGATTATGTGAAACTGCAGTTAACAATCTGCAAATTATGTCTCTTCAGACCAAATTGTTCTTTGCTGTTGATGAAAGGTTGTAAAAGCATTCTAGTTTTTAGATGAGCTAGAACTGATGGTGACTCTCTAGCTAAACTGAAACAAACTGCCTTTATCTCATCTGACCTTTTATAGGAGATGTTTGTGTGTCTTTCTTACATATTAGAGTACATAGTTTAGTTGGAGGACAGGACAGGGGCATTCTATTTTTTTATTATTATACTTTAAGTTCTAGGGTACATGTGCACAATGTGCAGGTTTGTTACATATATATACATGTGTCGTGTTGGTGTGCTGCACCCATTAACTCATCATTTATATTAGGTATATCTCCTAATGCTATCTCTCCCCCATCCCCCGACCCCCCGACAGGCCCTGGTATGTGATGTTCCCCTTCCTGTGTCCAAGTGATCTCACTGTTCAATTCCCACCTATGAGTGAGAACATGTGGTGTTTGGTTTCTGTTCTTGCGATAGTTTGCTGAGAATGATGGTTTCCAGCTGCATCCATGTCACTACAAAGGACATGAACTCATCCTTTTTTATGACTGCATAGTATTCCATGGTGTATATGTGCCACATTTTCTTAATCCAGTTGGACAGAGGCATTCTTGTACCATGTTGTTGACTGAGAAAGAAGCAAGCAAGTGGCCTTATCCTTATGATGCTTGGTGAAGCAATAAGTATTGTGGAATCAATGTTATAAAAACTGGCTCCCCATAACCTATTGCAGGCATCTAAAATCTAGATTAGGTCTAACCCAGATACAGTTTCAAGTAAGGCAGGGAGTCATATCATGTGATATTGTCACTCATCCCCATCATTTCTTCTTACTGTTATAAACAGGAAGATTTTGAATCTAAAAGTAAGACTTACTTGTTTGAACCTGCGATTCTGGCGCAAACTGTACCCACCACATTTCCACAGAGAAGGTTCAAGTCCCTGAATGCCTATGCCAAATGGATTCCTCCATTCTCCCAAGAATGCAAATGATGACGAATTGACCAAAGCTTCTGGACTTTTCTCTCTAGAACAGGTTCAATCCCTGAGTTAAGACAGAATTTCAAGTCTGTGAATCTCAGCTTTGGTTCTGCTGCTTCTCTGCAGTTGAGAGAATTTATGAAGCCAAAAAATGTACAGTGTCACCCCATACAGAATCAGAGCTGTATTTATTTTGCCCTTTGGTATTCTGTTCACATTGAGATATGCATTTCTCCAAGTCAGGGTGGGAAAATATTTTCTAAGGCAGAGTGGGAGAGGTGCTGATTGGTGAAGAGTTTGCAGAGGTGAAAGTAGAAAGACTGACTTGTGAGCTGTCTCCAAGAGGAATGAAGGCAAAACATTTGATTTCCCTGTTTGTTTTTTCTTGCAGATACCTTGACTATGAATAATAGTTTCAATAAGGAAGACAGAATGAGTTCTGACAGGAAGGTTGGGAGCTGTGACAGGCAGATGGAAAATGGAGCCAAATGGCATGGAGATGTGTCATCATTGCTGGGTTTTACCTTGCTCTACATTCAGTTATCTACTTCTTTGCAAAATGCTGGGCACTCATTCAAGAAACAGCATGTATGTTCTGACTGTGAAGTAATGGATGAACTTTTATGTGCAGTATATGGAAATAAATTTTATTACCTTCTTCTCACATTAACTCATCCATGCATTCAATAGCCATTTATTGAGAGCTCACTCTGTGTTAGGCACAGTGGTAAGTACCATAGGTTATCAATCGTGTATTTCCTAGAGATTTTCTAGTAATGAACAATGTGCTTTTATTTTTAAATTTGCTTTGGTTTTATGACACACGCTAAAGCCTTCAAACAAAGAATCCTGCATGAATAGAAAAGATGAAGATAACTGTGATTAATTAATAAGCCTTATAGCTTTTTTAGATCCACATTTCAGTGGACCTAAAAAGGAACCGCCTTATTCGCTATTTGAAATATTGTCTTGTTATTGCAAGCCAATTAAGAGTAAGATAAGACATTTATTGACCGTAGAGATGCTCTAGTTGTTGCTTAGAAGTAAAGGTAAATAGCCTCCTGTGTGCTTACTCTTCTGTATAACCAGCAGCAATTATAACAATTAAAACTTTCTATTTTTCAGCAGGGATTTTGTGCCTATCATTATTTGCTATGTGATGCTACTGTAATACCTGTGTAAGCTCACAGCCATGAATGTAGGAGATGTATTAGGAAAAGGAGACTGTGGATCAAAAAAATATTGAAACAGGATAGAAAGGCACTGATGAAAGCATAGAATTACATATTATCGGGTGGGATGGTAGAGGAGGAGAAACAAAACTGTGACCACCAGTGAGAGAAATTATGAATAAGTTATCCTTCTGATGGTTACAATGGAAGGAATGTAGGTGATGAGGGCGTCCAGTGGAGAGGAAGCATGGTAAGCAAGAATCCGTAGGTGACCCATGCCCTTCTAGTATCTGGGAAGGGAAAAGGTCAAAATCGATGCAATTGAAGCCAGAGTCACTGTTAGTAGAGAGCAAAGTTAGTGTGCAGCTGAGGGGCTCGAGGGAGGTTTCCCTGGCCACCTCCAAGGTCTAGTATATGGAGTGCCAGAGGGTGTTCTATGGAAAGAGTGGGCTGGCTACCCAGTGAAGAATGTGACTGAGTGTGGGAGAGGACCAAATATATAATTTGCAGCAATGTCTTGGGAAAGCTGAGAGGACCCAGATCTTGTGTGTCTGCCAGGGAAAGGGAGAATGAATTACTAGTTGTTGCACTAAGGTTACCCAGGAAATTTTATCATCTACATGTAGACTGTCACGTACTGTTTCACTTATGTGATAATTTGGAATTTTATTTAAACATCTTAATAAAACTTTGTTAACAGACTTCCTAGTAGGAAGATTTGTCCCGTATTTTGAATGTTTCTCAATGCTGGGAAATGAAAATTTCCAACTGGCAGTATTTCATAATACGGTTTACCTGGGAAAATTAATTTAAGAAATACAGTGATTTAAGTTTTATTCTGGAATTACACATCCCCCTTCTCCCGGGAAATGTCCCCTTAATTGTTCACAGCTGCTCAAAACTCAGTTTCATAGAAGGTTGAGCAGCAGCATATCCCACATAAGAACAATGTGTCATGGAGTAATCTAATGTGAGCACTAATGTGATCCCTCAAACCTTGGAGAATCAAAGAAAGAACCTCTCAGTTTGGAATAAACAATCAATTCTCAAGTAAAGCTTATGGGCATTTGAAAAACACTCTGGTGTTGTTTCTTCAGAGGTGCATGTTAATAAATGTCTTGGGCCCTCTCTTAACTGCAGGGGTCGTGATGTTGGAAGAGTAACAATAACTTAGTCAACCAGGGCTTGTCTGAATACAATCCTACAGCAGCAGGAACTGTGGAGATATAGAAGCCAAGGAAGACCAGATTGTGAGGGAAGACGAATTTACTCCCAGGAATGTTGGGATTGAGAGTAATAGTCTCCAATAATGATGGAAGACAGAACAGTAAAAGCCCACCAGCTCATTCTGTATGGTGAGATAAGAAAAAAGTCAAGGGCAGAAGTGAGACAAAAAATCATCACCAATGGCACATGTATACATATGTAACGAGCCTGTACGTTGTGCACATGCACTCTAGAACTTAAAGTATAAAAAGAAAAACCATCACCAAATTGAAAAGAAAACCTTTATAACAAAAACTAGATTGATACCTGACCTTTAGTAGTGGAAAGGTACCATTCCAATGAAGCATGAATTGAAAGGATTTCTTCTGAAAGCTAGTTTACATTTTTCTTTTCTTTTTTTTTTTCATTTTCAGTGTATTTTAGCAGGTGTGTCGTTCTACATGGTTAGTTTCTTTACCTCTTTGAAAAAAAAAATAGGTCAGCTTGACACATCTGGATGAAAGAAATCCGTCAGGTGATTATGAGTGAAGCCAGATCAAGCCTTGTTATGAGGGGAGTATTAAGCCTTGTTACAAGGGGAGTATTTCGGGGCTTACCCTGAGGTGATATTTGATGGTTTAGCTGTGGCGGAATTTCCCTCCTAAGCTCAGCGTGACTGACACTGAACTCACTACAGGGGAAGAGGACCTTTCCAAGAGGTGACAAGGACCTTTACCTGATACAGCACAATGGTTCTGGACTGGAAGGCCAGTCCCATTGATGAGGTTCCCAAAAGATGTCCAGGTCCTAATCCCTGGAACCTGTGAATATGTCACCTTGTACATCAAAGGAACTTTGAAAACATGATTGAGGTTAAGGACCTTGGAATGAGGAGATTACCTTGGATTATCTGGTTGGGTCCAAGCTAATCACACGAGTCCTTAAAGGAGGATAACCTTTTTTAGCTGGGTCAGAGAGAGATGTGATGATGAAAACAGGTTCAGAGAGATGCACTGTAAGAAGGACTTGACCAGTTGTTTCTGACTTTGAAGATGGAGGGAAGGGCCAGGAACCAAGGAAGCTGGGTGGCTTTTGGAAGGTGGAAAAGCAAGGGAACATTCTCCCCAGAGCCTCCAGAAAGGAGCTCAGTCCTGTTGACATCTTTGTTTTTATTTTTTATTTTTAGTAGCATTGAGGTTTCACTATGTTGCACAGGCTGGTCTTGAACTCCTGAGCTCAAGCGATCCTCCCGCCTTGGCTTCCCAAAGTGCTGGGGTTACAGGCATGTGCCACCACATCTGGCCTCCTACTGACATCTTAACTTTAGTGCAGTGAGATTCATATTTGAATTTCTGACCGACAGAACCATAAGACGTAACTTTGTGTTGTTTTAAGATACTAAATTTTTGGTAATTTGTTATGGCAGCATAAGAAAACTAATATAGCATTGTATTATGCCAATATCATCTCTTTGTTGACTATTGCTATTATAATTTGTTTTATGGGTCTTGTGTAAAGAATCAAGCTATAATATTGGGTTAGCTCCCTAAGGAAAACTTGGAATATAGAACATTATTTTAAAGACTGAATTAGGTAAATATACCTGCCAGTAAATACATTAACGAATTAATTAAGATATTCACTCTTTTCACTCACAAATACTTTTTGAGCCCCTATTACTAGCCACACATTTTGTTAGATTCTGAGAAACGTCTGCTGGACAACATTATGACTATAGTTAATACCAATGTATTGTACTCTTGAAAATTACTAAGGGAGTAGATTTTAAGTGTTCTCACCACAAAAAGTAAGTATGTGAGGTAATGCAGATGTTAGTTAGCTTGATTTAGCCATTCCCCAGTGTATACATATTTCAAACCTTCATATTATACATGGATAAATATATGCAATTTTTATTTGTCAATTAAAAACCCCTCAGTGAACACAGATTCCATTCAGTCCTCGAGGTGGAGCTTGTAGACTTGGTGGGGGGCCGGGGATCAGCTTTCAAACAGGCAGTTCCAATGTGTGGAGTGGATAGGCTTATTCTCTTTGTTGTTTGCATGATAGGTATTTAGAGTGCACTTTCCTCTATTAAGTTAAGCCAGCTGCCAATCCCTCATTCAGTTTCCATCCTCCATGAATTTGCTCACATCTGTGGTCTAGTGTCACTCATTCTTTTCTCTTCCTGAGGGCTTGTGTGGCTTATCTTCTTGGCTTTCTCTTAGGAACATGGTGCAGCTTGACCCTGCATTATCCACCTGGAAAAATAGATCATAAAACAGTCCTTCTCTGTACTAAGTGCTAAAGTAGGAGGAAGGGCGTAAGTCAGCTTCCTGAGCTATATATCCTTGTTTTCAGGAGCTGAGCTAGACACAAGCAGAACTTGCAAATAATTTACATTTCTTTCTGCTGAGGTGATTCAGAATAAGTGGCAACAAACATAAACAGGAATGGTGCAGTAAAAAAAATAATAATTTAGGTCATTTAAAAATTACTACCCATTATTTTCTAGATTGTAAATCCTAAGGGTGTTAGCTGATTAAATTTGTGAGGACATCTCTCCAAGTGATCAGCTTCCTAATTATGAGTGATACATCTGCTCAGGCAAGTACCTAGACAAAGAATAACTAGATTAATTCCTCAAGAGTCTTTTTATTTCCTCCCACCTCACTTGTTAACTATATAGAGAGATGGTAATAGGCATAGGGAAAAATACATCTGTTATCAGGAAAGAGTGTTTGGGAGTCTTAAACCCATGGAATTCTCTGCCTGTAAACTCTAATTGAGTATTTTTGTCTGGAAGGTTGGCCTTTAATTTTTTTCCTGTGTTTTAAGGTGATATCCTTTTCAAAACATGGTCTTGATTTATAGATTCAGCAGTGTTTAAATTGGCCAGAAAGAGAGTGTGAGAAATGGATGTGCTATAACTCATTTGTTTTCTGTTGGTCTTCCTTTTTCATTGCTGTCACGGTACATCACTGAGGCAAGTCTAGTTTCTTTGGCTAACCTCTGAATAAATGGCACTGTGGCTACTGGAGGGGAGCATGCAGAAGTGATGAATGAATGACAGAAAAAATGTGAGTTGAGTCTATTCAGGGAGGTGATTTGTGGCCATATGATAAAATGTGCAGATGTTAATTGCTCTTCTATTTCTCACGCATGATTACCTTGTTGCTGTACACCGCCTGTGTGTGCCTGCAGAAAGTACATAATAGATGTTGCAGATAGGAGGCACGAAGAGGGTGTAGTGTGAGAACACAGGCACTGGGAGTGGGCAAGTGACAGGTCAGAGGAAGAGGAGGTGGCAAGCCTGGGCAGAGGAAGAGAACAATATTCAGGCTAGGAGGGCAGGCAACTACAGCTTGAGAATATCACAAAGCCCCTAAGGCAAGGCTATGAATTTGATAAGGGGTTTCCCAGTATTCCACCTTGCACATGAATAAATCATTTCATCTATTCTGAAGTCTCAAGTGTCTAACCAGAAATTTCATTTGAAATGGAAAAGTCAGAAATCATCCCCACCCTCTAACTGATTTGTTCATGGCAGTTTCTATACTGAAGTAACATGTTAAGTCTAGCATAGATTGCGTGGGTTGCCTGAGGAGACTAAATGCCCAGGATACATCTCTGGGCCACTCAAAATGCAATCATTTTGAGACAATGAGGAGCCTGTAAAGAATATCTAATAAAAGAAAACACAGTGGAACCAGGGAAAAATCTGGAAAAAGTGGTCTCATGAAAGCCAAAAGAGGAGAGTTTCAAAGAGTGAATTGTGAATAATTGGGAAATGGAATAACATGTATAGAGAAATGTGTCTATTGGATTTGGAAACATGGAACAGCTTCATGTGCATGATTTGGAAGGAAGCCAGATTAGAGTGGGTTTGTTCATTAACTGATTCGTGATGTTCACACATATTTCTTTGAGTACCTGACATGCACCAGAGATTACTTTGGTTGTGGGGGATTCATTGGTGCAAAAGCAAGCATGATTCCTTGTGGGATCATGATAGCTTATGTGGGAAGACAATTTTCCAATCACATTCCTCCTAGATTCCTGGCCATCTAGCCAAACCATAGGTCACAGCCCATGAATTGGTGTATATTCAACTATTTGGCTATTTCTCCTTCCAAGCAATGAACGGTCAGGTGCACTGCTCAGATTTCTGCCCCCTGGGAAAATTTCCTTTCACTACTTTCCTCCAGGAATGTTCCAAAGAGGGCCTGTTGTACTGTAGCCATCCACTTTCGAGTAGTGCTTGCATATCATGCAGAACCATCTGCAAACCAGGTGCAAGTCTTCCCATCTTCTGTCAAGTGATCATAGGGAACTCCCCATGAGGCCCTAGGTGCTGTCTGGGAGAGAGAAGTTAGCATAGCAGACGTGGGAGCTGTGGGCATTTGGGTCACTTCTTTATGTAATTTACTTATGCTTTTGGGGTCTTCTTGGGTTCCATCACATACATTACTTCCATTTGATGATGGAGTACTGCTGTGCACACCCAACTTTATGGCTTGGTAGGTGAGATAACATCTAGTTCATAATGGGGAGCTTAGATTGCATGGTAAGTTGGTGGCTCATGGTTAAGCATTCTGTCTCCACCAAGGTCCAGTAGTAGGCTAGGAGCTGTTTCTCAAAAGAGGACTAGTCATCCACAGAGGATAGGCAGGTCTTTGCTCCAAAATCCTAAGGGCTTGTGCAGCAGGTGCTTCCAAAAGGCTTTAAACAGCATTCCTATCTGTCACTGACACTTCAAGCACAATCTGATCTGCTGGATCTTGTGGTTCAGGTGCCAGAGCAGCTTGCATGGCAGCCTGGACCTGTTGTAGAGCTTTCTCTCGTTCTGAGCTCTATTCAAAACTAGCTGCATTTTGAGTCACTCAGCAAACGAGCCAGAGTAACACAGTCAAAAGAAAAATACGTTACCTCCAAATCCAAAGAGGCTCACTAGATATTTTGTCTCCTTTTCGGTCATACAAGGGTCCAGTTGCAACAACTCACCCTTCACCTTAGAAGGGATATCTCAACTTGCCACACACCACCATAACCCCAGAAACTTCACTGAGGTAGATACCTGATTTTTTCTTGGATTTATTTCCCTCCCTCTGATGCTCAAATGTCTTACCAAGATGTCTAGAGTTGTAGCTACTTCTTGGTCACTAGACTCCATTAGCATGAAGTCATTAATGTATTTGCTCAGTGGAATAGAAGGGAAGGGAAGAGTGGAAGGGAAGAGTGATTAGGAATCTTGCAAATAGCTGGTAATAGCATGGTCATTCATGCCTGTAGTCCCAGCATTTTGGGAGGCCAAGGCGGGCTGATCAGTTGAGGCCAGGAGTCAAGATCAGCCTGGTCAACACAGGCTGCGTCTACTAAAAATACAGAAAATGAGCTGGGTGTGGTGGTGCATGTCTGTAATCCCAGCTACTTGGGAGGCTGAGGCATGAGAATTGCTTGAACCTGGGAGGTGGAGGTTGCAGTGAGCCAAGGTTGCACCATTGTACTTCAGCCTGGGTGACAGAGTGAGACTCTGTCTGAAAAGGAAAAAAAAAAAAGTTTCCTGCAAACAAAATTATGATATAGGGAAGAAGAGTTGATATATCCCTGAGGTGGGACAGTGAAGATGTACTGCAGGCTTTGCCAGCTGATAGCATACTGCTTCTGCTAGTCTTTACTAATGGGTATCAAGAAATACCAGGAAAATAAAAGGTATCAGGGGATGTATTGGTGTGCTCAAGCTATGAAACCACACCTGGTATAGCAGCTGCAGTTAGTCATTGTATTAATCTCACAACGATCTGTCATTCATCTGTCTTTTACAAAGGCCAAATAGGTCTTTGAATGAGGATATGGTGGGAATCACCATCCCTGAATCTTTCAAGTCCTAAGAGTGGACTAATCTCTGCAATCCCTCCAGGAATGTGATATTGCTTTTGGTTTACTATTTTCTTAGATAGAGGCAGTTTTAGTTGTTTCCACTTGTCCCTTTCTACTGTAGTAGCCCTTACACCATAGGTCAACGAACTAATGTGGGGAGGCTGTCACCTGATGAGTATATCTACTCCAATTATACATTCTGGAACTGGGGAAATAACTACAGGATGGGTTCAGGGGCATACAAGGCCACTATGATATAGACCTGAGTTAAAACTCCATTGATTACCAGACCTCCATAAGTCCCTTCTCTGATGAAACACAGTGATGTTTGAAGTGTCCTGGAATTCGTGTCAGTTCAGAACCAGTGTCCGGTAGTCCCTGAAAGGTGTGATTTTCCCCTCCCTTCAGTACATACTTACCTTTGTAAAAGACTATCGATCTCTTTGGGAGAAAGATTAACAGTCTAAATATTTGACAGTATGCTAGGTCCTTCCTCAAGGGGAACCATCTTCCCCTTTATTCAAGGGGTCCTTGATCTATAAATAGGCTCATCAGAAAGTTAATTGAGGGCCTGTGACTCCTTTGTTTTTTTGATTCACTTTAGAATTTGGTTCACTTGACCTAGATATTTTCTGCTTACATAGATGAAGTAAGAATTTAGTAGGCTTCTTATCTCTTTAGCTTGTAGGAACACCATGATCATTTAGTCAATCACACAGGATGATTACCACTTTGACTCTGCTCTTCATCATGGTGACCACACACACCTTGCCTTTGGCTTCTGCCACCCTGGGATCCAATTACTACTATTGTATTTAGATTTCCCAATTCAGGGCTGCAGTTGCCATTGTAGGATCTGGTCTACAGAGAAGAGTGATCATAGCGATCTTCATATGTTAGAGCTCCCCTCAAAAATTTATTTCTCACAGTTGTAGTGAAAGGTGTGTCTTCTGGACCCTGCCAGGGTGGGTGAGTAGACCTTAAATGACACATTTACTCCAAAATTCCAATCTCCCTAGGCCTTTGAATCCCTTTCTCTACATTAAACCAAGGCAAGTCCAGCATTTCTAACACTGTAGGCCACCTTTTGATCCACATTTTAGCCAACCACACAAACTGTTAGAGCCCTTTCTACTTCCCTGAGCTGCAACATTAAGTGCAGAATCTCTGCTTAGTGGGCTCATATCAATACATTTAGCCTTATCCAGCTTTATGTTCTTTCCACCATTATACCACACCCTTAATATCCATTCCCACATATATTCCCCAGATTTCTGTTTGTACAAATTAGAAAACTCAAGTAGTTATTTTGGAGAGTAGCACACCTTAAGGGTCACAATTTGTACCTCACCATTAGGGTCCTGCTGAGACTTGAGTCTAGATACAAGTCTAAAATTCAAAGGGGTTTTGGGGATGAGTCCTGAGGAGAATCAGCATTGCCTCGTGAGGCAATGGACTCAGAGGAGGCCATTACCTTTTCCTCAGACAATGCAGGGTTAATCCCTACAGATGAGGGTGGAGAGGCTGCTGCTACTGACAAAGAAGATTCATCATAATTTACAGGCTTTTTGTCCCTCACCCCATTAGGTTCTTCCCACATATTCCCATTGCAACTTCAGGATCCCATTCTTTCCTAATTGATGCCTTCACTCTATCAGTGGACAAAATAACCAAATAAACTTTTTTAAAAAAAAGACATATATAAATGGTGTTGAAAAATATGACTTACCAGGTATCAAATTAAAGGATATTTCTTTAAAGGAATTAAAGAAGTATGTCTCAGGCTGGGTGTGGTGATTCATGCCTGTAATCTCAACACTTTAGGAGGCCAAAGCAGGAGGATCACTTGAGGCCAAGTGTTCAAGACCAGCCTCGTTAACATAAAAAGAAACTGTCTCAAAAAAAAATAAATAAATAAATAAAAGCCAAAACAAGTATGTCTATGACTTCCAGATAAGCAAATAGATGAGTGGACCAAAATAGAGATTCCAAATCAGACTTACGCTTATATGAATGAGTAATACTTTTAATGAGTAGCAAAATGAAGAATCACAAATGCTTCACCTTTACCTAGAATGGATAAGAGTGGATATTGATTATATATATTTACCTTCATCACCTGGACATCCCTCAGAACATCAGAGAATAGGAGACAAATCCTACAAATATTCAGGGTCCTATCACATCAATAAAATATTTAGGGGTTTAGTGGCCTGGAGCATGCCAGGACATTACTTCCAAAATAAAGGGCAGATTATTGTACTTTGTCCTTCCTACCAAGAAGGAAAACAATACATGATAGGCTGGGAAAATAATTTGCATTGTAATTCAGTCACTCACAGGATACAGAGTTTGGGTGTGGTTTTCAGTTACGTCAGTTCTGCAGCTACAGGAGATAAATGTCTTAGGGCAGATACGGAAGCTTTCACGTCATTTATGCAAAAAACTTTAATCCTTGAACTCATCCTTTTCTTTCTCCATTTTGTTCAGAAAATCCTTGAACTCATCCTTTTCTTTCTCCATTTTGTTCAGTGACAAGGAACAACCAGCCAATCTCATTATACTCGTTAGTTTGACAACGATGCTCAAATTTATTATATACATGGTCGCTAGATACTTGCTCCTTATCAGTGTTTGGTTGGGAGTATTCAATGGCCATATTTTGTGTATCTCCATTATTTGTGATAGTTGAGATCACACTAGGGACTACTAATGCTCTTTTTACTACTGGAAATAGAGTCTTCAGTATCTTTAAAACTAGCCAGATTAGAGAGCCAATTTCAGAAACTCTAGAACCAATTCAGAAAATTCATCCTGCAGATTCTGTTCTTCTAGAACCACTTTCAGAACCAAAATCTGTTATTAGTCAGCATTCTGCAGAGAAGCTGAATTAATTATCTCTATCTATATATTATCTATCTATCTATCTATCTATCTATCTATCTATCTATCTATCTATCTACCTACCTATCTACCTATTTACCTACCTATCTAATCTATTTATCTATTTCCTAAAAGATTTATATATATCTCAAGATATTGGTTATAAGGAATCAACTCATGACTTTGAAGACTGGCAAGTCCAAAATCTGCAGAGCTCTTTTCTCAGTTAGAAGGCTGTCAGGCAGAAGAAGTCTTTCTTGGAAGAGGTCAACCTTTTTCTATTGAGGCTTTCAACTGATTGGATGAGGCTCACTTACATTGTGGAGGATCATCTGCTTTACTTAATCTATTGATTTAAATGTTAATCTCATCCCAAAACATCCTTATGAAAAGACTCAGAACAATATTTGACCAAATATCTGTGCATCCCATGGCTCAGTCAAGTTGACACATAAAATTATCAAAGTGAGCTAGTCACATGGCAATTGCTATGTGACCATATATATGAGTTGGTGTAGTAGTGGTGGATGACAATGACATGCCGATCTAGGCTAGCTGCTCATGTGTCCTTTTTGAACTCTCTGGCTTTGTTCATGCTCAATCCCAGATGTGGCACTTGCACATTTTAATGGCCTGCTTCTGGTTCCATCTAACCTCATGATTTTGTGGATCTGACAGCTCATGATCAGTAGTTCCGGCCACTTGACCACTTGATGTCCCATGAACAAGCTCTCCATCTTTAGTAGGGTTCAGTAGAATAGCAGAATTTGTTGTTCATAAGCTAAATAATTCGGCACTGCAGGGAGCATAATCTTGCTCTCTCTTTAATGTTTTTCATAAACTTTGCACGACATCTTTCCCCACCAATGATGTCTCTAATGCAATAATGACTACTGGTTATAGGATTTAAAAAGCAGGGCCACTTGCACCAGAATCTAGTCCTATTTCATAGTTTTTCTCTGCTCTAGGCCCTACTCAAAGCTGTAAGCCTTTCATGTATCCCAGTGAGTGGGCAGAACCAATATCTTAGGTGTGCAATACACTATCTCCAGAACTTGAACAAGTCTATTACAGGTTGTATTCCTTCTCGGTGGGAGGTGCAAAGTACAAGAATCTGTCCTCTATTTTGGAGGTAACATCATGGCATACTTCAGGCCACTAGCCCCTACAAATTTTATTGATGTGACAGGACCCTGAATATTTGTCCCCTGTCCTCTGTTGCTCTGATGGATGCCTAGGTGATCCACGTAAATGTATATAGTCAATATCCACTGTTACCCATTCTAGGTAAATGTGAAGTCTTTGTGAACTTTTTATTTTGATAGGGTTGGAAAATCATGCATTTATTAGATAAATTTTAGTAACATTTATGGAACATTTCTTCATTTTACTACTTGTTAAAATGTTAATTCTTATATTCATAAGTCTGATTTATAATTTCTGTATTGGTCCACTCATCTTTTTGCTAAATTTAGCGCAGATATATACTTCTTGAATTCCTGTGACATTGTTCTATGCTTTGATGCCTGTTAAGGCATGTTTCCCCACACCATTTATATATTTCTTTGTAAAAAATATTTTTGGTGATTTTTGCAAATTTTTTATTCCACAAACACTTTGAGATTAGTTTGAAAAGTTCCAAAAAAGAAAGCCATGGTGGAAATTTTGCTGGAATTAGACTAACTTTAGAGACGATTTTACTGTTGAACAAATGACTCAGAGAATATGAGTGTACGAACATAAAAAACTTAGAGGAAGTTTGAGTCATAGACACACTGATAATTTCTGATAGAAGTAAACAGACAGAACTCTATCTTTAAATAAATGTTCTAAAACTCAACAGCCATATATCTTCCCCTCTGATGGGGACAACCTTCTTCATGAGCCACAAAAGACATTTGCCCACACTTTCTATTGAGGGGCTTTCTTAGCACTGTTTCTGGGCATTTTTTTCATTTTATAATTGTTTTTAACAGGTCATGTAGAGGATTCAGAAACAAAATATGTAATGGGCACAGTAATAAGGCCCTTAATTTCTCCCTCAGGAGTGAAGCTTTTACCAAGTTCTGGGAGTACTGCCAGCAAATAACCCTCAGCTTTCAGTCCACACTGCGGGAAATACCTCAGCTGAAGTCACTTCTCTGAAGAGCAAGCTCCCTGCTCAAGGAAGCCAATCCCCAAACATAATGTTGAATAAAAACAATAAGAGCAGATGTTTTTACCCTGTTCCCAATTTTAGGGAGAAAACATTAATATTTCACCACTAAGAAAACACAGGGCCAGGTGCGGTGGCTCACGCCTGTAATCCCAGCACTTTGGGAGGCCGAGGCGGGCAGATCACGAGGTCAGGAGATCGAGACCATCCTGGTGAACACAGTAAAACCCCGTCTCTACTAAAAATACAAAAAAAGTAGCCGGGCGTGGTGGCGGGCGCCTGTAGTCCCAGCTTCTAGGGAGGCTGAGGTAGGAGAATGGTGTGAACCCGGGAGGCGGTGGAGCTTGCAGTGAGCGGAGATCGCGCCACTGCACTCCTGCCTGGGCGATAGAGCGAGACACCGTCTCAAAAAAAAAAAAAGAAAACACAAGCTTTTTGTTTTCTTAATGCCTAATTATGCATTATGCCTAATAAAGGCATAGATGCCTTTATTAGATTGTAGAATATCCACTCTATTCCTAGTTTGTGGAAAGGTTTTTTACTTCTTTTCAATCATGAACAGATTTTGTGTTTGGTTAATATTTTGGTTTTCTTGATAATACAAATTTTCTCCTTTAATCTATAATTTAGTGTGATACATCAGACATTCCTTTTTGTTTTTTTATTTTTTGGAGACGGAGTCTTGCTCTGTTGCCCAGGCTGGAGTGTAGCTGTGTGATCTCTGCTCACTGCAACCTCCACCTCCCAGGTTCAAGTGATTCTCCTGCCTCAACCTCTTGAGTAGCTGGGATTCCAGGCACGTGCCACCAAGCCCAGCTAATTTTTGTATTTTTAGTAGAGACAGTGTTTCACCATGTTGTTCAGGCTGGTCTTGAACCCCTGACCTCTGATCCGCCCACCTCAGCCTCCTAAAGTGCTGGGATTACAGGCATCAGCCACCATGCCCAGCCTGGACATTCTGATATGTTAAGCCAACTTTGGTTTTTTGGAATAAATCCTTTAATCCCATTCTGTAGGTTGCCTGTTCACTCTGATGGTAGTT
Source organism: Rhinopithecus bieti (assembly GCF_001698545.2). Lineage (NCBI taxonomy): Eukaryota > Metazoa > Chordata > Mammalia > Primates > Cercopithecidae > Rhinopithecus > Rhinopithecus bieti. The sequence continues at coordinate 1,067,355 of NW_016804643.1, forward strand.
TCTTTTGCTGTGCAAAAGCTCTTTAGTTTAATTAGATCCCATTTGTCAATTTTGGCTTTTGCTGCTGTTGCTTTTGGTGTTTTAGACATGAAGTCCTTGCCCATGCCTATGTCCTGAATGGTACTACCTAGATTTTCTTCTAGGGTTTTTATGGTATTAGGTCTAACATTTAAGTCTCTAATCCATCTTGAATTA
>NW_016804643.1:1072598-1125519 GCF_001698545.2 Rhinopithecus bieti
CCCACTCTCTTCTGGCTTGGAGAGTTTCTGCTGAGAGATCTGCTGTTAGCCTGATGGGCTTCCCTTTGTGGGTAACCCAACCTTTCTCTCTGGCTGCCCTTAAGATTTTTTCCTTCATTTCAACTTTGGTGAATCTGGCAATTATGTGTCTTGGAGTTGCTCTTCTCGAGGAGTATCTTTGTGGTGTTCTCTGTATTTCCTGAATTTGAATGTTGGCCTGCTTTGCTAGGTTGGGGAAGTTCTCCTGGATAATATCCTGCAGAGTGTTTTCCAACTTGGTTCCATTCTTCCCATCACTGTCAGGTACACCAATCAGATGTAGATTTGGTCTTTTCACATAATCCCATATTTCTTGGCAGCTTTGCTCATTTCTTTTTACTCTTTTTTCTCTACACTTCTCTTCTTGCTTCATTTCATTCATTTGATCTTCAGTCACTGCTACTCTTTCTTCCAGTTGATCGAGTCGGTTACTGAAGCTTGTTCATTTGTCATGTAGTTCTTGTGTCATGGTTTTCATCTCTATCAGGTCATTTATGGACTTCCCTGCATTAGTTATTCTAGTTATCCATTCGTCAAATCTCTTTTCAAGGTTTTTAGTTTCTTTATGCTGGGTTCGTAGTTCCTCTTTTAGTTCTGAGAAGTTTGATCGACTGAAGCTTTTTCTCTCACTCATCAAAGTCAGTCTCTGTCCATCTTTGTTCCATTGCTGGTGAGGAGCTATGGTCCTTTGGAGGGGAAGATGCATTCTGATTTTTTGAATTTCCAGCTTTTCTGCACTGCTTTTTCCCCATCTTTGTGGTTTTATCTACCTTTGGTCTTTGATGATGGTGATGTACAGATGGGGTTTTGGTGTGGGTGTCCTTTTTGTTTGTTAGTTTTCCTTCTAACAGTCAGGACCCTCAGCTGCAGGTCTGTTGGAATTTGCTTGAGGTCTACTCCAGACCCTGTTGGTCTGGGTATCAGCAGTGGAGGCTGCAGAAGAGAGAGTATTGCTGAACAGCAGGTGTTGCTTTCTGATTGTTGCTCCAGAAGCTTCGTCTCAGAGGTGTACCCGGCCGTGTGAGGTGTGAGGTGTCCGTCTGCACCTAGTTGGGGATGTCTCCCAGTTAGGCTACCCAGGGGTCAGGGACCAACTTGAGCAGGCAGTCTGTCTGTTCTCACATCTCAGCCTCCATGCTGGGATAATCACTACTCTCTTCAAAGCTGTCAGACAGGGACATTTACATCTGCAGAGATTTCTGCTGCTTTTTGTTTAGCTATGCCCTGTCCCCAGAGGTGGTGTCTACAGAGGCAGGCAGGCCTCCTTGAGCTGCAGTGGGCTCCACCCAGTTCGAGATTCCCGGCCACTTTGTTTACCTACATAAGCCTCATCAATGGCTGGCACCCCTCCCCCAGCCTCACTGCCGCCTTGCAGTTAGATCTCAGACTGCTGTGCTAGCAATGAGGGAGGCTCTGTGGATGTGGCACCCTCTGAGCCACTTGTGGGATATAATCTCCTGGTGTGCCTTTTGCTAAGACCCTTGATAATGCACAGTATCACAATGGGAGTGACCCGATTTTCCAGGTGTTGTGTGTCACAGTTTCCCTTGGCTAGGATAAGAAATTCCCTTCTCCCTCACCCTTCCCAGTTGAAGTGATGCCTTGCCCTGCTTTGGCTCTCGCTTATTGGGCCACACCCACTGTCCTGCACCAACTGTCTGACACACCCTACTGAGATGAACCTGGTACCTCAGTTGGAAATGCAGAAATCACCTGTCTTCTGTGTCACTCAGGCTGGGAGCTGGAGGCTGGAGCTGTTCCTATTTGGCCACCATGTGCGGCCCCCACCCTTGACTTTTTTATTGTTTTGAAAATTTTAACTTTATTGATTTCTATTTGTATTTTTATTTCTTCTATTCACTTTGAGTTTTATTTGCTCTTTTAAAAAACTAGTTTCTTATGGTGGAAACAGTTTATAGCTTCCTTTTTTTCTAAATAGGTGCTGAAAGCAATATGTTTCTCTATATGGACTGTTTACATCCCACGTATGTTGTGATTTTATTATTCAATTCAAATGTTTTAAAATTTAGCATTTCTTATTTTACTCATTATTTATTTAGAAGCGTGTTGTTAATTTTCAACATATTTAGATTTTAAAGCATTTATTATGTTTGATTTCTTATTTAACACTGATTTGAGCAGAGAACATAATGTTAGATTTTAACTCTTCAGATTTATTGAGACTTTGTTTTATTGTGCAGCATATGGTGAAGCTTAGTGAGTGTTCCATGAGCACTTGAGAAGAATATGTATTCTGCTGTTGTTAAGTAGACTGTTCTTACAATGTCAATTACATAAAGGTGGTTAATACTGTCTTTAAAATTTTCCAGTATCTTTGCTGATTTTTTGATTACTTGTTCTTTCAATTATTGAGAGACAAGTTGTATTTATTAGGATTCAGTTAGAAAAGTGGAAACAGTAAATGATATGGAAAAGAAAACTAGACTTTATGCAATTATAAAACAGACCTTACTTTTTAGAGCAGTTTGGGACTTTACACAATTTTAAGAGCTGGTAAAGAAGCCTATGAACTGTTGTTGCCTCTCTTTCTGGTGCTAGCTCTAAACTTGATATGGATTAGTGGGGCTGGTAGTGAGAAATAAAAATCGGATTGAAGCAGAGAAAGGAAATTGCAAATTGAAATTTGTGAGGAAAAAATGGACTCCATGAGGATAGACCAGAACATGAATCTTTAATTCCTTTTAATTAATATAAAGAAGCATAACTAAAAAGTAAATGCAGAGGTAAAATGGAATACTAAAAATACTTAATTTAAGAAAAGAGACAGAGTAGGAGACATAGAAGAAAAAAGTCTTTTAATTCCTCTCATGAAACGAGTGACCTACAGAAGGAACTGTCAGCCTTCACCATAGACGTGCACATATTCATTGTTCAGGACTCAGGGAAGTTAAGAGAGCAGATCCAATGGGAGATTGAGTTGCTGTAGGGTCCATGTGTGCCAGATGAGCCAACAGCTCAGTAACAACATGTGTGAGTTACAACAGCACCTGGTGTTCTACATCAACATTCAGAGTGTAATGGCTGCGGCTTCACTTTTGCTCTCTAAATCTCACTTCAGTTTCTCTTGTGACCAAAAGTGAGTTAAAACCACACGAAAGGGGGTTCTATGAAACATATCTAGCCTTGCTATGTCAACACAGGGATGTTAAATTCTTTAATTATATTTATAGATTTGCATAATTTTTCTCTTTAGTTCTGCCACATTTTGCTTCTTGTATTCAGTAGCTTTGTTGTTTGGTACATACATATTTAAGAGATTTATGTTTTAATGACTTAGTCATTTCATTTTTGTGGAATATTATTCTTCAAATTTGTTAATACACTTTATCTTAAAGCCTACTTTGTCTGATATTGATATAACCACAGCAACTTTCTTATGGTTGGTGTTTGTGTGTTATATCTTTCCATCCTTTTATTTTCAACTTGTCTCCTTAATTTTAAAGTATGTCTTTTTAAAACAGTATATAGTTCCATCTTGTATTTTTGCCCATTCTGACATTTCTACTTTCTAATTTGGGTTTAAGTTTATTTGCAATTCATGCTATATTAATATTGGGTTTAATTCTACAATCTTGTAGTTTTCTATTTTCCTTTTATGCCTTTTTTCTTCTTTGTCTCCTTCTCTGTCTCTTTTCTTAAATTGAGTATTTTTAGTATTCTATGTTACCTCTGCATTTACTTTTAGTTATGCTTCTTTATGTTAATTTTGGTGATTATTATAAAGATAACAATATGTATCTTTAATTTATTACTGCTTATTTTCAAAAAATGTTCTACTACTTCACAAACTCTGTAAAAACCTTACAATAATTTCCACCCTCTGCCTTTTTTGCTTTTGTTATTTATTTTATTTCTACATAGACTATAAAGTCTACAATAAAGTGTTATTATTTTATTTTTAACAATCAATAGTCTTTTAAAGAGATTTAAAGTGTATATATGAATATATATATGTATACATTTCTTTTTTTTTTGCTTCTGGTGTGATTAGATGCATATACATTTTTAGAAGTTTTATATATGTTCCAACATATTTACTCTTTGGTGTTTCTCACTCCTTGTAGATTTCTATCTGGTATCATCGCCTTTTAACTTAAGAAACATCATTTTTTGTAATCCAAGTATGCTGGGGATTTATTCTTTCATTCGACTTTTGTGAGTCAAAGAAGTATTTATTTCCCTTCTGTTTTTGATGGATAGTTTTTTTGGTTATAGGATGCTAACTTGACAGTACTTTTCTTTTAGCACTTAAAATGTTGTACCACTGTCTTCTGGATTCTATTATTTTGGATGAGAAGTTAGTCATAATTCTTATTATTGTTCCTTTGTATGTAATTTGTCTTTTTTCTCTTGTTGCTTTTAAGGATTTCTGCTTATCTTTGTTTTTCAGCAGTTTGATTACAATGTGATTTTGTGTGGTTTTATTTAAATTATTCTGCTTGAGTTTCCTGAACTTTGTAGAACTGAGCGTTGATATATTTTATCAGTCTTGAAAGATTCTCAGCCATTTTCTCTTTAAATATTTTTCTGCTCTCCTTTCTCTTCCTTTTCCTTCTAAGACTCCAATTATTTCTGAGTTAAACTATTTGATATTATTACACAACTCTTGGATGTGGTGTTCCATTTTTTCACGATTTTTTCCTCTTTGTAATTCATTTTTAATAATTAGTTTCAGTTTATTAATTATTTCCTTCTGATATGTTCAATCATACCAGATATATTTCAATGGGCTTATCAGCACCATCAAACATCTTCACATGATGAAGCTTCGGGTATTTGCCTGGCCCTTCAAATAGTTACAGGTTTATTCCTAGCTATACACTATATATCAGATACTTTAACTGTCTTTTCCTCAGTCACACAAATCTGCTGAGATGTAAATTACAGCTGAGTCATCTGCTACCTACACACTAATGGGGCTTTTAATTTCCAGCATTTTCATTAACCTCTAAAAATATAGTTTCCATCTCCATGTTGAAATTCCCCATCTGTACATGCATGTTGTTCATCATGTACATTAGCTCCTTTAATATAGCTTTTTTATTATAGGTATTTTAAAATCCCTGTTTAATTATAACCTCTGGATTATATATGAGTCTGATTTTATTGGATGTTTCCTCTTCTGTATTAGTTATGTTGGCTGCTATAACAAGATACTACAGATTGGGTGGCTTACACAATAGTCATTAATTTTCTCACAGTTCTGGAGGCTGGAAGTCTAAGATCAAGGTACCAGCAGGGTTGGGTATTGGTGAAGCATCTCTTCCTGGCTTGCAGATGGCCACCTTCTTGCTGTGCCCTCACATGGCACTTTTTTTGTGGAAGTGCAGGGAGAAAGAGGAAGAAAGAGAGAGGGAGAAAGAGAAAGGTCTCTGGTATCTCTTCTTCTTCTTAGAGGGACACAAATTCTATCAGATTAGGGCCCCATTGTCATGACCTCATTTTATCTTAATTACATTCTTAAAAATCCTATCTTCAAGTACAGTCACACTGGTGGTTAGGGCCTCAACATAGGATTTTTGGGAGACATAATTAAGTCTATAACACTCTCCCAAGGAGAAGTCACATTGCCTTGCTTCTTTGTGTGTCTCATAATTTTTATTAAATACTGGACTCTATGTGTGTAAAAGAACAGTAAATCTCGAAGTTCATAATATTTTTGCCCATAAAATGCATTTCTCTTCTTTAGTTTCATTAGGGGACTGAGTTAATCTAGTTTGTAGTTGAGCTGGGTATGGACTTAGTGGTTGTGTTAGTTATATTCAGTTTACCTCTGGCTTCAAATTAATTGAAGATGGTGTAAGACTCTTCCCTCTAGCAGACTTGGGTTCTAAATGCCTGGATATGTCCTTGCCCTAAGCATTCAGCAGGCCCCACATGCTCATGCCTCAGGGAGTCTCTCTCAGGTATCCTGCTTTCCTAAACCACAGTTGGCTGCTGCCTTTGTACTCAGTGTAAGGCTCAGAGTGCCCAGAGTGTCTCTTCCAGTTCTTCGGCCCTGGCATCAGACTCCTCATAACTGAACCTTCAAGGGAGTCTCTCTCAGCTCTCCTCACCTTCCTCAGCTATAGACTGCTACCTCCTTGTACTCAGTGTAGGGTTTAGAGTCTCTGGAATGTTTCCTTCAGTCCTTCTATTCTGTCCTCAGACTTCAGTGGGCCTCACATGCTTGCATCTCATGGGGGTCTCTGTCACCTCTTTTGCTCCTATTCCAGCTACAGGTGACCACTTCTTCATACTTACTGAGGGCCTAGGGTACCTGAGGATTTCTCTTAGGTTTTTCGTTCTTCCTTCAGATACCAGTGGGTCCCTTATGCCTGGGTCCTGGGAGATTTTCTCTCAGAAACTGTGGTCTGTCCCCAGTCTTCTCGTAAGCACATGGTGAAGGCCTGTGGATAAAAGCTGGGAGGTGGGTGTAGACTCCGTTTCTGAGAAGCTTAGGGATGCTGAACCATCAGTCTTAAAAGCTTAGTAAAAGTTCAACTGTTTTTGTTGTTGTGTTTTATCCATGTCGATGGCAGCTTCTTGCTTCTCCTTCTGCTCAAGCAAGGATGAGAGAAGCCACAGGTGTTTTCCTTTTCTTTTTCTCCTAGGAGAGTGAGATAAAGCAAATTGTCCAATCAGGTTCTGAAGAATCGGAGACAGTAACCACTATTGAGTTTTACTTCTAATTTCAAGTATACAGGTCAGGTAATAAAGAGCCTCAGACAAAGCAGCAAGAGATCGGAGATGCTGAGGGTGGCTCCCAGATCCTCTCTACATCAGAGATGTGTGCTTGGTTCAGAGTAGACAGGATCTCTAAGTAAAATATTGGGTTATGATCTCACATAGGGAGTGTTTAATAATGATACATCTCCATTTTATACCGTGGTTTCTGTGCCATTTTCTAAGGAGCTATGACTCATAAATCCATATATTATGGGTCAGTAATAATCCTTAACTAGTGATAAGAATATTTTTATGTCAAGAATAGTCCACAGAGAAGGACCCTTCTCCTATAAAATATAATTAGCTGATTCACTTGGAATTATATTTACTTTGTCAACAAGGATTAGACTAGGTTACCCACCTTCTTTAATGTTTTCTATGATAGCAGCACCTCCCTGGTAAAGGAAGTAAATGAATCACAGTTCAGTAGCTTTAATTTCCAGAGGGGCTTATTCTGGAGTCCTTAGTTCATGGTGGTGATGGTGGTGGTTCTTCCTTTTCATTCTCAGCTGTTTGATGGCTTAAAAAGTACTATCATTTGTGTTAAAGCAAACTAAATATTGCCTGAGATGGACTCCGTACTTCTATATTTGAGTCCTTGTGGATGAACTGTAACCTAGCTTGATAGCCAGACAAAATTGAAACCCTAACTTAGGAGTATGCACCTGTAACAGTAACTGAGTCTTGGCCAATCTCAGTGGCCAGACTTTAGCCACTCACAGACTGCTAAGTGTTCAAACTGTGTTCAAATAAGGGAAATGCCAACTGTAACCTATCCAGCTGTTTCAGTACCTCACTGCAGACTTCTGTACATCATTTCCCTTTTTTTGTCTAAAAATCTGCTTCCATCACATGGCTGGCTGGAATCTCTGTGGATCTGCTGTGATTCTGGGGGCTGCCCGACTTGCGAATCATTCATTGCTCAGTTAAACTCCCTTAAATTTAATGTGGTTGAAGTTTTTCTTTTATCATTTGTAAGTTACCCATTTCTTATTGTTAGAGTGAGAATGACATCACACATTTTAAGCTGAAGTGATGCTTTAATATGGCATTTGATATCATTCAATTTGGAGAAAATTTCCTATATTACTTATTTTATAATATTTTGTTTTCTTCTTCTAGATTTCTTTTTATTGGATATTACATTTTTTAGACTAATTCTCTAATTTTCTTATATTTTCTTTTTTATTGTTCATCTCTTTTCTTTTGTTCCTTCAAGAGCTTCTTAATTGACTTGTTCAATTATTCTACTGAATTTATGTCAATTTAAAATGTATAATTTTGAAGAGTTCTTTCTTGTTTCCTGACTGTTCCTTTTACAGCATACTTTTCATATATCATGAGTTTATTTCTTTTATATCTCTCTGAGAAATTAATATGCTTATTCTAAAATCTTTTTCTGCCCTCTGTCTGACCTGTCTTACCTATGTTTCTTTTCTGCTTGTTTTAGTTTCTTTCACAATGGAAGTTTTGCTTAAGTGTCTGATGATTCTTGTTTCTCACTCATATTTAAGAGCCAAGCAATAAGAAGCTCACTGGAATATTTTCCATTGGATAAGAGAACTCTGGTGACTCCCTCTGAAGGGTAATCAGGTATGAACAGCTTTTCTTTTGGGAGATTCCAAGATCCAGTGTCTGTAAGATGCTCTTCTAAGTGGTCAGTTTCTCTAGAGAAGAATTATCAATGCTTTGGTGTGAGAGGTGAGACCTGGCTCCTGGCATTAGGGTGAAATGGGAGCCAGTTACCCCCACTGTTTACTACGTGTATGTTTGTTAGCTCTTGATCTTCTTATCTTCAGTGTTATTGGTCTAGATCTCTCAGGTTAAATTTTTCACCAAAAACTCCTCAACTCTGTGAGATGAAGAGGAAGTAATTGCCTAGATTCTTCAGTTTGATAAAAGAATATGGCATTTAAATGATCTATTACTTTAAACCAATTCTTTCGTTCATCCCCAAGCTTTACGTTTCTATTTTTTATGTCTGCTACCTCTGTGTCTCTTTGCTCAACTCACTAGAGGAAGATGAAATCTAAATACCTTTAGCATATGCTAAGTTAGTTACTGCCTCTTTATCCACTTTCCATCTTTTACAGCTCCATTGATATCAGGGATGATGTTGTCCCTTCCTTGTTCTTTTTTATTGTCCTATGGAACTATAGTATTTATGTTCTGTGCCTTACTGATCCTAGTTTTCTTTTAAGAACTTGAAATAGCATGACTGACACTATCTTCATTAGAACAGAATGAACTACAATATCATTTTTTCCCTGTTTCGATTCATTTTGTTCAGAGATCACCATGTAACTTCAAGTTCTGCCAATGTGGTACCTTGGAGAAAAATCTAATATTGGCAATTGTAGGTTACTATAAACATTTGTGTCTCAGTGGGCAGTGAGCTGGGTATCAGTGGCCAAAAGCTTATTACTTGGGAACTCTGAAGAGCAATCATTAGTTTGGCATGACCCAAACTAGGCATACCCATTGTGATCTTTTCCCAAATACAGGGTTCTCACTATGGGCTCAGAGGAGGAAGAGGCAGGATTTCCAGTTCTTAGCACCACAGTGCTCTAGAATTATCTAGGAGTGTGTGCCAAGGTGAAATTAATCTTACTCCAGTAATTCCTAGTTTTTGCTGGCTCTATTTCTCAAAGAATCATCTTGTCCCATCTGAACCATCCAATAGGATCCAGATGGCATTCCCTTGCCCTCTCTCTGTGTAATTTCCCTATTACACACCTCCCTTTCAATAGTCATTAAAGCCAATGAAGTTGTTTTTCAAAGATTCTTCATCAGTTCTTTTAAGGAGAAAGAGGATATTGAATATGGAACTTGCCATTGCTACATTGCTACTACATTTGATTTTCTGCTTGATAGCTATGTCAGCTCTTTGGGCAGCCTCATCTGCTGCCTTTTAAAAATATAACTATTATATAAAAGAAAGTATGATATTAATAGAAAACAACATTTAAGAGGAAATGATGAAGAGAGAGAGAGGAAGTTGATGGGCATCAAAAGAATGGTGTCAGCAGTTTCATTTGAGAGTAGCATAATTAATGTCTTAAGCTCTTGAGATCACAAAGAATCCAAAAGAGAAAAATCCCTTATCCACTTTTCTTCCTCTTCCTTGGAAGGACACAAAATAATTCAGGAAGATTACTTCATAGTTTCTGGGTTAGGTTAGGATATAGGGGAAGAAATTTCAGTTATCATTTACTGTAACTGTGTTCAGGAAAAAAAATTCTTAACAGCGTTGCTGTCTCCAAAACTGCTAGAATTTCTAGGTTAAACGAGGCCTAAATATTTCAGGGCATTTTACCAGTGACAAATTGAAGAATGTACCTATAGGTGAAACAATTCTGGTATTTTCTTTCAGAGAGGAGATAGTAACTAAATATCTGAATCACAAAGATCTGTTACTGTTTCTATGGGGAGAAAGTTTTTTTGGATGTACTTTTGTTAAAGTAAAAATAAAAGTGCCTAACTTCCTTCTCTTTTATAAAACAATATATTTAACTGACAAATCCAATAAGCAACTAAAGCAAAACCAAACGTATGTGAATCATAAAACGTATTTAGATTGTACTCCAAATAAAATTTCATGTCATTTCCATACGAGTTTAGTCTGGCAATTTTACTGACATATGCAACTCCAGGGGTCAGAAGCATAGCTATTCATTTTGGAATCATCAGGGTCTTGCACAATGTTTAGAATACAGTAGGTGTTAATGAATGTTGAATAAATAAATGGATAAATTAACTGGAAACAAAAATACCTGGAACGGACCATTATAAAATAGTGTGCTTCCCCACAGTGACAGCAGGAAAGCTCTCATAGTCCTCATGGCCAAGTGAGAGCCTGATCATGTTGATGATCAGGGCCCAGGGTTCGTTGTTTCCTGGCAGTTGCCACTAGCTCCATTCACCAATGGGCTAGAGAGCACATGATCTCTTCCCAAGCTTGCCCTTCAAGCTTTATCCTTCGGTATCCCTGACATGAACTCTTTCCTTTGGTCAAACTGTTTTACTCATTGTTTTCTGAACACCTTAACTCGCCTTCCTCTCTATGCCTCTGTTTACATTGAATTTAGAGTGTATTCCTTTGCATTTCTGCTTATAACATTCTACCTATGTGAAACACCAAAATTCTTCTAGAAGACCTCTCACCCCCAATCATCCTTATTTTAAGTAAGGCTGTCTTAGATCATTTGTTATCTCTTCTACCACATAGCATTGATTATGGGTTCCCTTGTACTGTAGTTATTTTAGAGACTATGGAATCCATCTCACATAGCATTTTCCCCCCTCAGAAGCATTTAAATTTGATGAATTAACTGATTGATAAATTCAGCATCAAGTATTTATTGATTATTTTTACCATGTAACATGCAGGTATCATGAAGAGTGCAAAGGTAATTTCAATAATAAGATTATAGTCTACCAAGGGAGATAGGACACACAAAAGTAGCTGCAGTACAAAGTAAATAGTTAAAAAAAAAAGACCCATATAAAACATTACAGTGTTAAGAGTGCTGATTCCAGGTTTGGGGATAACAGGAAAGCTTAATTAAAGAGGTGTTATTTTTGCTGGTTTCCAAAGAAGAACAGGATAAAGACATGGAGAATAGCATTCCAGGAAAAAGAAACGCTTAAACCAACTGTGGGTCTGGAGTAGGGAAGTGCTAGAATTTTTGGAAACAGAGAGCGAGAGAGTGGTTCAATTTGGTTTAGGTCTTGGATATTTGATTGGGTATTTTAGGAAATAAAGGTAGAAAAATAGTCTGGGATATACTATACAATAAGAAGTTGTGACTTTTTTCTGCAGTCAAAGGCATTTGAGAAGGAAGTTATGAAGTTGTGTTTGATCAGAGCTGTACCTCCAGATTAGATTAGCATAAGTGAGAATATGCTTTAAAGAAAGTGAGGTATCAAAGGAGGAGTGGATTGCTCCAGTCTATACAGAAGTAATGAGAACAGGATAGTGGGAGATCTGATCAGCTGAATTGGGCATTAGAGTCAGACTTTAATCCTGAGCGACTGTGTATGATTTGTCATAAAATAAACTGCAGAATTCAGAATACAATACATTTGTAAGGCAAAGTCTTACATTCAGTCATTGAGAGAGTGAGGGTGAAGCATTACAGGGAAGCCTAGGTGGACATATCTCCCATAGCAATAAAAAATGCGGCAGAGACTGGAGGGCTGGAGATAGAGGGATTGAGAACCACATTTCTGAAAGTCATAGTTGAATCTTGATATTGAATGAGAATGTCAAGGGAGGGAGTATAAACAAGAATAGGGAAGGGCTCCAAAGTCTTTTCCCTGAGGAAAGCCTGAACTTAGGGGGTCAGGAGCAGAAAGGGAAACCTGCTAAGTAGGCAGTGATCAGGTTGTAGATGTAGGAGAGATACCAAGAGTGTTGTGTTATAAATGTCAACGGAAGAGGAGATTTTCAAGAAAGGGTCATCTGTTACATTAAATGTTGCAGAGCTGTAAAGGTGAAAGGAAATTTGGCTTGTTACTACATAATCAGATAATGACGTCTGATAGTCTAGCTTCAGTAAATTAGTAGAAGGCAAACACCAGATTACAAGGGTTTAAGAATGAGTGGGGGAATAAAGGAGTGGAGGCTGCAAAGTGTTTGGAAAACTTTTGTGATAAGGGGCGACTCAGTAAGGTGGTGGTAAGGGTAAAGAGACTCAGGACAACATTTCAAGAAAGGAGGAAGATCCCTTCACCTTTTTGTGTGTGTTTTGGTTTGAGAATGAAGAGACTATTGACAGGCTTAGCTGAAGGTGAAGATGCAAGAGACAAGAGTCAGCTGAAGACTGATTTTCAGAGGGCTCCCTCATAAAGATTTCTACGGCTGTCTACACCAGAACACACAAAAAATAATCATCACAGCAAGTCTTTTTCTTTTACATGATCAAACAAAACACTTAATAGTAGTATTTTGAGATCTTATTTGTAAACAGATAAATTAGAAGATGAAAGAACTCACCATATTAAGGATTACAAAAGAATTGTTCAGATAAAGGTTAATTTCTCAAGGGTTTCTTTGCAGATCACTAAATGCTTAATAGTGTGAAAAACTAAAAACTATAGTATTCCAATCCAATGCTGATAAAATATCACCAGAAATTAAGATAAAACAAACTGAAACTATAGAGCTAAAAGGGACATTTATATTTTGATTTAAAGTTCACATTTAAAAAATGAATTTTTTATTCATATTTACCACTTTACCAAATTTTAATTCATATTTATTCACTTTACCAAAAAGAAAGCTAAATCACCCCTCTGTTCTATTTAATATAAAATACCAGGGACCCTGAATGTGACCAGCTACTCATTTTGTGCCTTCTGGGAAAACCCCACCAGAAAAGTCATTTGAATCACCTGACTGGGCTAGAAGGCAGCATGAAGATGAATCATCACTGTAGAATGTTCTGAATGCGTGCTGTCTTCAAGAAAATTAATTATGCATCTGTAGCATACATTTTACTGTATAATGCTGTATGAAAAATGTTGTATAAGATAGAAAAACCCCTTAAGTTCTATAACCATTTTTAGCACAATAAAGGTGATATAGCACCTATTTAGAGAGAGCGCTCTGGGGTTTCAATTACTGTACACATTGCTGTAGGTGCTTTCAGGGCTTAGTAACTATATAGGGCTAAAGTATTAGACAGGTGCAAGAAAATTCTTAGAAAGAAAGTAGAAGGTATTTTCATATATTTGAACTCTGAAGAGTTGCAGAGGGACCCATTCAAGTATTCATTTCAGTTTTGACCAGCACTTGCATTTGAGGAAACTATCCAGAGCTGGAAAAATAACCATTCAAAAGGAATAGATGGAATAATGCACGACATTCACACAGGGCCAGGATTAGTATCTGATCCCACTAGCCAGACTGGAAAATGTTATAATTTACAGGATGTTGGGTAGACTGATTAAAGGTTCTTGCCTTTACAGTGAACAATAATTAGCCCTAAATGAAACATAGCTCTGATCCTGCCTAACAAATTTTAAAAGCAAGACCTAAAAGGATTGAACTGTTTTGAAGTATTTTAATTACATCTGAGAACAAAGCTCAAGAATCTTTTGCAATTCAAAATATTCTGCATTCAACAGGTAAAATCACAACATCTGACATCCCACCAAAAATTATCAGGTATGCAAAGAAGTAGGAACAGATGATCTGTAATGAAAAGAAAAATCAATCAACTGAAACCAATCCAGAACTGGTATAGATGTGAGAATTAGCATAGAAGTCATTTAAACAGTTATTATAACTATGTTGTATGTTCAATAAGACAAATAGGGACATGGAAGACATAAAAAGACTCAAATCAACTTATAGAGATGAAAACTGGCCAGGTGCCATGGCTCATGCCTGTAATCCAGTGCTTTGGGAGGTTGAGGCAGGAGGATCCCTTGAGCTCAGGAGTTTGAGGCAGTGGAGAGCAATGATTGTGCCTTGGCACTCCAGCCTGGGTGACAAAGCAAGATTCCATCTCTAAAACAAAAACCAATGCAGATGAAAATTACAGTGTCTGAGATGACAAATACACTGGATGGGATTAATGGCAAATTGGACATTGCAGAAAAAGTAATGAACTTGAAGACATAGCAATAGAAACAATTCAAAAGTAAACAGAGAAAAAGGAACAAAAAAATAAATAGTATAATCAGTGAGCTGTGGAACAACTTCATGTAGCTTAATATAGCTGTAACTGTAGTTCCTTAAAAAATGCAGAAAAGTATTTTAAAAATGATTGCTGTAAGCTTCCCAAATTAGTGAATTATAAACCCACTGATCCAAGAAGTACAATGAAACCCCAAACCAAGCAATTCGAAGGAAACTGCACAAAGCATATTATTATTAAATTGTTTAAAAATATTGATAAAGAGAAAGTCTTACAGGCATGAAGAGAAAGAAGACACATTATGTACAGAGGAACAAATAGAAAGATGAGAGGAGACTTTTCACCAGAAACAATGCAAGTGAGAAGACAGTGACTCAACATTTTCAAGTACCAAAAGGAAACACTGTCACACAGAATTATATACCCAGTGAAAATATCGTTGAGAAACAGGATAAAATAAGGCCATTTTTAGACATACAAAAGTCTGAATAATTCATCATTAGCAGAGTCATGCTACAAGAAATGTGAAAGGAATTTGTACAATCAGAAGGAAAAAGACATGAGATAGAAATATTGATCTATACAAGATATGAAGAACATAAAATGGTAACTACATGAGTAAATACATAAGATATTTTTCTTATTATTTAAATATTTTAAAAGAAAATTAAATATTAAAAGAAAACAATGGCAATGTAATGTATGGTTTGTATTAAACATATGGTGGTAGGCAAAATTCTAAAACTATTACCCAAGATTCCATGCCCTAATCGCCAGAACCGTTGAATCTGATGATAATATCATTCCTGTGATTATGTTATATTCTACAGCACAGCCAAGTTTAAGATAGGGAGATTATCCAGGTGGACCTGACTAACCATAGGAGTCCTTTTAAACAGAGTTTTCTCCATTTGTTAGCAGAAGGGGAAGGCAGAGGTATTGAATGCACAAGACAGATTGGGTGCATTGATCTGTTTGTAGATAAAAGGGTTCAAGCGCAAGGACCAGAGAGTGGCTGCAATGACCTGAAAGTAACCCCTGGTCAACAGTTGACTAGTAAATGGGAATATGAGTTCTAAAACCGTAGGGAACTATAGTCTGTTAATAACAGAAATGAGCTTGCAGCAAGACCCACACTCGAGATGAGAATACAACTGGCTGATACATTGATTTCAACATTGTGAGAACCTGAGCAGAAAATCCAGCGAGGTCATTCCAGACTTACAGAAGTCTGAGATAGTGAATGGGTGTTATATTAAGCCTCTAAGTTTGTGGTAATTTATTATGCAGAAAACCAATGCGAAAACTGACATAAATCGACAAGTAATAGACATATGTAGAAGTAAAATGTATGACAGAAATAACACAGAGGCTGAAATGGGCAAAATGAAAGTATACTGTTGAAGCAATCTTATGGTATGTGTAAGTTGTATACTATCACTTGAAGGTAATCTGTGATATGTTAAAGATGTACACTATAAGCTTTAAATTATTATTGTTAATATTGCCAATAAAGGAGACAAGATGGAATCATAAAAGTATTCAGTTAATTCAGAATAAGGTGGAAAATAAACAAGAGAACATAGACCATATGTGACAAATAGAAAAAATATCGAGATAATAAGTTTAATTCTAACCATATCAATAGTTAACACTAGTTGTAAATGGACTAAACACCCAAATTAAAAGGCAGATATTTTCACATTATGTAATATGTGTATGTTGGCTAAGAGAAATGCCCCTTAAATATAAAGGCACAAGAAGGTTAAAAATAAAAGGATAGAAAAAATAATTGACAGTAGTCAAAAGGAAGCTGAAGTGGCTATATTAATAACAGACAAAGTAGATTTCAGAATTTATCCTGAGATAAAGTAAGATTACTTTATAATAATAATGATGTCAATTTACCAGAAGAAAAGAACATTCCTGAATGTTCATACCATCAATAACAGAGCACCAGAATACTGGAAACAAAAAATGATAGAACTGCAAGAAGAAATGGACATATCCACAATTATAATCAGATATTTCAGGATCATTCTCTCCACAATTGATAGAACAAGGAGACAGAAAATCAGTAAAAACACAAGAAACTTGGACAAAACAATCAACCAAATGACTTAATTCATATTAAGAAGTATTTATACAGAATTTCACTCGAAAAACAGCATAGACATTTACTTTCAAGTGTATATAGAACATTTACAAAGATCATATTCTGGGTCACAAAACATATCTCAATAAATTTAAAAAGAATTAAAGTTTTACTAAGTCTGTTTTCTGGCCACAGTGAAATTAAATTAGAAATCAATACCAGAATGATTTTCTGGCAAATCCTCAAATATTTGTAAACTAAGTAAGACACTTCTAAATTGCCCATTGGGTCAAAGAAATGATCACAAGGGATCAAGCTTGATGAGAGAGTAGGAAAAAATATTTAAAAAGTGAGATAAAAAGGGAAATTAGAAAGTACTATGAACTGAATGAAAATGAAATTACAACATATGAAATCGGTGGGATGCTGATAAATCAGAAATTATAAAAAATTTAATGCACTAAGAAAAGAAATTAAAAACATTCAGTTTGGAAATGAAACCATTTTTATTTATAGACAATACAATCTTCCATGCAGAGAATCCAATGGAATCTACAAAAAGCTGAAAGAACTGAGTTAGCAAGATGGCAGGATTAGTATGCAAAAATCAGTTGTATTTGTACATACTAACAATGAACATGAGAAATTTAAAAAATCATTTAAAATAGCTTCAAAAATATGAAAATACTGCTGTATTTGATCAAAGGTAAGATCTGTTTACTAAAATCTAAAAAATATTACTGGGAAAAACTCAACAATGGAGAGATATACAATGTTCATATATCAGAAGAATCAGTGTTGCTGTAAGGTCATTTCTCCCCAAATTGATCTAAAGATTTAATGCAATCCCAATCAAAGTTCTCACAGGCTTTTATATATGAATTGCCAGCTAATTTTAAAATTCAAATAAAAAATGCAAAAGATCTAAAATAACCAAGACAGCTTTATAAATTACATATAGACATTATAAATTACAGTAACTAAGACAGTGTGACACTGGCATGGATGAATGAATGGACAAATGGATGAATATAATAAAGAGTCCAAAATTAGACATATTTAGAGATAATTGACTTTTTTTTTTTTTTTTTTAATAAGGATGCCAAAGCCAATTCAGTGGAGAAAGGATGGACTTCTCAACAAATGGTGGTGGAACAGTTGGATGTTCATAAGGAAAACAAGAACTTTGATTTATATGTGAAACTTGATTCAAAATGGATTATAGATCTAAATGAAAGAACTAAAACTATAAAACTTTTAGAAAAAACCTAAGAGAAAATCTTTTTGACCCTGGATTAGACAAAATTTTAAAGATATGGCACACAAAGCTTAATTTATAAAAATAAATTTATAAATCAGACTTAATCAAAATTAAAAACCTCTCTTGAAAGACACTGTTAAGAAAACAAATTAACAAGCCACAGCCTGGCAGAAAATATGTGCAAGTCATAGCTGATAACAGGCTTGTATCAAGAATATTTAAAGATCTCTAAAAATCCAACAATCAAAAAACACCCAAGGAAAATTGGAAAGATTTCAACTGATGCTTCACCTAAGAAGATCTATAGAGAGCAAATAAGTATATGAAAAGATTTTCAACATCATTTGTTATTGAGAAATGCAAATTAAAGTAACTGACCATAACAAGTGTTGGTGAGGATATGGAGGAACTATAACTCTCTTATGCTACTGATGGGTATATAAAATGATGTAACCTCTATGGAAGACAGTGGGATAAGCTGAATAGTGGTCCCTCAAAGAGGCTTATATCCTAATCCTTGGAGTCTGTGAATCTATTATCTTATGTGGTAAAAGGAACTTTGCAGATGTGATTAAATGAAAAATTTTGAAAATCCAAGAGAGTATCCTGAATTACTCAGGTGACATCAATGCAATCACAAGGGTCCTTAGAAGAGGGAGAGAGGAGAATCAGGGTCAGTGGCAGGAGATGTGAACACAGAAGTATGAGGTTAGAATGTCCTGAGGAATGGGCCATGATCCAAGGAATGCAGGCAGGTTGGAAGTTAAGGAGCAAAAGAATTTGCCCCTGAAGCCTCCAGAAAGAACATAGCCTGGGTGATACCTTGTTTTTAGACTTTTGACCTCTGGAGCTGTAAGACACAAACTGGTGTTGTTTAAAGCTGCTCAGTTTGTGGCAATTTGTCACAGCAATATTAGGACTGGCAGATTCTTAAATTATTAAATATACATCTACAAGTATCCTAGTCCCTCTACTTCCAGATACTTAAGTAAGAAAAATGTAAGCATATGCCTGTTCAAAAACTTGTATGTGAATGTTTGTAGCAGCTTCATTGGTGTAACTGCCAAAACCTGGAAACCAGCCAAATGTCACAGGTGGGTGGTTAAGGAAATCATGATATATTCATAAAATGGGATATTACCAAGAAAGAAAAAAGAATGAATTATTGATAGACACAACAACGTGGATTACTTAGAATTATTGCACTGATTAAAGAAGCTGGAGAAAAGAGTACAGTATCATTCTACTTTTTAAAATTCTAGAAAATGCAAACTGCAGTGACAGATCAGTATTTGCTTAGAAATGGGGAAGGGTAAGAGAACAGGAAAGAGTGGAAGGGAAGGATTACAGAAGGTCATGAGGAAACATTTCGGGGGTGATGGACATGCTCATTGTCTTGATTGTACTGATGGTTTCATAGGAATATACATCATCAAAACTTATCAAATTGTATACTTAAAATATGTGAATTTATTGCATGTGAATTATACCTGAAACAAAAACAGTGACAAAGCATACATACCTTTACAACAAAGGTTGCTATGAAGCTTAAATGAGCTATTATGCATACAACACTTGCTAAAATTCCTGACACAGAATAAGCATTAAATAAAGTCCAGTTGTTATCACATCACACTTATTCCAAAATTGACCACATAGTGGGAAGTAAAGCACTTCTCAGCAAATGTAAAAGAATAGAAATTATAACAGTCTCTCAGCCCACAGTGCAATCAAACTAGAACTCAGGATTAAGAAACTCACTCAAAACTGCTCAACTACATGGAAACTGAACAACCTGCTCCTGAATGACTACTGGGTACATAACGAAATGAAGGCAGAAATAAAGATGTTCTTTGAAGCCAATGAGAACGAAGATACAACATACCAGAATCTCTGGGATACATTTAAAGCCGTGCGTAGAGGGAAATTTATAGCATTAAATGCCCACAAGAGAAAGCAGGAAAGATCTAAAATGGACATCCCAACATCACAATGAAAAGAACTAGAGAAGCCAGAGCAAACACATTCAAAAGCTAGCAGAAGGCAAGAAATAACTAAGATCAGAGCAGAACTGAGACACAAAAAGCCCTTCAAAAAAATCAATGAATCCAGGAGCTGATTTTTTTTTAAAAGATCAACAAAATTCATAGACCTCTAGCAAGACTAATAAATAAGAAAAGAGAGAAGAATCAAATAGGAATGCAATAAAAAATGATAAGGCGGATAGTCAGAACCCCAGACAGAAATACAAACTACCATCAGAGAATACTATAAACACCTTACGCAAATAAACTAGAAAAGCCTAGAAGAAATGGATAAATTCCTGGACACATACACTCTCTCAAAGACTAAAGCTTATGAAAGAATTTGAATCCCTGAATAGACCAATAGCAGGCTCTGAAATTGAGGAATAATTAATAGCGCCTACAACCAAAAACAAGTCCAGACCAGATGGGAATTCACAGCTGAATTCTACCAGAGGTACAAGGAGGAGCTGGTACCATTCCTCTGAAACTATTCCAATCAGTAGAAACAAGAAGGGATCCTCCCTAACTCATTTTATGAGACCAAACATCATTCTGATACCAAAGCCTAGCAGAGACACAACAAAGAAGAGAAATTTTAGACCAATATCCCTGATGAACAATCGATGCAAAATCCTCAGTAAAATTACTGCAAACAGAATCCAGCAGCAATCAAAAAGCTTATCCACCATAGATCAGTGGGCTTCATCCCTGGGATGCAGGCTTGGTTTTAACATACACCAAATCAGCAATCATAATCCAGCATATAAACAGAACCAAAGACAGAAAACCAAATGATTATCTCCAAATTAGATGCAGAAAAGGCCTTTGACAAAATTCCAACAAGCCCTTCATGCTAAAACTCAATAAATTCAGTATTGATGGAACCGTATCTCAAATAATAAGAGGCTATTTATGACAAACCCACAGCCAATATCATACTGAATGGGCAAACTGGAAGTATTCCCTTTGAAAACTGGCACAAGACAGGGATCGGCCCTCTCTCAACCACTGTATTCAACGTAGGGGTTGGAAGTTCTGGCCAGGGGCAATCAGGCAAGGGAAAGAAATAAAGGTTATTCATTAGGAAAAGAGGAAGTCAAATTGTCCCTGTTTGCAGATGACATGATTGTATATTTAGAAAACCCCATCGTCCTCAGCCCCAAAATCTCCTTAACTGATTAAGCAACTTCAGAAAGTCTCAGGATACAAAAATCAATGGCAAAAATCAAAAGCATATCTTATACACCAATAAACACAACAGAGAGCAAAATCATGAGTGAACTCCCATTCACAATTGCTTCAAAGAGAATAAATACCTAGGAATCCAACTTACAAGGGATGTGAGGGACCTCTTCAAGGAGAACTACAAACACTGCTCAAGTGAATAAAGAGATCACAACAAATGGAAGAACATTCCATGCTCCTGGATGGGAAGAATCAAGATCGTGAAAATGGCCGTACTGTGCAGGTAATTTATAGATTCAGTGCGATCCCCAATTAAGCTACATGACTTTCTTCACAGAATTGAAAAAAAGTGACTTAAAGCTCATATGGAAACAAAAAAGAGCCTGCATTGCCAGACAATCTAAGTCAAAAGAGAACAAAGCTGGAGCATCACGCTACCCAACGTTCAAACTACACTACAAGTCTACAGTAACCAAAATTAGCATGGTTGGTACCAAAACAGAGGTATAGCCATGGAGATGGACAGAGCCCTCAGAAATAATACCACCACAGCTACAGCCATCTGATCTTTGACAAACCCTGACAAAAACAAGAAATGGGGAAAGGATTCCCTATTTAATAAATGGGTGCTGGGAACGACTGGGCTAGCGCCATATGATGAAAGCTGGAAACTGGATCCCTATCTTACCTCCCTTATATGAAAATTAAATTCAAGATGGAATTAAGAACTTAAAATATAAGCAACCTAAAAACCATAAAAACCCTAGAAAAAACCCACGGCAACTACCATTCAGGACATTAGGCATGGGCGTAGTAACTTCATGTATAAAACCACCAAAAAAAAGCAACGCACAAAAGCCAAAAACGTGACAAATGGGATCTAATTAAACTAAAGAAAGCTTCTGCACAGCAAAAGAAACTACCATCAGAGTGAACAGGGAAACCTATAGAAAGGGAGAAAAGTTTTGCAATCTACTCATCTGACAAGGGGCTAATATCCAGAACCTACAAGAACTCAAACAAATTTACAAGAAAAAACCCATCAATAAGCGGGCAAAGGATATGAACAGACCCTTCTCAAAAGAAGACATTTATGCAGCCAACAGGCACATGAAACAATGCTCATCCATCAACTGGCCATCAGAGAAATGCAGATCAAACCCAATGAGATACCATCCTCACACCAGTTAGAATGCAATCATTAAAAGTCGGGAAACAACCAGGTGGCTGGGAGAGGATGTGGAGAAATAGGAACACTTTAGCACTGTTGGTGGGGACTGTAAACTAGTTCAACCAATTGTGGAAACAGTGTGGCAATTCTTTCAAGGATCTAGAACTAGAAATAACCATTGTTGGATCCAGCCATCCCATTACTGGGTATATAGCCAAAGGATGGTAAATCATGCTGCTGTAAAGACACATGCATGCGTATGTTTATTGTGGCACTATTCACAAAAGCAAAAACTTGGAACCAAACCAAATGTCCATCAATGACAGACTGGATTAAGAAAACATGGCACACATATACCATGGAATACTATGCAGCCATAAGAAAGGATGAGTTCGTGTCCTTTGTAGGGACATGGATGCAGTGGGAAACCATCATTCTCAGCAAACTATCACAAGAACAGAAAACCAAACACCGCATGTTCTCACTCATAGTTGGGAATTAAACAATGAGAACACTTGGACACAGGAAAGGGAACATCACACCCTGGGGCCTGTTGTGGGGTGCCGGGAGTAGGGAGGGATAGCATTAGGAGATACACCTAATGTAAATGATGAGTTAATGGGAGTGTCACACCAACATGGCACATGTATACATTTGTAACAAACCTGCACATTGTGCACATGTACCCTAGAACTTAAAGTATAATAAAAAATTTTTTAAAAAGTTCCAGCTGTTATTATTTTTTAGTTAAGAGGAGGAAGTGCTAGAGCAGTAATTGTGAATTACCAATAGTTTTTTGAAAGAAATGTCAAGTTGAATTTCCTCACAGTAGATATGGGAAAAAAATGAGGAAGAGATATCAAATTTAGAATTTTATTAAATATATTGCACAAAGATATGTTGCAATAAGAGTGTGGCTTGATAATACTCTTTCTATTTTAGGATGGGAGCTGTGAAATTCTTTCTTGTTCTTGGTATATAAAGTTTGCTTACTAAGTGGCAAGGGTTCTATCATATTCCTCTTGGACACAGTAGCTGCTTAGCAAATATCGGTCAGATTGAACAGAATTAATAGTCATCTCTGTCTTTCTAATCCAGGAACCTGAAATTCGTGGCCACATATGCTATGTAGTTAATTGACCTCAAAACAATTTTGGAGATTCCTTGCCTCAAGACACTTATTCTTCCCTGCTGTAAAACATTTAGGTAATGATAGACATGCAACAGTGACTTATGCAAACAACATACCTGGGGAACTCCAGAAACTGTAAGGGGAAGTGTCTGAGAGAGGTGAGGTTGGATTTGGCTGGGTTTGGCAGGGTACTTTCATTTCCCATGGTTTCCACATGTTCTTTTCTGAGGGGAGTAGACTCTTCATCAGCCAATAGATATTTGTGTCTTCTTCTCTAGTTTTTGTTCTTGCTGGGGGTAGGAGTTGGGTACTGCTGTGTGCAATGACAATTATTTCTTCCACATTGTGCCTACTCTGAAATTTGTCTCTCACAGGGCACTAAGTAACTCCATGCTGGTTGCATGATAGGCCATAGAAAGGTTTAACAGCCACACTTGGTTTCTCCTACACAGCTAGTTTTATCACAGAACATTATCACTTTGAGAGCATATTACTTAATCAATAAAATCCCAAAGTATAATTGTTTGTAACTGGTCAAGTTTACCATCTCAGTCAGGGTAGGACTGTAAATCTTTAGTGTTCTTCAGGATTGACTGAAAAACTTGCCCATCATGACATAGATCTTAATCTGCAGTATAGATCTTAATTAAAAAATGTTTCCTCATTATAAAGGCACTACATGAAGAAGATACTTTTTATATATAATTAACATATAAAAGATGCTCATTCTCATTAATAATCAAGGGAATGCAGATCAAAATCATAATGAGACATGACAAAGTTGACAAAAATTTTAATCAAGTGTTGGTGAGGATATGGAGTCAAAAGAACGTTAATCCACTGCAAGTGGGAGTATGAACTGATACAGCCACTTTGAAAACAGTTGGGTATGCCTGATAAAACTGAACTCATGTGTGCTCTATGACATAGCAACTTCACGGGAAACTCTTCTTGCATGTGTGTACCAGGACATGACAAATTACAAAAACCCTTTTGTGGAGAAGTCGATTGAAGTATGTTCACATGAGGAAATACTACAGAGCAGCAAAAATACATGAATGACAGCTACACACATCAACATGAATACATCTCCAAAATATAAAGTTGAGGGAAAGAAGAAGGACATGGAAGAATACATAAGTAGATGCTAAATTCCATTCTGAACATGTTAAATGTGAAGTGCTTACTGAACATCCTTGTGGAAATATCCAGGTTACGGGTGGAAATGCGGATCTGAAGCTCAAGATTCAGGTAATAGATATGGGCAGTATTTAATGAAGCAAGAACTGAAGCCATGAGTGAGATAGCAAAGGAGATAGAGGTAAGGTGGGTGATGGTAACCACTCTAATGAACTTCTGAGTTTAGTGAGTGGAATGATGAAATAGAAAAGGAGAGATTAGGTAGGAAAAAGACACTGTGGTGCCAGAGGCTGAGGGCAGAGTTAGGACCAGCTACATAATGTGCCGGGCCTAGCGCAAAACACAATTGTGAGGCTTGTTAAACATTTATTAGGAATTTCAAAATGGAAACAGGAGAAACTAAACACAAAGTTTTTCTAAGTCTGGGGCCCTTCACAGATTGCACATCTGTGAAGCTGGTTCTGGGAAGAATTTTGGGAAGCTGCAATCAGTGGGGTCAAATATGTCAGAGGGATTGAGAAAGAAGAATAAGTAAAAAAAAGTAAACCCTTAAATCCTTTTTCCCCTCTGATTATGGATGTAATATTCATTACAGAAAATGTAGACAACATAAAAATGTATTAAAATATCTGTAATTTTATTCTCTTAACCAGTAACCCTTAATCTTTACTGTCTAACCTTTACTGTTTCTGTGATTTTTTTTTCCCACTCACTTTCTGAACAGACATACACCTGCATATCAACATTCTAATTGGCACTGTACTCTATTTATAATTTTGTTACTTTTTAAAATTTAACAATGCATCATAGGGATTTCCCCATGTCCTTAAATGTTCTTTGTGAAAATGATTATTAATTTAAAAAGCTAGATGACTAGTTGGTCATTGGTGACTTTGGAGAGGCTGACTTTGTTAGTCAAATGCCACATAAGTGAGGAATAAATGAAAGTTGAAGTAAGGGCATCAAGTATAGACACTTTCAAGAAGTTTGATACAGGAAAGGTGGTACCTCATGGAAGTTGAAGTTAAGGAAACTTGGTATGAGTGTAGGAAGCCTGAATGTAATTGCAGGCTGAGAAGTAATGCCAGAGAGGAAGAGACGAATGTGATGACTGATGTAATACATTCTTGGAAGAGTTGGGAAAAGAATGGG
Source organism: Rhinopithecus bieti (assembly GCF_001698545.2). NCBI lineage: Eukaryota > Metazoa > Chordata > Mammalia > Primates > Cercopithecidae > Rhinopithecus > Rhinopithecus bieti. The sequence continues at coordinate 1,098,176 of NW_016804643.1, forward strand.
CAAGTAATAGCAGGACAGAAATGCCCTCTTTTGAAAAGAAGTAAAGTAGAGAATGGAATGCATGTGCTAAAAGTACAGAAAAGAAAAGATAATTAAAGTTGCATCATGTAGAACATTATTAGGAAACTGGAAGATGATGGAGAGGGTAGACTTTGAGGTTACTGATAACACTTTCCTATGGCAAAAGTGCTAGAGGCTTATCCAGAGATAAGTTCTAAAATTGCGAACAGCAGTGAGAGCCCTGCTGAGGCTAGAGAAGATGATTTTGGAATGAAAATAAGTGACCTGGATTCAAGATTTTCTTTGGTAATATTCAGCAGCGTATTCTGGGTATAACGGGAATAATCTTCAAGTTGTTCACTGTCAGAACCAAGAGTAGGTAAGGAAGCAGGTCAAGGAGGAAGTGAGGTAATGAAGAAAATCGAGGGATGAACAGGCTGAAGGCTATGACTTAGCAGCAATTCCAGTAGATGTGAGAGAAGAAGAATATGTCATGGTCAAAGAAGGAAAATTTAGAGTTAAAAATCTCATAAGGAAGCAATTTTGCAGTGTCAGATGCAAGGGCAAATCTTGGATAGGTACGTAAGTGGGGGGTGCAGAGGTGGTGTAAGAAGGTTGAGCTGGAGCATGAAGGGGCCATCTGTATGGATATTGAGATTAACAAGATTTTGCCATGGAATGAGTTGGGAGATTTAAAGTCAAAGGCAAAACTATTAAAGAAGGCACTGAAGGGTCCAGACATGGGTTGAAAACAGCAACAAGGAGGGAGCAAGGGCCCAGGGAAGGATGTTTCAAAAGGCCAGGCATTGCTGAGAGCTCACGGTAGAAGGGTGGTATGGAAGTGGCTGGAAGAGATAAGAGTATATTGCCTCCTAAGTAATGATAATTCTTAGGAGTGGCATGAGTGGACAACACTGGGAAATTTTGACCTACTGTCAGGTCAAGGTGAGGGGAAGAATAATCCAAGAGGAGCTTGAGGATGTAGGTAAGCTTGTTCACAGTCAGTTGGATTCTACAGGCCACAATGTTGGGTTTTGGCCTACATATCTGGTGTCTACTGGGAGTCCGTGTCCCCATATCTATCTCTGACCTCTGGTTTACAGCTCCCCTGCTATATCACCATTAAATACCCTCTTCAATTAATATTCTTCAAGTCTTCAAAGTCTCCCAATTTTTACAGCACTCATGTTAGTTTGAGGAGTGATAGGAAAGATTCTACAGAGACTGCCAGACATGTTAAATGGGTTGGTCAGAATAACAGAGTAAGTCACTGTTGAATCCAGAAGAGGAAAAGATAATAACAAGGGACAACAGCAATAACAATGAGGAACCCAAAACAAGTGTCTGGTTGGTGAAGAGCTTAGATGAGTCCAGCACTCTCATGTTTTGTCTTTGCTTTTCCCTTTAAAGTATCTGTGCAGTACAGGCAAGAGTCAAACTGAAAACAAGGTTTTCTTAAGCACTTTGTGGAGTGTGGCTACTGTCTTTGGTGTTCATGAGAAATCAGAACTTTCAGTAATAGCAATTGAAAGCCAGACGTACCAAAGTAAGGAAAATGAAATTTTTGAATAGTTGTTAATGTTTACATTGGCTTTACCTTTAAGCACATACGTTACCCATCAATGTTTGAATTGCAGGCTGTCACTCTTTATATATGTATGTCCTTTGTTCTCTTATTCCAGGGTGCTTTGAGCACGTTCTATAAAATTTTTTCCAGCAATTCTATGCAGCCTAGGAACAAGGATGGGGAAATTAGATGCAGAAATATAATAAGCCTGAAGATTAGTAAAGGCACTACCCCTTTCTATTTAAAAGAAGCTTAGATTGCTGGTTTGAGTAATTTTTAAAGTATGACACTTTAAACTCCATACATTTTTATTAGGTTGTAAAGTCTACTTTATGTCACCAGATACAATGTCTTGAAACATGGAACCACTAAAAGATTATGTGGTGTATGAAGCACAAACAAACTGGGATTCACAGGTACATGTGATTTGGCATAGGTGCTATAACAAGATAAAGTTATTTGATAGCTTTCCCAGTGAAATAATAAACAATGAATACTATGCCTCCATATACCAAATAAAAGTCTAACTGATTAACGCATTTCATATATATTTTTTACAGGGCAGACAAATACGATTTACATAATTTTGTCAATAAAAGACAGATTTAAGCCAGTTATCAGTCTTCAGTGTTTGTGATGGATTATTATGTGATAGACATTGAGATGGAAAAGAATCTATTCTTGTTTCTAGAGGAACTCTAACTGGAGGGACAGTGTACACAGACACACACACCAATCAAAAATTGACTTGAGAGAGGAAAAGTGATTCATTAGAGACCCCCTACAAGAGGATCTGTTTACTCACTGGGTTCTAAGAAACTGGAGCAATTGAATCTTTCAGAGATTTCTGTTGCATTTTGATTCTCTATCTAAGAGGCCTAGTTTTACTGAATTTATTTTCTCATATTCTTATTATTATTATTAATTTTAAAGTTGATCATTTTAACCTTCATTTATAAATGATACTTGTTATGGTAAGAAATCATGAAGTCAAAGATTCTGAGAGCAAATAGACTCTGGAGGTCACATAGTTCTAGAGATGAGGGCATTGAATCAGAGAGGTGACGGGTCTGGGCCAAGGCCTCATAGCTCTGCGAGTTGACAGTAGAGGCAGAACTTCTGTAGGGATCCTTAGCAGTACTGAAGGTGTTGGTCACTAGGCTGTACCTAGTGCAGGGATGTAGGGAGTTGTGTTTCTGCGGCTGCAGAAGAAAGAGTAGGGAAAAAGGGAAATTAAACCCTATCCTTCAGTTAACTAGAGAAGGGAAACTAGAAATTGATAAGAAGAACAAGTATCAAAAAGATGCTAAGAGAGCCTGGATCTCTAGATCCTTGATTTGGTCATAATTCCAAAGAAAGGACTTAAATGTATTGAATTTGAGAGAGTTATTAAGATTTGGTGTTGACACTATAAGTTAAGTATTAATGAAAAAGTTACCAAGTATTGCATTTTAATATACCTTTTTTTCTTTTAAATTGTTAGCCAGAAATCACCTTTCTAAATACAGAAATATGTGTTCTGTATAATAATTAATCATTTATTTTAAAATACATCTCTGTTTTATTGTACCAGATAAGGAAGCACACTTACTTCCATCTCAGTAAACTGTACCTGAAACATGGTTGTGAACTGAAAATCAAGACCATTATTCCATCTTGCTGAGATATTTTTGGAGCTAATTATCAACAAGTCTTACAATTTTAGGTTGTCACATTTGATATCCATGATGTCTGGGTCCCTATGGAAGCCATGGAAGTTCTTGATAAATGGGTTAAGTAGCACAGAGATAAGAATGAGCCCTGTATCAAGCCACTAGGTAACTAACTCAGTTGGGCACAGATTCTGAGCCTGGGGAGTTTAGTCATTCAACTCTATGTTAAACCACTGAATGCCACTAGCATTTAGCATCTACTTCTTCACTGGTATTCATGGAGATTATGAAAGAAAAAATGTGTTATAAACTCTAAATACACAATAGTTACAGAGTTCTGCTCTTATACTTAGTTGAATTCTCAAAAATGGAAATGAACTCAGCCTCATATAATATGTTCTTAGTGCATCCACAATGTCTTCTAGTGACCTATCATTTCCCCTTCTTAAGTTCACAAGCTATCTGTTTATTATTGTCATGGATAATATTTTGTTTCTCTTTTTTTCTAGACAGAGGGTCTCACTGTGTTGTCCAGGCTGGTCTTGAACTCCTGGACTCAACTGATCTGCCCACCATGGCCTGTCAAAGTGGTGGGATTACAGGCATGAGCCATTGTGCTCAGCCTGTCTTTGATAATATTTTCATTATTTGAATTTGCGAAATCTAACTTCACTCTTCTTTTGAAAATGGAGACCTTAATTTGCTTTTTGTCAGTTATTACGCACAGCTAGCCTTCTCTGCATTTCTTTAAAGATTCTTGAGATTCTTTCCCATCTCACTCTCTCAAAGAAAATAAGTATAAGTGAATTACCAATAAGTGCAAAGAACATTTAATTTAAATTGCATGTTTTTAATGTGAATTCCCATTTCCAAAGCAATGAGTGTGTGTGACTGTGTGTTTATGTTCATATCAACATAAACATGTGTTTATGTTGGAGAAGAGGTTAGGGCGGGAGAAGGTACCAGTGACTTACTTTTATTCTCCCATGGTGTCTGAAGACCAGGAAAGTGTTAGAGAAACAAGGGTCCATGAACGCAGATATGGAGTTAGAACCTCACTATGTTGAGCTTACTTTTCACTTTGTTTTCTACCTCTAGTTCTTCTTGGCCAGAGTATAGGCTTTTAATGGGGAGGACTTAGAAAGAAATCAAGAATCTGCTGCCTTCATAGAACTCCTTCCTACATTGCAAATCCTTGAGCATGTGGACTTCAAGACTAATTAAAACAAAACCAAATTGAACTAAATAAACAAACAAAAACAGCTCCAAACACCAATGGTTATTTCAGACCACAGGGGGGATAAATAAAAGCTTGAATGCTTAAAACCATTGCTTTTGATAACAGTTATTAAAATTGATGATGCCTCTGCCAAAAATTCGCAGTGCCATTGGCTAATACGGCTTTTCCCCCAATTAAAGCTTTCATCTTTAAATGATCTGTGAGTAGACATGACCACATAGTTTATACTTTTTGAAAATGTTACCACATTACTTGTTTTCTTTTTTTGAGATGAGGTCCTGCTCTGTTTCCCAGGCTGGAGTGCAGTGGTATGACCATAGCTCACTGCAGTCTTGACCTCCTAGGCTCATGGGTTTCTTCAACATCAGCCTCCAGAGTCACTGGGACTACAGGCCCACACTAGCACACTGGGCTAATTTTTAAGGGTTTTTTTTCTAGAGACAGTGTCTCACTATGGTGCCCAGGCTGATCTTGAACTCTTGGCCCCAAGATATTCTCACCTCAACACTTAGCCTCCCAAAGTGTTGACATTACAGGCATGAATCACCATGCTTGGCTCCACATTTCTTTTTTCTTTTCTTTTCTTTTTTTTTTTTTTAACCCATAACAACCAAGTTCTATTTTGTAAGCTTGACATTGTAAAGATTCTTCTAAATTAAGCTATGAGGTTTGCTATTTTGGGCACCCTTCTCGGCAAGCCCATGCCTTGTGACATTACTTCTGCTCTGTTTACCAGTCGTGTGTGTCAGGGTTGCTGGTTGTGGCAAACTCAGCCACAAGAGAAGAAGCTGAGAGCACTTTATCTTCTCTCGCTTGAAGGCACCAACATACTGGAAGGGGAATCTGGAAGATCCAGTGGTCATAAGACGTATCATTTATGCAAGGTAACTTCTGTTCTGATCAAGTTTAGCAACTAAGATTGTTTCTGGTTTCAGTCTGAAAGAAGGTTCCTATTCATGAAGTACTTCTTGTGTGAAATGGCACACAGTCCTCATTTACTTCACAGCTGAACTTTGGTACGAGCTGCTTAACTGCTTTCTTTGACTATAGTTTTTAACCTATTTGCATATTTCCATCAGATTAATCTTTCCAAATCATGGTTCGGATTGTCAGGATAATGACGTATCTACAACTTCCCCCCAAGAAAGAATTCCTTTCTCCCTTCCCTTCCCTTCCCTTCCCTTCCCTTCCTTTTTTCCTTTTGTCTTTTCTTTCTTTTCTTTCTTTCTTGGAGTCTTGCTTCTTTGCCTAGGCTGGAGTGCAGTGGTGTGATCTCAGCTCACTGCAACCTCCGCTTCCCAGGTTCAAGTGATTCTCCCACCTCAACCTCCCAAGTAGCTGGGACTACAGGTGCATGCCACCATGCCTGGCTAATTTTTGTATTTTTAATAGAGATAGGGGTTTCACCATGTTGGCTAGGTTGGTCCTGAACTCCTGACCTCAAGTGATCTGTCTGCCTTGGCCTCTCAAAGTGCTGGGATTATAGTCATGAGCCACCGCACCAGGCAGAATTTGCTTTCTATCTGGAAAAGTGAAGGAAAAAAAAATCATATTTCTACTTTATCACCATTGAATATTTTCTTCATTGGAAGAAGCCTTACAGATAAATATTACTCCTTGGTAAATAAAGCAATTACCATTATAATACATCTTGGGGAGAGGGATATGCAAACTAATACTCCATTTACCAGGTAATCTCAAATTTTGTTCAGTTGACATTTGCTGAAATTATTTTACTATTGTCTACTTCATGTTTTGAGTTCTGGCACAGAGGAATCACAGTATAAACACAATGTACATTATATGTAACTGAACAACAGATGTTAGGTAAACTTGTATTTTCAACATTCTGTAAAGTTATCCTGAGATGACAATTTTTTTAAAAATTGAAATTATTATAGCATATAGTCTATTCACTTGTGACGTAGAGAGTTAGTGCTCACCAAACATTGTGTGTGTTTCCATTTATTTCCTAGCCTCTTTTGCCTTTTAAGTTGGGGCCACATGACTAGTTCTGGCCAGTGAATAAGAAGTGGAAGAAATATTTGTTTCTTTTGGGCTAAGGCAGACTGGGAGGGGACATATTCTAGATGGTGCAAGCACAAGATGGTGGGACTCTGCCAGCCTGGGTTCCTGGGACACTATGTGCAAGACAATGTTCTACTGACCAGGGCTGGATGAGGAACTTGAGTAAGAAACAAACTTTTCAAGGGTTGAGAATTAAGGTGTTACCCCACCCAGCCCACCTTCTCTTAACTAATATAGCAGTTAAACAACAAATACCAAGTGTTAGGTAACTTGTAAATGTATTAAATCAAATCTGAATGTCCTTCTCCTACTCCAGTGGTCTTTTGTGCTGGGGAAGACACCTGGTTCTTGTTGAATGGCGGTGGAGACATCCTGCTATTTCATCTTGAAGTCCTAACCCTGTGTGTGTGTCTGAACTGAGGCTGGAGATGACCAAACTCTTTAATACTGTACCTGTCCTGTCTGGCAGAATCTTGGTGGGTGCTGTTGCAAAGGGCAGGACTAGTGCTGGGGTTCTGCTCTTCCCCTTGCCTCCCTTTCTTGTCCGGAATAAGGGCCAACTCCTGGCTACTCAATCATGTACACCAATGATCATGAAAAATGCTTTTGGCACTCAATCATCAATTGTTGGTGTACATGATTGAGTACTGAGAGCTGGCACTTATTCTTTTTACTAAAATCACCTGCAATCTCTGGGTACTTTCAACAGAAATTATTAAATTTTAGCCTGACCTTCCAAACTCTTACCTCATCCTACCTTTTAAATCTCAGGTCTTACCACAACCCTCCCAAATCAATTTACTTGCCACTTCCTAGACATGTCTATGTTTTTATACATCTTTTAGTCATATCATGGCTTCTGTCTAAATGTCTTTCTTCCCTGCCATTCAAGTCCTACCCTGACTTCAAGGTGCAACGCAAGTTTCACATTTTTTGATACCTTCTCTGAACCATGTTAAGCTTCTGAGAGATTAACAATCCTTATCTTCATATCTGAAATCCAGAAAGCTCTGAAAATGGAAAGCTTTTATTATTCATTAGCAAAACCTGGTCTGACTTGAAAAAATTTGGAAGGAAAACCTGAACTGAACTGATTTGGCTTTATTTATCATTTTATCTGTGATTTTGTCCCATGTAGTATATATATTCATGTTATGTTTGATTGTGGGTGCTACCCTAGACTTTTCCGGGCTATAACATACAGTATTATCTGTCTAAAATCTGAAATATTCTGAGTTCATAAACTCATCTACTTCCAGGGATTTTAGAAACTCATCTACCCTCAGGGATTTTGGTAATGAGATTGGTGCTTTGTTACTGCCCTTATGGAGAAATCACAGTATATCTGTGTTTTGATGTGCACATGTACCCTAGAACTTAAAGTATAATTAAAAAAAAGAAATTTTATGATCTACTTGAATCTGCTTCAATAAACTGACTTCTGGCATTAGATTGAAATTTTTGATGATGAAAATATTTCTTATCAGTGATTTGGGTATAAGTTTTTACAAGTCATAAAATCAGATGCACAAAAATGCTTTGTCTTTAACTGAACTTAGCTTTTACCGCAAATTCCATCTTCATCTGATGACAGGAAAGTTCAGGTAAAATCAGCTACATTAGTGACCACTCAGTCATTTAAGGTTTTAACTAAGTCAATTCAGGGAAATAAGCTTGAAATTCCTGCTCCAATTTTACAGTCCTTATTCTGCCTCTTCTGTTGGAGACACAGAAGCTTTCAGATGCTTCTCTACAGTGCTTTGGGACCCAGAGTCCTGCCATTTTTTCTGCCTACACAGTTTTAACTCTACTGTTGTTAGACCATACTCATGTAGGGTAAGCTATTGAGACCTACACTTGGCTCTTTGTCTCCTTGATCTACACCTCAGGAAATGAGGCCCAGCTTTCAGAATCTCCCAGGTCTGAAACCCTGATCATTCTTCCCTACCCACTTCCAAGGGATAGAAGTGGAGTCAAGGGCTGGGAATGCCCATGTCTCTCTGATTCCAGAAAAATTCTTAATCAACTAACTTTTATTCTCCTCTTCAAATGACTAGGCAAGGATTCTTCTAAACTTCTTTTAATGCTGATAACTTTTTTTTTTTGATATTTTAAAAGTCACATTTCATAAGTCATTCTGTATAAAGCATAGATTTATTTGTTTATTTATTTATTTATTTTTTAACTTTTGTTTTAGGTTCGGGAATACATGTGCAGGTTTGTTACATGGGTAAACTTGTGTCATGGGGATTTGTGGTACAGATTATTTCATCACCCAGGTACTAAGCCTAGTACCCAGTACTTATTTTTTCTGCTCCTCTCCCTCCTCCCACTCTTCACCGTCACATAGGCCCTGGTGTCTGTTGTTCCCTTCTTTTTGTTTATGAGTTCTCATCATTTAGCTCCCACTTATAAGTAAGAACATGTGGTATTTGGTTTTCTATCCCTGCGTTGGTTTATTAAGGATAATAGTCTCCACATCTTTCCATATTTCTGCAAAAGACATGATCTCGTTCTTTTGTATGGCTGAATAGTATTCCATGGTGTATATGTATCACATTTTCTTTTACTTTAAAAACTTTGATTTTAGGTTCAGGGGTACATGTGAAGGTTTGTTACATAAGTAAACTCATGTTATGGGGGTTTGTTCAGATTGTTTTATCACCTAGGAATTAGTCCCAGTACCCAATAGTTACCTTCTCTGTTCCTCTCCCTACTCTGATATCCTTCACCCTCAAGTGGACCCCAGTGGTTGTTGTTTCCTTCTTTGTGTTCATGAATTCTCATCATTTAGCTCTCACTTATAAGTGAGAACATGTGGTATTTGGCTTTCTGTTCCTGAATTAGTTTGCTGAGGATAATAGCCTCCAGCTTCATGCATGTTTCTGCAAAAGACGTGATCTTGTTCTTTTTTATGGCTGCATAGTATTGCATGGTGTATATATACCACATTTGCTTTATTCACTCTGTCACTGATGGGCATTTAGGTTGATTCCATGTCTTTGCTATTGTGAATAGTGCTGCAATGAACGTTCAAGTGCATGTGTCTTTATGGTAGAATAATTTGTATTCCTCTGGGTATGTATTCAGTAATGGGATTGCTGAGTTGAATCGTAGTTCAACTTTTAGCTCTTTGAGAGATTGCCATACTGCTTCCACGATGGTTGAACTATTAATAATTTAGATTTCCACCAACATTGTGTAAGTGTTCCCTTTGCTGTGCAACCTCTCCGGCATCTATTTTTTGACTTTTTAATAATCACCACTCTGGTATGAGATGGTATCTCAGTGTGGTTTTTGATTTGCATTTCTCTAATGATTAGTAATATTGAGCTTTTTTGCATATGCTTGTTGGCTGCGTGCATGTCTTTGATATGGTTTGGCTGTTTCCCCACCCAAATCTCATCTTGAATTGTAGTTCCCATAATCTCCACATGTTGTAGGAGGGACCCAGTGGGAGGTAATTGAATAATGGGGGCAGTTACTTTCATGCTGTTCCTGTGATAGTGTGTGAGTTCTCACAAGATCTGATGGTTTTATAAGGGTATATTTTCCCCTTTTGCTCAGCACTTCTCCTGCTGCCATGTGAAGAAGGACGTGTTTGCTTCGCCTTCCACCATGATTGTAAGTTTCCTGAGGCCTCCCCAGCCATGCTGAACTGTGAGTCAACTAAATCTTTTTCCTTTATAAATTACACAGTCTCAGGTATGTCTTTATTGGCAGTGTGAGAATTGTCTAATACAGTCTTTTTTTGAAAAGAGTCTGTTCATATCCTTTGCCCACTTTATAATGTTTGTTTTTCTCTTGTAAATTTGTTTAAATTCTTATAGATGCTGGATATTAATTAGATCTTTGTCAGATGCATAGTTTGCAAATATTTTCTCCCATTCTGTAAGTTGTCTGTTTACTCTGATGACAGTTTCTTTTGCTGTGCAGAAGTTCTTTAGTTTAATTAGATCTCATTTGTCAATTTTTGCTTTTGTTGCAATTGCTTTTGATGTCTTTATCATTAAATCTTTGCCCATTCCTATTCCAGGATGGTATTGGCTAGGTTGTCTTCCAGGGTCTTTATAGCTTTGGGTTTTACATTTAATTCTTTAATCCATCTTGAGTTAATTTTTGTATATGGTGTAAGCAAGGGGTCCAGTTTTAATCTTCTGCATATGGCTAGCCAGGTAACCCAGCACCATTTATTGAATAGGGAGTCATTTCCCCATTGTTTGTTTTTACCAGCTTTGCTGAAGATCAGATGGTCATAGGTGTGTGGCCTTATTTCTGCACTGTCTATTCTGCTCCATTGACCTATGTGTGTTTTTGTACCAGTACCATGCTGTTTTGGTTACTGTAGCCCTGTAGTATAGTTTGAAGTTGGGTAACGTGATGCCTCTAGCTTTGTTCTTTTTGCTTAGGATTGCCTTGGCTGTTTGGGCTTTTTTTTTGGTTCCATATGAATACAAACTAATATGGTTTGGCCCTGTGTCCCCACCCAAATCTCATCTTGAATTATACTCCCATAATTCCCATGTGTTATGGGAAGGACCTTGTGGGAGATAATTGAATCATGGGGGCGGTTTCTCCCATACTGTTCTCATGGTAGTGAATAAGCCTCATGAGATCTGATGGTTTTATAAGGGGAAACCCTTTCACTTGGCTCTCATTCTCTCTCTTGCTGCTGCCATGTAAGAAGAGCCTTTCCCCTTCCACCATGATTGTGAGGCCTCTCTAGCCACATGGAACTGTAAGTCCATTAAGCCTCTCTCTTTTGTAAATTGCCCAGTCTCAAGTATGTCTTCAGCAGCAGCATGAAAACAGACTAATACAGTAAACAGTACCAGTAGAGTGGGGTGCTGCTGAAAAGATAACTGAAAATGTGGAAGTGACTTTGAAACTGAGTAACAGGCAGAAGTTTGAAAAATTTGAAGGGCTCAGAAGAAGACAGAAAAATGTGGGAAAATTTGGAACTCCTTACAGACTTGTTGCATGTCTTTGACCAAAATGCTGATAATACTATAGACAATGAAATCCATGCTGAGGTGGTCTCAGATGGAGATGAAGAACTTGTTGGGAACTGGAGCAAAGGTGACTTTTACTCTGTTTTAGCAAAGAGACTGGTGATATTTTGCCCCTGCCCTAGAGACTTGTGGAACATTGAACTTACGAAAGATGATTTAGGGTATCTAGTAGAAGACATTTCTAAGCAGCAAAGCACTTAAGAGGTGACTTGGGTGCTATTAAAGGCATCTAGTTTTAAAAGGGAAACAGAGCATGAAAGTTTGGAAAATTTGCAGCCTGACAATGAGATAGAAAAGAAAATCCTATTTTCTGAGGAGAAATTCAAGCTGGGTACAGAAATTTGCATAAGTAATGAGGAGCCAAATGTTAATCCCCAAGACAATGGGGAAAATGTCTCTAGGGGATGTCAGAGGTCTTCATGGCAGCCCCTCCCATCACAGTTCCAGAGGCCTAGTTGGAAAAAGTGATTTTGTGAGCTGGGCCCAGGGTCCCCATGCTGTGTGCAGTGTAGGGACTTGGTGCCCTGCGTCCCAGCTGCTCCAGCAGTGGCTGAAAGGGGCCAACATAGAGCTTAGGCCGTGGCTTCAGAGGGTGCAAGCCACAAGCCTTGGCAGCTTCTAAGTGGTGTTGAGCCTGCCAGTGCACAGCAGCCAAAAACTGGGGTTTGGGAACCTCTGCCTGGATTTCAGATGATGTATGGAAATGCCTGGATGTCCAGGAAGAAGTTTGCTGCAGGGGTGGTGCTTTCATGGAGAACCTCTGCTAGGGCAGTGTGGAAGGGAAATGTGGGGCTGAAACCCCCACACAGAGTCCCTACTGGGGCACGGCCTAGTGGAGCTTTGAGAATAGGGCCACCTTCCTCCAGACCCCAGAATGGTAGATTCACTGACAGCTTGCACTGTGCACCTGGAAAAGCCACAGATGCTCACCATAAGCCCATGAAAGCAGATAGCAGGGAGGCTATACCCTGCAGAGCCCAGGGGTAGAGCTGCCAAAGACCATGGGAACCCACCTCTTGTATCAGCGTGACCCGGATGTGAGACATGGATTCAGAGGAGATCATTTTGGAACTTTAAGATTTGACTGCCCTGCTGGATTTTCGACTTGCATGGGTCCTGTAGCCCCTTCATTTTGGCCACTTTCTCCCATTTGGAATGGCTGCATTTACCCAATACCTGTACCCCCATTGTATCTAGGAAATATTTAACTTGCTTTTGATTATATAGACTCCAGTGCGGAGCCTCCTAGCGCAGGAAGGCACTTGCCTTGTCTTCAGAAGAGACTTGTGACTGTGCTTTTTTTTCTTTTTTTTTTTTCTGAGACGGAAGTCCTCGCTCTGTGCCACAGGCTGAAGTGCAATGGCCAGGAATCTCAGCTCACTGGGCCAAGCTACCGCCTCCACGAGGTTTAGCGCCATTCTCCTGACTCAGCCTCCCCAGAGCTGGCCAACTACAGGCACCCGCCTATCCTCGCCCAGCTATGCTGTTTGATTATCTTTAGTAGAGATGGGGTTTTTCACCCGTGGGTTAGCCCAGGGACACTATGTTTGATCTCAACTGACCTCTGTGATCCTGGCTCTCTGTCTTCTTGGGACCTCTCTCCAAAGTGCTGGGATTACAGGCTTGAGCCACCGCGCCCGGCGGACTGTGGACTTTTAAGTTAATGCTGAAATAAGTTATGACTTTGGGGGACTGTTGAGAGGTCATGATTGGTTTTGAAATGTGAGGACATGAGATTTGGGAGGGGCCAGAGGCAGAATGATATGGTTTGGCTATGTCCTCATCCAAATCTCATCATGAATTCCCACATGTTGTGGGAGGGACCTGTTAGGAGGTAACTGAATCATTGGGGCAGGTCTTTCCCATGCTGTTCTCATGATAGTGAATAAGTCTCATGAGATCTGATGGTTTTGACAAGGGGAGTTTCCCTGCATAAACTCTCTGCCTGCCACTATCCATGTAAAGATGTGACTTGCTCCTCCTTGCCTTCCACCATGATTGTGAGGCCTCCCCAGACATGTGGAACTGTAAGTCCATTAAACCTCATTTTCTTCCCAATCTTGGGTATGTCTTTATCAGCAGTGTGAAAACAGACTAATACACAAACCCACAGCCAACATCATACTGAATGGGCAAAAGCTGGAAGTATTCCCCTTGAAAACCAGCACAAGACAAGTATGCTGTCTTTCATCACTCCTATTCAACACAGTACTGGAAGTCCTGGTGAGAGCAATCAGGCAAGAGAAGGAAATAAAGTGCATCTAAATAGGAAGAGAGGAATTCAAATTATCCCTGTTTGCAGATGATATGATTCTTTATCTAGAAAACCCCATAGTTGATAAACAATTGCTCCTTCAGTTGATAAACAATTTCAGCCAAATTTCAGGATATAAAATCAATGGACAAAAATCACTAGCATTCTATACACTGACAACAGCCAAGCCAAAAGCCAAATGAGGAATGCAATCCCATTCACGACTGCCACAAAAGAGAAAATAAAATAAAATAAAATAAAATAAAATAAAATAAAATAAAATGCCTAGGAACACAGCTGAGAAAGGAGGTGAAAGATCTCTACAATGAGAATTACAAAATAACTGCTCAAAGAAACCAGAGATGATACAAACAAATGAAAAAACATCCCATGCTCATGGGTGGAAAGAATTCATATCATTAAAATGGCCACACTGCCCAAAGCAATTTACAGATTCAATGCTGTTTCTATCAAACCACCAGTTACATTCTTCACTGAGCTAGACATGGATTTATGAAAGTCTACTTTGAGGCTTAGTGTATGTGTAACTCAAACAAATGCAACTCAAATTCTTTGTTCTCTGGCTATGTAAAGTTTTGGCACTGACCCTGAGGCATGAATGTTATCTGACTCATTGGTAAAGGCCAGAAGACAAAGAATAGGTGGGAAGTACCTAGCTAATATATGAGAATTTCATTCTACTACATGTGTATTCTCATTTGGCATCATTCAAACCCCAAACTGCCTCCTATGCAAAGGTAGAAGTTGTATTTGTCCTTGTGTAAGTGCTTTTGGAACTGGCTTCCAGAAGGAGCATCGAGGATGATGTTAGGCCAGGATTTCTCTCCTCACTCATCTTACCCATGCCAGATTCATATATTCATCATGCACATATTTAATCAAAACAGTTCAGCCTTTCATGTTTTTTAAATATATTGTGGAGCTGTATATAATCTAATTTAAATAAAGCATGCTGCTAAGAAAAATACTTTGAAAATTTGTTGTATCTAAATAGGATTATGCAAATGATTTTCCAAACACCCAGATCCATTTGGGAATTGATTTCACCTGTATGCTATCACTACTTAACTGCAATCAGCTCCTACTTTTAGCTATGCGTAAACAATTCATCCAGGATTTTCTAACTTATGATGAAATCCTTCAAGTACAGTAAGTCCTCACTTGACCTTGTTGATAGGTTCTTGGAAATTGTGACTTTAAATGAAACAACGCATCATGAAACCAATTTTACTAGAGGCTAATTGATATAAACAAGAGCTAAGTTCCTATGGCATATTTCTGGTAACAAAAACATCACCAAACTTCTGACCCAAAACACTTCTAATATCAACCATTGAAATAAGTGTGAGATATACATACATTTAAGAAAAATTAATAAAAACAACTCAGATAATTATGTACCCAATTTTTGGTGAATCAGTGAGTGATGGCAGTCTTCGTGGTGGTGAGTTAAATCAAGGAATAAATGTCTGTAAAGTAAAAATGGTGAAGAGCACCTCCTCCCACCACACAGTTCATACACAATTACAAATATTCATACCACATAATTTTTTGTCATGCGTTTGCATGATTATCATAGACTTTATGAATTTTAAAAATTGTTTTATTTATTTTATTACAAGTTTGTATTTGACAATAACTTGTATTCATTTATTTATTTTGCACCCCGCGTATCCCAGTTCAGAGTCGTAGGTGGCCTGGGAGACTATCATGGGGTAGCTCAGGGGACAAGGTGGGAACCAGCCCTGGAGTGGACGCCATCCCATCGCGGGGCACACTCATACACACACCCACATGCAGTCTAGGACAATTTAGATATACCAATGGACCTAACGTCTTTGGGATGTAGGAGGAAACCGGAGACCCTGGAGAAAACCCGGGCAGGCCTGGCAAGAACATTCAAACTTCACACAGACAGTGTGATCCCTGCCAGGAATTGATTTTTCTTTTTCTCATAAACATTATAACAAAACTGTGTTGAATAAAATCACATGATTCGAGGACCTGTTGTACTCATTTATGATACCAGTATGTTTCAGCTCTGGGGAGTATAATATCAAAAGGCCTGGCAGACAGCTTCCTCCCTTCCTTATAATGCTTGCTCCCCGCATAACATTAAAAATCTTCGGTTGTTTGTAGGGCCTAGGGTAAAAAAGCTTTATTTATTATTTCCACTGTTACCCTTTCCTTTTGGAGACACAGAGAGAATGAAAATAAAAAGCCTTTCCCATGCTCACGTGAACATTTCCTTTTCTGCTGACTAAAAATAAACAGGGACCGTTTGGTTGTTTTGGCTAATTACAGTGTAACTACTTACACACTCCTCTTTTGTCACCTGTAGTCTTGCACTGACCTTGAAACTACTCTTTCTTCTTTTATTGCTCTCCATTCTTGTCTACTTCTAACATGTTATTACTGAATATTCTTTTCTAAAATATACATGTGATCATATCACTCTTAAAAACTTTAAATATTTAAAAAACCCTTTGTTGGCTCTGTATATTTTACAGGACTAATTTAAACTCTTTGCTTTAGATCATGAGATCTTTCATGATTTACAGCTAAGACTAGTAATGAACAATTATTATGTGTCTCTTCTGTGTGAGTCAATATGATAGGACATGTCAATGAACCGCATTTAACCTTCACAACAATCCTGTGAAGTCAGTAGTTTTATCCATTTTTTACAATAAGAAAACTGAGCTTAGAAAGATTAAATAATTTCCCCCCAAATAATGACTAGCACATTCTTATCTGCCGCTGATCTCTCCTAAGCAGCCTCATGCACCTAAAGCACTGAAGTCTTCATTGATGTCGTGATTGAACTGTATTTTCCTCATGCCTGTCTGACTTTCCTTATGCTGGATCTGCTGCCTGGAATGAGAAGAAATCTTGCTCACTGGTCAATCTTAAAGAAAGCTTCAAGGCCCAGATAACCTGCCCTTTACTCTTGTTTAACCATTTTGTCCCTTGGAGAGATGGGTAGACGCACCCTCTCTTGTGAGCCAGTAGCCCCGGGTGGATGTGTCACATCACTAGAGCGTGAATCCCAGGTATAAAAAGTGTCCTGCCCTCACTCATCACCCAGGGACTGCTGATACCATCAAAAAACTTTTCAGGAAATTGAGGAAGAATAGAATAGAGAGGAACTTTGAGTTACTGTGGTATTCCCACTATAGACAATCTAATGCCCACTGATTTTCCTTCCTTTTTTATTCAAAAAAATCTTTTGATACGTTGAGACCAATGTGCTTACACAAAAAGGAATTAGTGCCCACATATTCAAATGTCCAATAGAGAGATTTCTCTTATTTTATAGGTGTATTGTATTTTTTTAATTGAAAATGTTTATTGTGGTAAAATACACATAAAACTTATCTGAATTTTAAGTATGCAGTTCAGAAGTGTTAAATATATTCACATTGTTGTGCAACCAATTTCCAGAACTTTTTCATCTTGCAAAACTGAATATTCCCACTAAACAACAATCCACTGCACCTACTAAACAACAACTTTCCACCTTTCCTTCCCCTAGGCCCTGCCAATCATCATTCTACTTTCTAGTTCTATGAGTCTGATGATTCTAGATACATTGTACAGACTGAATCATGCTTCAACATTTTCAGCATTCATTCATGTTGTAGCATTTCCTTCCTTTTCAAGGCTGAATAATGTGTGTGTGTGTGTGTGTACCACATTTTGTTTATCCATTCATCCCCTGATAGACACTTCAGTTGCTTCTACCTTTTAGTTCTTGTGAACAATGTTGCTATGAACATGAGTGTACAAATATCTTTTCATGTCTATGCTTTCAATTCTTTTGAATATTGTATTCATCTCTTCTCACATTGCCATAAGGAAATACCTGATACTGGATAATTTATAAAGAAAAGAGGTTTAATTGGCTAATGGTTCTGAAGGCTGTTCAGGAAGCGTGACAGCATCTGCTTCTGGGAAGACCTCAGGAAACTTACAATTGTGGTGGAAGGTAAAGCTGGAGCAGACATCCTCACATGGCCAGAGCAGGAGAAAGGGAGAAGCGGGGAGGTGCCATACACTTTTAAACAACCAGATCTCATGAGAACTCTATCACGAGTACAGCACCAAAGGGATGGTTCTAAACTGTTCATCAGAACTCCACCCCCATGATCCAATCACCTCCCACTAGGCCTCTCCTCTAACACTGGGGGTTACAATTTGACATGAGATTTGGGCAGGACACAGATCCAAACCATAACAGATATATACCCAGAAGTATGAATCATATGGTAATTCTATTTTTAATTATTTCTTTTTGAGATGGAGTTTTGCTCTTGTCACCCAGGCTGGAGTGCAATGGCTCAATCTCGGTTCACTGCAACCTCTGCCTCCCTGGTTCAAGTGAGTCTCCTGCCTCAGCCTCCAGAGTAGCTGGGATTACAGGGGCCCACCACCACGCTCAGCTAATTTTTGTATTTTTAGTTGAGGTGGGGTTTCACCATGTTGGCCAAGCTGGTCTTGAACTCCAGGTGATCCACTTGCCTTAGCCTTCCAAAGTGCTGGGATTACAGCGATGAGCCACTGTGCCTGGCCTTATTTTTAATTTTTGAGAAATCATCTTATTGTTTTCCACAGTGGCGGCACCATTTTTACGTTAGTACCAACAGTACACAAAGGTTCCGATTTCTCTACATCCTTTCCAGCACTTGTTTGTTTATTTATTTATTTATGTAATTTTAATAGTAGCCATCCTACTGAATGTGCTAAAAGTGGATTTGAATCAAGAGAAACGAAACTCTGCCTAAAATATCAGATAGGTTTTTTTTTTGTATTATGGACCTCTCTGCCTTAAGGGTTACATATAAGAGAGGCATTTATTATCCTTTGCTATTTTAATGAAAACATCAGTGTTCATAGAGAAAGCACAGTTGATTAGAAAAAATAAGCTCAGATCTTTGTTCAAGTCAGCAATGCTTACTTGAAACCAGGAGGTTCTGCCACAAAACCACAACCTGTGAACTACCTTCCTCCTAAAGGCACCTTCCTTTAGGTGCAGTCACAGTATCTAAGAGGAACTAAGAAGATGTTAGGGTGTTAACCTTAGAGATTTGACTTTATAAAGTATTAGCAATTGTCAAACTCCCCAACTACACTAAGAGTTTCTGGAGGACAGGGGTTGTTCCTGTAAATCTCTCCTGGCATTGTGCAGGGTTCTGAGAAACATTCAATAAATACATGTTTGGTGCCTGCCATGTGCCAGTCACTCATCCTGACAGTCACTGGGAATATGGCTGTGAACAAAATAAACAAAAATCTCTGTTCTCAAGGACCTTAGAGTATAGTGGTAGAGACCTATTATAAATACAAGGTGTATATGAAATGGGTGATGAATACTATGAAAAAAAGCAGAAGAGTAGTAAGTGGCAGGAGAGGGATGGTTGTAATTTCAAAAAGATTCAAGGAAGGCTCACTGAGATGTGGCGTTTGGCCAAAGACCCAAAGGAAGCAAGGGAGTGAGGCATGCTGATGGCTTCTAGGGGAAAAGTGTTCTTGGTTGAGAGAACAGCAGGGCCAAAATCCCAAGGTGGGAGTGTGTCTGATGTGTTGGAGAACAGAAAGAAGACAAGTGTGTTCTGTACAGAGTGGGTGAGAGGGAGGAGAAAAGGTCAGGTACGTAACAGGGAGTCAGACTGCACAGGGCCTTGCAGCCATTGAAAGACCTTTGGTCTGAGAAGCCTTTAGGGAGGAAAGAGAGTAGAAAAAAAGAAAGATGGGATCCGGCCTACATTTATATGGGTCACTCTGGCCACTGTGTTGAGCACAGAGTTTAGGGGGAAAGGGCTGAAGGAAACCCTGAAAAGATACTTATTTGTTAATGGGAGTGGAGTTCATGATGTTTGGAGTTGACAGTTGTATGAAGGGTGGGCAGGATTGACAGCCTTCACAATATGGACTACACAGATTCCAAAGATGCCATGCCTGTGGGCAAGCTGTTCATGGGTAACTCTGCTAATAAGGCCATCCTCTAGGGAGAGTACAACATGATGTCTGGTATGGGCCTGGGACCTTTGGGGCGGTACCTGCTGTCTGCTTTGGCGTTGAGGCAGTCAGTCCCTCAGAGGTCCTGTGCTACAGTTTGGATATTTGACCCTCCAAGCTACAGGTTGAAATCTGATCCCCAGTGTTGGAAGTGGGGCCTAATGGGATGTGTTTGGGTCATGGAGGTGGATCCTTCACGAATGGTTTGGTGCCGTCCTGTCCGTAATGGGTAAGTTTCCTTCTCACTCTAGTAGTTCTCTTGAGAGCTGATTATTAAAAAGAGCCTGGCACCTCCTCTTCTTTCTCTCTTGCTTCCTCTGACCATGTATTTTGCATGTACCAGCTCCCCTTCCCTTTCTGCCATGAGTGGAGGCAGCTTGAGGCCCTCACCCAGTGCAGGCGCTGGCTCCATGCCTCTTGCAAAGTCTGCAGAATCGTGAGCCAACTAAACCTCTTTTCTTCATAAATTATCCAGCCTCAGGTGTTCCATTATAGTGAAACAAATGGACTAACACCCCTGTGACTGGAGCACCATGTTGAGGCTGGCTAGCAAAGGGGACACCTGCCCGCAGTGGAGCTCTTCCCTCCTGAGTGAATGGGTCAGACTCATTTTTGAAAAATTTCTGTGGTGCTCAGGCCTGAGGGAATTTGAGCAAAATGTCATGGGCAGCAGACCACAGCTGGGTGGTTCCCGCTAGAGAAATTCTACTTTATTACTTCATTAGTACTAATGAAACTCACTCTGGTGAAAGGAAATCACATGACGAGACCACAGCTGTTTCACCGAAAGTGCTACTAACTTGAGCTGTAAAGCTGTTCATATCCTTTAACCTGGAGCCGAGGCTTCAATAAAATAAACCCCGAATAAGCAACCAACAAGTACACAGACAAGTACACAACAAGTGCACAGACATGTTTCAAATTTAATACTGAGAATTTATAACCTAAAATGATCCAAGTGTTCAAGAAGAAAGTAATAGCTAAACAAATAATAAAAAAAGTTATAAGAAGATGGAATGCCACTGAGGCATTAGAAATAAAAGCTCTGGGGGTTCTTTTGGTGAACTAGAAAGTACCTAAGAGGGCCAGGCACAGTGGCTCACGCCTGTCATCCCAGCACTTTGGGAGGCTGACACGAGCGGATCACGAGGTCAAGAGATCAAGACCATCCTGGCCAACATGGTGAAACCCTGTCTCTCCCAAAAATACAAAAATTAGCTGGACGTGGTGGCGCATGCCTGTAGTCCCAGCTACTCGGGAGGCTGAGGCAGGAGAATTGCTTGAACCCAGGAGGCGTAGGTTGCAGTGAGCTGAGATCACACCACTGCACTCCAGCCTGAAAGACAGAGTGAGACTTCATCTCAAAAAAAAAAAAAAAAAAAAAAAAGTACATAAGAGATTATTTAGGTGAATAATGTAAAGCACAAAATTGAATGTTTGTATAATTATACCTATCTCAAATACTCACTGTACTCACTGACAGATGAATTTAGAGAAATAGAAACAGAGTTTATAAATGAATTTGGAGAAACAAAAATTGAGCTTAAATTCACGGGTTGTTGTATGTAAAGTGATTAGACTGTAAACATAAATATGAAAAATAAAGTTTTCAGAGGAGTTGGGGGAGGTGGGCACTTCAGTGCAGAATAAGGCTGTTGACTCTCCGTCCTCATACACTACTTAGACCATTACTACTCTTCGGTAAAGTGTATTTATCTTTATTACTTTTCAAATAGAACAAATTTACCTTTTATTGTGAAAATAGTGTATTATTATTTTTTTAAATTCAAGTAGTACAGGAACACTTAAAAGAGAAAGTACAACTAACCATGAATCTTACCATCTATGGTGATTCATATTTTAAATATCACAAAAAATGCATCTATACCTCATCTTCCTCATTAATATGGCCTATTCACTATGTGCTGAGAAGACTAAGGAAGAAGCAGATAAGGCGAGAGCCCTTGATTATTAGCCTTGAAAGCCCACCAGAATAAGAGGGGATATTCCCAGGTTGCTGTGTACTTGGTCATTGATGACTCACACTGTCCCAAAGGCCATATGCAGCTCTGTCAGCTCTATGAACAGCCCTGCCTGCCACTGAATTTCAGAATGGAAGATTAGAAATCTGCCTTCGTGTGCCTTCTTTGTAAGCAGACCTATATATTTACATTGTGGAAAAGTGGTGCCACGTTTTATCAGTTAAATTCCTCTGTTTAGTAAAGATAGTGACATATAAGAATATACATTTTTTTTCCTCCAAGCAAGGGGCTCAATGAATGTGTAAAAGTAAATTTTCTGGGGCAGGGGACAATATTTAAAATATAGACCACCATTGCTGGTAGAATTTTATTTTCTCCTTTAAATATTACTGTACTGTTTGATTTTTTAAAATGAGTACATTATTTTTACAATGAAAGGTAAATGTGTCCTGTTTGAAAAAAATGCACCTAGTCAATATTTTGTTTTCCTAAATTGACCCTTATAAATATTAATAGATCAGATCACATAAAATTAAAAATCTCTGTGACAACCTTCCCCAACCCAATAAACAATGTTTAAAGATAGAAGACAAATTAGGACTGTCACTTACTATTTCTAATACATAAAAATACTTTATAAATCACAAAGAAAATAATGAAAAAAGGTCCAGAGATATTAATAGACATAAAAACTTACTTTAGAAATGGGCATAGACTGAAAAAAAAGCAAACCTTATTTGTGATTACATAAATGCAAATTAAAAGAGCAAGTAACTACTAGTTTTTATCTTTTAGAGTGGGAAATGTTAATTACTCATAGTCATTGTTGTCTATAAAGACTATAGGCGTTCTCATACATGTTAGTGACAGTTTCAATTGGTGCAACTTGTTTGAAGGTAATATCTATTTGTTTTAAATGGGACTATCCTTTGACCCACATATTGTACTTCTAAGGCATTTCCAAGAAAGTAACTGTAAAATTTTACACAGGTTTTATGATTAGCTGGCTTGAGGTAGAATTGCTTTATTACATGGCCATTGAACGTGGTATTGGGAGTTAGAAAACTGAATGCCTCTGGGGTCCAGATTTAAGGAAGCCTAGGAAGTGGTGGGGCATTATGAGAACTCCAAGCCCACAGGCTGTGTTATTTCAACTCAGTGTATTGCCCTACGCCCTTCAGTTTTCAAGATAAGGCCTTTTACATAATCTTTCCACATTTAAAAATGTGGGCCCCTTAGTCTAAATTTTTAAAATACCATCTAGACCACCACAGTATCTAGATTTTCGCCAACTTTTTCAACCGTTGGTGTATATCCATTTTCTCATATAGTTTTACTTCTAAAATGTGTGCAAAAATAGGCATAGAAGGGTGAAAATAACATATATATATCATGTTTAAAAAATAATAAAAGAGGCCGGGCACGGTGGCTCAAGCCTGTAATCCCAGCACTTTGGGAGGCCGAGTCGGGTGGATCACGAGGTCAGGAGATCGAGACCATGCTGGCTAACACGGTGAAACCCCGTCTCTACTAAAAAATACAAAAAACTAGCCGGGCAAGGTGGCCGGCGCCTGTAATCCCAGCTACTCAGGAGGCTGAGGCAGGAGAATGGCGTGAACCTGGGAGGCGGAGTTTGCAGTGAGCTGAGATCCGGCCACTGCGCTCCAGCCTGGGCGACAGAGCCAGACTCAGTCTCAAAAAAAAAAAAAGAAAAAAAAGAAAAAAAAAATAATAAAAGAAATTTCAATCATGTTACTACTACTCACCTTGAGAAATAGAACATTAACCAAACTCTTCTGTCTTACTACAATTATGTTTGATTTGTTTCCCTTTAAAGAGGTAATCACTGCCTTTAATTTTGCTTTTATGTCTTGTTTTTCTTTATATTGTTAGCAATGATATCTCTACATTGGATTTTGCTTAGTTTTTACTGGTATTGAACTTTAAAACAGAAATCAGACTGTAATGTATTCTGAGACTTTCTGAGATTCATCCATTTTTTTGTCTAAATAGTTTATACTTTTAGATTTAATATAATGTGCTAAAGTTTAATATGCATGCCATATTAAATTATTTTAGAGCATTAAGAAAAAGGGTGTTTGTGAGGGCGCTGTCAGCCTAGCTGGTTTTCTGTCCCCTATACTGCTCTTGCCATGGTCGGGTCACTGGGCTAAGGTGAGGGCACAGGCCCTGTGTTCCGGGCTCTTCAGGAGCATGTTGATAGTTGGTCCTGGGGTGAGTGGCATCCTTTCTGATGAGCGGGCTCTGAGGTACTGCTACTGCCTCTTCAGAGACCTCCATAATGCTGCTTGCCTGCCACCAAGGCCACTCCATCCCTCCTTAACCCCAAACTCTGGCTTCTCTTTCCTGCAGCAGGGACACTGGGGCTTCCCTCCTGTTCCACTTAACTCCTTCATGTTTGGCCACAGCAGGAGATGTGGCAATAATGCAGGGAATTTAGCTTCCAAATTCCCTCCACATCAAATCTAAATCCAAAAAGGGGTACCCCAACCCAGATGGATTGAGTGGTCAATCTCCATCTGCAGGAACATGTGGGTGCCTCATTGGAGGGCACTCAGGAGGCGGGCTCCTCCTCCTGGGCTGTCTTTTTTTCCCTCCACCCCTCAGATACCCCTTATCAAAGAGTATCAGTTCCTCTGCGGCCTGTCCAGGGGTGTCAAGTAGGGCACACTTGACACCCCTGGACGGGGCCAGAGGGACTGGGCAAGTGAAGGGAATTATCATCCACTGGCTAGAAAATCATGTACAAAGATAAAACAGCAGTGACTTGCAGACCGGGTCTGCGCTGTCCATCCTGAATCACCAAGCTTCATCCTGGATGCTTTCGTGTCTTTCCAAATCCTGACGCCTAATCTATCTCCAAGTCACATTGGTTCCTTCCTTCAATATTGGCTTGGGAACTATTCCCTTCCCTCTTCCTCGCCTCCATAATCTTGTTCAGACACCATCTCAGGCTGAGAATACCTTGTGTCTTCCACATATAACCATGGGGCCATAACCATGGGGCCACAACTGCACAGTGGGGACACCGAAACACAGAGGTGAGCAAACCCGGCAGGGCCTTCTCCCTCTCAGCGCTGGATTTTACTGCAGCAGCCTCCTGCCTGGACTGGGACCTCTAAACACACACCACCCTCTCCCTGCCTTTGCCAGAAGGCTCTGACAGTGCCTTCCTGCCTGGACCTCTCACGGCCACTGGTATGAAGCCTGGGCACCATAGACCGCCCATCCTCCATATCCCCCACCTCCCTAGCCCCGATCTGCAGCTGCGTTGCTCACCTCACTAGCCACCTGTCCCTTCCAGTGTGCCTATGTGCCTTGGTCCCTGCTGTTCCCTCTGCTTGGCTCTCTTCCACTCAAGTCTCAGCTGAAATGGTACCTCCTCAGAGACGCCTCTCTTTTTGCACCATATCCTCTGCCCTGCCTTGTCCTTATTTCTGGTCATACTGCCTGCCTGCCTGCCCCACCCTCCTGACCCTCACCAAACACACCACCAGTGGTTCCGAGCTGCCTCCAGCCTGGGTGTTCCTCCTCTGCATCCAGCTGCTCTGGGCATGGAGTCCATGGACCTCTTCAAGGAGAACTACAAACCACTGCTCAGTGAAATAAAAGAGGACACAAACAAATGGAAGAANACTTTTAGATTTAATATAATGTGCTAAAGTTTAATATGCATGCCATATTAAATTATTTTAGAGCATTAAGAAAAGGGTGTTTGTGAGGGCGCTGTCAGCCTAGCTGGTTTTCTGTCCCCTATACTGCTCTTGCCATGGTCGGGTCACTGGGCTAAGGTGAGGGCACAGGCCCTGTGTTCCGGGCTCTTCAGGAGCATGTTGATAGTTGGTCCTGGGGTGAGTGGCATCCTTTCTGATGAGCGGGCTCTGAGGTACTGCTACTGCCTCTTCAGAGACCTCCATAATGCTGCTTGCCTGCCACCAAGGCCACTCCATCCCTCCTTAACCCCAAACTCTGGCTTCTCTTTCCTGCAGCAGGGACACTGGGGCTTCCCTCCTGTTCCACTTAACTCCTTCATGTTTGGCCACAGCAGGAGATGTGGCAATAATGCAGGGAATTTAGCTTCCAAATTCCCTCCACATCAAATCTAAATCCAAAAGGGGTACCCCAACCCAGATGGATTGAGTGGTCAATCTCCATCTGCAGGAACATGTGGGTGCCTCATTGGAGGGCACTCAGGAGGCGGGCTCCTCCTCCTGGGCTGTCTTTTTTTCCCTCCACCCCTCAGATACCCCTTATCAAAGAGTATCAGTTCCTCTGCGGCCTGTCCAGGGGTGTCAAGTAGGGCACACTTGACACCCCTGGACGGGGCCAGAGGGACTGGGCAAGTGAAGGGAATTATCATCCACTGGCTAGAAAATCATGTACAAAGATAAAACAGCAGTGACTTGCAGACCGGGTCTGCGCTGTCCATCCTGAATCACCAAGCTTCATCCTGGATGCTTTCGTGTCTTTCCAAATCCTGACGCCTAATCTATCTCCAAGTCACATTGGTTCCTTCCTTCAATATTGGCTTGGGAACTATTCCCTTCCCTCTTCCTCGCCTCCATAATCTTGTTCAGACACCATCTCAGGCTGAGAATACCTTGTGTCTTCCACATATAACCATGGGGCCATAACCATGGGGCCACAACTGCACAGTGGGGACACCGAAACACAGAGGTGAGCAAACCCGGCAGGGCCTTCTCCCTCTCAGCGCTGGATTTTACTGCAGCAGCCTCCTGCCTGGACTGGGACCTCTAAACACACACCACCCTCTCCCTGCCTTTGCCAGAAGGCTCTGACAGTGCCTTCCTGCCTGGACCTCTCACGGCCACTGGTATGAAGCCTGGGCACCATAGACCGCCCATCCTCCATATCCCCACCTCCCTAGCCCCGATCTGCAGCTGCGTTGCTCACCTCACTAGCCACCTGTCCCTTCCAGTGTGCCTATGTGCCTTGGTCCCTGCTGTTCCCTCTGCTTGGCTCTCTTCCACTCAAGTCTCAGCTGAAATGGTACCTCCTCAGAGACGCCTCTCTTTTGCACCATATCCTCTGCCCTGCCTTGTCCTTATTTCTGGTCATACTGCCTGCCTGCCTGCCCCACCCTCCTGACCCTCACCAAACACACCACCAGTGGTTCCGAGCTGCCTCCAGCCTGGGTGTTCCTCCTCTGCATCCAGCTGCTCTGGGCATGGAGTCCATGGACCTCTTCAAGGAGAACTACAAACCACTGCTCAGTGAAATAAAAGAGGACACAAACAAATGGAAGAACATACCATGCTCATGGATAGGAAGAATCAATATCATGAAAATGGCCATACTGCCCAAGGTTATTTATAGATTCAATGCCATCCCCATCAAGCTACCAATGAGTTTCTTCACAGAATTGGAAAAAACTGCTTTAAAGTTCATATGGAACCAAAAAAGAGCCCGCATTGCCAAGACAATCCTAAGTCAAAAGGACAAAGCTGGAGGCGTCACGCTACCTGACTTCAAACTATACTACAAGGCTACAGTAACCAAAACAGCATGGTACTGGTACCAAAACAGAG
>NW_016804643.1:1125905-1173811 GCF_001698545.2 Rhinopithecus bieti
ATGTATGTTTATTGCGGCACTATTCACAATAGCAAAGACTTGGAATCAACCCAAATGTCCATCTGTGACAGACTGGATTAAGAAAATGTGGCACATATACACCATGGAATACTATGCAGCCATAAAAAAGGATGAGTTTGCGTCCTTTGTAGGGACATGGATGCAGCTGGAAACCATCATTCTTAGCAAACTATCACAAGAACAGAAAACCAAACACCGCATGTTCTCACTCATAGGTGGGAACTGAACAATGAGATCACTTGGACTTGGGAAGGGGAACATCACACACTGGGGCCTATCATGGGGAGGGGGGAGGGGGGAGGAATTGCATTGGGGAGTTATACATGATATAAATGATGACTTGATGGGTGCTGACGAGTTGATGGGTTCAGCACACCGACATGGCACAAGTATACATATGTAACAAACCTGCACGTTATGCACATGTACCCTAGAACTTAAAGTATAATAAAAAAAAAAAAAAGAGAGAAAAAAAAAGATTCATCCTTATTGATATGTATACCTGTAAATACTTCATTGTTTGTGCATACCATGCACTATTTATTCATACAGAGACCTGTGCTTTCTGACATAAAAAATGGCAAAGAAGACAGCAAAGCAACATATGTAGAATTATTCCTCTTTCGTAAAAAGTGGATGTATATGCATACTTTTTTTTGAGATGGGGATCTCGCTGATCCCCAGGCTAGATTCAAACTCCTGCACTCAAGCAATCCCCCTGCCTCAGCCTCCTCAGTAGTTGGAACTGCACCCAGGTGCTGCCTAATATATATGTTTTATATACACACCTACACACCCGTTTTGGAAGGCTGTGATACCACAGATCTCCTGCTCCTCAATAGTGTGATTAAACCTAATCTGAAATCAAATATCTTGGCCTTGAAAGAGTCAGACGCTTTTGCAAAACATTTGCTAACTCTTGGGAGTAATTTCCTTTTGCTCCTCTCTGCCTTCATATTTCTACCTTTTGATGTGCTACCTCACTCATGTTCAATGCCAAGAAATTCAAAATGTGCAATTCTTGTAAAAATGCCCTTGTACCCAAACATTTCATGAATTTAGTAATTTTATTAAAGTGACTGGAGAGAGTCATAGGGAAAAGGTCCCATTTTCAAACACACCCCCTCTACCACTGTTACTGGCTTCACACCCATCCTGTTCTTAAAAACTTCACTCATTACTCTGGGCAACAGAAATGAGAACAGAATAAGTTCTGTTCCACACAGAATAAGTCTGCTCGGTTCAGGGCCTCTCTGTGTTTTATCTTTTACCTTAAGATTTATCAAGTATTTTACTTCCCCATATACAATACTTTAGAGAAAATTTGGTGGATAAAAGTATCTATAAAACGTATTTATAAAACGCAATGAGTGATGGGATTATAGGTGATTAAAAAAATCTTTATTATACATTTCTGTAATGGAACAATAAAAAACACGTGTTTCACATTTATAATTAGAATGTCTCACAATCTGTTTTGAAAAAAATTATAATTAGAAAATAACACATTTATATTTTAGAAAAAATGCTATGAAGGGACTTTAAAAGAGGCCTAGAAGTTGAAGGCAGTGGCTTTCAAGCTGTTTTGAACATCATCCTCAATGAGAAACATATATATAACTGCCTAGTAAATTCAACCAGATAGAAGTTTCATGAAAGAGAATTCATAGTGACCCATGAAATCAATTTCACAGTCTACTAATGGATCTTTACCTGTACTCTGAAAACACTGATCTATTGGTTTCACTTGTCAATCTGATCCTGAAAATTAAGAATAAATTAGTCCAACCATTTATTTCTTATTATTCATATAATAAAAATAAATGTATTTGTTATTCTCTTCTTTGGTTGTTGTGATCTCATAGAGACACAACCTCATGAAGAAATGAGGTGTAAATGTCCCCATGTGCTCTTTTTTTTTTTTTGCTAGCAAGTAGTATTTTTAAGATGTTTTGCTCTGATTCTGTCTGTGTGAAGTCACAGTAACAGTGTCATTTAAGTATTTTAGCTTCTGGGAGAGGCTTTTGTGTTTGGAAAGGACTATCTGTGGTTACCTGGGTCTTAAGTTAATATTTATTTTATTAAAGTTGCCAATTACAAAACATTTTTCTTAAGCTATTAAGTTCAGCCTCCAAATTTGTATTCTATTTATAAATTAAATAAAATTTCTGTAAATAAAATAATTATTTCTACACGTTCTTTGATTACAGATTAATTATATACTTGACCCCATTAAAATTTTAGTAAGTCGAATTCCTTTAAACATTAAAAAGATACATATAGAACATAAGTACCTTGATTTTCTCAAACACTTCAAATGTCCTTGCTGGTATCATCTTTCCGAGTTCTTAAGCAACTGTTCTATATCTGATAAAGGATTCATAACTCAAGTAAATCAGGTTCTCAACTTTCAAATGCATTCAGAAACAAATCAAATGATTTTATACTTTTAAAATTAAAATATCAAATCAGATATCAATCATACATTTCAAATTGAAATAAAAAGGAATCCTAGAACAGACTGCAATGCAAATTCAAGACTGGGTTACGGAACGATTCTTCAGTAATCACAGGTGAACAGGCTGAGTTGAATCAGGCAGTATCTGCTGTATCAACACCCTAAACTTTTTAACCGGCATTTGGTTTTGTAACCAATCACATTATGTGTGGCCTGTATCTATCTCAAGTTTCTTTTTCATCTCCAAACTTTCATTGTAAATTCTTTCAATATTTTAACCTCCTTTTATTGGAAAATTTTAGACAAATACAAAAGGAGACAGAAAGGCATAATGAGCAGAATAGACTCATTAACTAGATTTTATAATTATTACTTCATAACCTATACTTCCACCCATTTCCTTCTACCCTGTTTAATATTAAGAAGCCAATCCCAGACACTACGTCATTTTACAGCCCACTTAGGTCATTCACATGTCTTTAGAAGGAGGTAAGGCCTTAAAACTAAAAAGATTCATGATGCCATTATCTCACCTAAGATTAATAACAATTTTCAAATATCATGGAATATTTAGACAGAGTTCAGGTTTCAAATTGACTTACATGAATCATTATTATTTCTTAGTTTGTCTAAGTCTGTATTTAAATAAGATTTTTGTGATTGGTTGATATTCTTCTTAAGTCTCTTAACCTGTCAGTTTGCTTCTTCATTTCTTATTTTTTTCCTTGATATTTATTTGTTGAAGAAAATGGGTCACTTGTTCTATAGAGTTTCCCAGTATAGACTGTGCTGAATTGATCTCCATGGTGACATGGTGTCATTTAATATGTTTTTTTCTATAAATCGATTGTTTAATCCAGAAGCAAACTCTAATGGGTGTGTGTGTGTGTGTGTGTGTGTGTGTGTGTGTGTTTGTTTGAGTGAGATTACAGCAAGACAAATTCCTTAGTGGAGTACCCCATCAAAAGTAATATCTGGTTGTCTCTTCAACCTTTTTGAAATCACTTTACTTCGGTAAATCAAATTGGGTACCCCCTGTCCAGGTTGCAGCTAATTTTTTTTATTTTCTTGCCATGTGACTAGAGTTACTTGAATTCTGCTCTCCTCTTTCCTCTTTGTAACATTTTCCTTTTTGTGGGAGTAGCACTAATCAAATCCCTTTCTCCTGTTTTGTATTTTATTTTATATCTCATGGGCCACAGTTATAGTATTGATGAAAATCTACCAAGTAAGTTGAACTTCTTTCTGTGTCAGCAGAGATAAGCCTAGTGCTCCAAGTAATCATTGTACAGGCCATATATCTGAAGCAGGGGGGCAAATCCTCTTGAAAATAGGTAAGTTTTAACCTAACATGTAGAAAAAGTGCATGACTTTTAGGGTTCTTGGGAATTCCAACTCTCCAAACAAACGCCCCCCCCTTGACTTAAAATTCCAAAAAGAATTTCTTCACTTCTTTGACCTAGGCTTGAGTCTCTTTTATAATACATTTAACTTATCAGTATTTTTTTACATCTCAATGTGAATAAATCTTTCTGTTATTTCCTAGTATGTGACTTTGAAAGGGGAGGTTAGAGATCTTGCTAGGAGCTGGTCCTCATGGTGAAGGCTGAGAAGGAAAGTCCGACCTGAGCTTAAGGTATATACTCAGGAGTCACATGCTGGGGAGATTAAATTAAGTCTGGGAAAGGCCAAGAGGGGGTAAAAGTGAGGTGATGTGATACTTTGAATTCACCTGGATCCTGATATAAAATTTTAGATTATTCTTGAACCCAACCAGTCTCTCCCAGGTTTATCACCTTTGGATCTTGAAGGATAATTTTTTTTTGGACTATCAAAATAATACTCTACTCCATTAGCAGTTAAGCAAAAAGTCATCTGCCTTGGGTAAATTTGTATCTCCATTATTGCTGAAAAATACTAATAGGTGAATGAAGTGTTCATTTTGGTTGACAAAGCTGTAGAATAACAATAGCTGGAATGCACAGTGCCAAGATCAGCAACCCAGTACATTACCGACTTCAAAATCAAGGGCACTGTAATTGAATTCTAAAATGTAACAGTTGAAAGTAATTTTTTTCTGTTCATTTGACAAAACCTGTTTCTAGAGAATAAATAGATACTGACATAAATACTTAAATGGCTGTTATTTGTGAAGGAAACTGTACTTAAAAGTAGTTCTTTCTTTAGCTTTCAGACAAGCCAAACCCAGTTTATCAAGATTTGTCACTGACGTGGTAATAGAATATATCACCAGGGTTTTTATATTCCCATTGTTCCCCTTGCAGAGAGCAACTTTGTAGAAAACAAGTGTGTTGAAGTGACTCATGTGCCATCAAAATTATTTCTGTTGAAGGTAATTTCAGCAATAAAACAGTTTGCATTTTCCCTCCTTAGACACTCTTAGCATGAGGCATTTAAAAAATTGGTAGAGACTAATCTCTCTAATCCAAGATGACTAATGTCCTTATGGAAGAAATGGCATCTGAAGAGGCAGAAACATATGCAGAGAAAAGGCAGTGTGAGGACACAGAGAGAACATCATCTGCCAGCCAAGGAGTGTCTGAGACCACCAGAGGCTAGGAAAGAGGCATGGAACAGATGATCCCTCACAGCCCTCAGAAAGAACCAACCCTGCTGACACCTTGGTCTTAGACTTCTAGCCTTCAGAACTGCAAGGCAGTAAATTTCTTTTGTTTAAGCCACCCACAACATTTCTGTTGTGGTACTTTGTTATGGCAGCTCTAGTAAAATGATTGAGTTGAGAAATCCAGTGAAAAAGTAATGCATTCTTTGAAAACTGAGAGTGAGCAAGAGAGAGAGCAGCTGGGGTAAAGCAATGGCAGATGGATCTCAAAGTCTTTCAACACAAAAGATGACTTTTCATTAATAAAGGCAATTGTCTGAGACCCACTTGAGTCTCCAGATCTTTTTTCCCTTCAATTCTTCGTAATGTCTTCCCTAACTCTCTCTCCAACTTCCTTTCTTGGCAGCATGCATGTTTTATTTATTAAAACACACTGAATTCCTACCATGAGCCAGCCACTGTGCTGGCCACTGAGGCATGAATGGCCCCAGCCCTCATGGAGTATCCAGTCCAGAGTGAGTAACAGTCATGCAATCTGGATATCAAGGACAGAGTGGTAAGGGCTGTAATGGAATAACTACAAGGTGAGCTAAGGCTACTCTTAGGAGGGACACCTAATCTGATTTTTGTTTGCCGTACAGAGCTTCCTGGAGGAATTGACTCCTAGGTTTGTTGAGACCTAAAATGAATGGAGAAAAGTGTTCCACACAGAGAGAACAGCACATGAAGCCTGGAGATGAAACTCATGACTGTGTCTTAGACTGTAAGTTAGGAAACAGTGAGAGATGAGTCAGAAAAGTTTGGCAGAATCTAGGCCGTATAATCTTTGAAGCCATAAATACATCTTTTGACTTATTCAAAAGCATATGGGAGCAGTGAAGGGACTCATACTGGAAAGAGCAGCTAGATTTGTGCTTGGACTGGTCATTCCATTTACCCGAAGATGGCAAGTTGAACGCAGGCAGATATTTCCCTTTCCACTCTATCATATGGAGTTGATATCAGTATATTAAAATTGTATTACTAAATACATCTCATGCTTAAAATAAGAAAAGGGAAATAAAAATCAGAAATCCAGAAGCTTGCCAAAAAGTGAGGGGAGAAGAAGTAGACAAGAATCCATGATAGTAATAAGGGCCTAAATCCATTGGGCTTCTAGGGCACTGGGATTGTGGAACTGGAGCCTTTCAACATTTGGAGGCAGGACTGACACCATTCTGTCTGCCCATGGCTGGGGCTGAGAGGGGCTACCTGTTCTCAGCAGGGTCCAGAGTTCCTCTGCCACACGGAAACAAAGTACCACAACAGAAATGTTGTGGGTGGCTTAAACAAAAGAAACGTATTGCCTTGCAGTTCTGAAGGCTGGAAGTCCAAGACCAAGGTGTCAGCAGGGTTGGTTCTTTCTGAGGGCTGTGAGGGATCATCTGTTCCATGCCTCTTTCCTAGCTTCTGGTGGTCTCAGACACTCCTTGGCTGGTAGATGACGTTCTCTCTGTGTCCTCACACTGCCTTTTCTCTGTGTGTGTCTTTGCCTCTTCAGATGCCATTTCTTCCATAAGGACACCAGTTGTCTTGGATTAGAGAGATTGATCTCTACCTATTTTTTTAAATGCCTCAGGCTAAGAGTGTCTAAGGAGGGAAAGTACAAACCGTCTGGAAATGATGCAATCCTTTGTGTACCTGGTCTCAGCCTGGTCTGGAGGTCTCTTTGATACAGGGCTGGGGATGAGGCAACTGAAGGAACATGTATCAGGAGACTGTCACAACCCAGAATACATGTAGGAGAAACCTGTGAAAGATGAGTGTAAGAGAATTAGAAAGTATTTGAGGAAGAGCAACATCATTGAAGATACAACAAACACCGTAAATGGAATAACTGATACTTGAGCAGTTATAACTAATGCAGGAATAAAGAAAGAACTTGAAAATAAATATGTGATTATCTAAGAGACAAAGTAGGAAATGGCAACTGTAGAATAAGCTGGAGAACAAATTACCAATCTTGAAGATCAACCTAATGAAGTCTCTTAGAACACAGCACGAAGAAACAGAGAAGAGAAATAGCAAAGAAAGGTTAAGAGATCATGAGAATGGATTCAGAAGATTCAGTATATATTTAATAAAATACATAGGAGAGAATTTTGAATGGCCAATATATGAATGAGAATTTTCCAGAAGGAAATAGAGATATGAATCCTTGAGTTGAAAAAAATCCCATGAAATAATAAAGAGGCAAAAAAATTTGTTCATAGATACTATGCCCAAACTTTGGAACATTAGATACAATGAGAGCACCCCTAAATTCTGTCAGAGATATGACAGTAATCAGCAGTTCCCAACCTTTTTGGCACCAGGGACAAGTTTCATGGAAGACAATTTTTCCACGGATGGGAGAGGGGATGATTTTGGGATGATTCAAGTGCTTTAACATTTATTTTACTTTATTTCTATTATTATTACATTGCAATATATAATGAAATAATTATACAACTCACTATAATGTAGAATCAGTGGGAGCCCTGAGCTTGTTTTCCTGCAACTAGATGGTCCCATCTGGGGGTGATGGGAGACAGTGACAGATCTTCAGGCATTAGATTCTCATAAGGAGTGTGCAACTTGGATCACTCACATACACAGTTCACAATAGGATTTGTGCTCCTATGAATGCCTCCACTGACTGATCTGACAGGAGGCAGAGCTTAGGTGGTAATGCAAGCATTGGAGAGCAGCTGTAAATACAGATGAGGCTTTGCTGGCTCACCTGCTACTCTCCTCCTGCTGTGTGCCCTTGTTCCTACAGGTCTATGGCCTGGGGGTTGGGGACCCCGATACAGAGTAAAAGAATAAACATTAAAATAATGTCAAGTTTTCTATTAGCAATATTAGATGCCATATAACAACAAGGCAATATCTAAAATACTCAGAGAATAACATCCTTTAATACAGAAATATTTATTATTCTAAATCGTGCATCAGAAATTAGGGTTAAAGATCTTTGGCCGGGTGTGGTAGCTCACGCCTGTGATTCCAGCACTTCCGGAGGCTGAGGTGGGCAGATCATGAGGTCAGTTGGAGACCAGCCTGAGCAACGTGGTGAAACGTCGTCTCTACTAAAAATACAAAAATTAGCTGGGTGTGGTGGTGCCTGTAATCCCAGCTACTCGGGAGGCTGAGGCAGGAGAATTGTTTGAACCCGGGAGGCGGAGGTTGCCGTGAGCCGAGATTGCACCACTGCACTCCAACCTGGGCCACAGAGCAAGACTCCATCTCAAAAAAAAAAAAAAAAAAAAAAAAAAAAAAAAAAAAAAAAAAAAAAAAAAAAAAAAAAACTTTTCAGATGATAAGAATAACTGGAATTTGTCACACATACACCCTTGACAAAAAAGCTTCTAAAGTATATACTCCAGCAAGAAATAATGATAAGCAAGTAAGTTGTTAAAACACATTAGTGAATAAAAATATTTATTGATTTAACAAGCAATAGGAGAAAGATGCATTTAGTAACAAGCTCGGACTAAAATTTCATTAAATATATAACTGTTCTTTTCAAGATATTCAACACAAATATATGTAACAAAGTAAACTAGACTAATATAACAGAATTTATCAAAAAAGAAAGAATAGAAAGAAACAGAAAGCATAGTAAGGAGAAAATACCAAATAATTTATTAGCGACAAGCATACATGTGACAGTAATCAGAGTAAATGTGGACAGGTTGATTGCCCCTGTAAGAGTAGTAGGGCCCTTCTTTCCTGGTCATATCTGTATCCTTGCCATCAAGTTTTTTGAATAAGATATTTGTTTTATAAGATCTTTTAAAAAAGATACTATGAGATCTTGTAGGCTGGGCATGGTGGCTCACACCTATAATCCCAGCACTTTGGGAGGCCGAGGTAGTTGGATCATGAGGTCAGGAGATCGAGACCATCCTGGCTAACAGGGTGAAACCCCGTCTCTACTAAAAATACAAAAAATTAGCCGGGCATGGTGGCGGGCGCCTGTAGACCCAGCTACTCAGAAGGCTGAGGCAGGAGAATGGTGTGAACCCCGGGAGGCGGAGCTTGCAGTGAGCCAAGACTGCACCACTGCACTGCAGCCTGGGCGACAGAGTGAGACTCCATCTCAAAAAAAAGAAAAAAAAAAAAATACTATGTGATCTTTTAAAAAAGATCTTTAAAAAATCTAGCTATATTATGGTGAAAAGAGACTCAATTTAAAATATCCCTGAGAGTTTGAAAACTCAGGGAAGGAGAAAGATATGCCAGGCAATTACTAACAGCAACAGCAAGTATCTAGTATAGCAATGTTAGAATTACGAGTAATAAAACTCAGGGCAAAATGCGTTAAAAGAAACAGGTTGCCATTTCATATTGATAAAAGGAACAATGTACTTTTATGCATTTTAAATATGGCCTTAACTTATAAAAAATCTGATAAAACTATATTTAGAAATAAAAAATCATGGTGGAAGACAAATGTGATATACTACCCTTAATATGAGAAAAACCCACAAACACCCAATTTAAAACATGAGCACAGGACTTCATTAGACATTTCTCCAAAGAAGATAGATAAATGGCTGATGAAGCATGTGAAAAGATACTCAACATCACCAATCATGAGGAAAATGCAAATCAAAACCAAAATGAGAGCAACCTAAATATCTATAAATGGATCAATGGATAAAGAAAGTCTGATATATACATACAATGGACTATTATTCAGCCTTTAAAAAGGATAGCAATTCTGATACATGCTACAACATGGATGAATCTTGAGGACATTATGCTAAGTGAAATAAGCCAGTCACAAGTGGTATGGCTGTAGACTGAAATGCATGCTTAAAAATGGTTAAGATGTTACTTTTATGTTATGTGTATTTTATCATAATTAAAATACAAATAAGGATACTCCCCTTGATGTGTTTTGGAGAATGGTTTAATGGGGACAAACACAGGTTAGGCAGACACCAGTTGGAAAAATTTTCTGCGAATCAGGAAAGACATAACAGTGACTTTAATTCATGTAGTGTGAGTGGGACTGAAGTCCAAGGGTAGGATAGAGAAATAACTAGAAGGTAGGAACAAGAGGACTCTGAATGACTAGATGTGAGTACAAAGGGAGAGAGAAGCCACTTTCAATGCTTGGTTTCAGGACTGGACAACTGGGTGAATGTTGGAGCCATTTACTGAGACAATACACCCAGGAAGAGGAACAAGATCTGGTGGACAAGATGAGGAGTTTAGCTTAGACTGAGACAAGTTTGAGATGTCTCTGAGATATCTAAGGGACCAACATCTCTTTCTTCAACCTCTTCATTTTCTCTTTATTTCTTCCACTAAAATGCTCACTGGCTTTCTTTTCTATGCACACTTCACACAGATAAACACAAGTTTGTTGACTTTAGGAGTGTTCCCACATCAATGAAGCATAGACATTAGTGGGTAAATCCTGGGATTACTCAAATATGTGCTTGTCTCAAATAGGATTTATTTCCATAAGGTCAAAGAATGCTTAATGCAATGGAACAGATTGTGTTTCCAGTGGACACAAGAATCCCAGATGCAGAACACTAACAAGAAGCTTGCATAAGCACAAGGCCAAGTTCATTTCATTCTCATTTGCTTTAATGCAAATCTTCTACAATTTCACTGATGGTGTAGACAAGACAATTCACAGCTGTCACTGGGACTGGGACCTGCCAACTGTTGTCTTTTGCTCTGATTTCTTTCCTGCAGATAAAATGT
This sequence comes from Rhinopithecus bieti, assembly GCF_001698545.2. NCBI lineage: Eukaryota > Metazoa > Chordata > Mammalia > Primates > Cercopithecidae > Rhinopithecus > Rhinopithecus bieti. Next base: position 1,136,717 of record NW_016804643.1, read on the forward strand.
TTTGTGGAAATAACATAATGGGTCCCCAAGTTTGGTTTTGTTTATATTTAATCATCTGTTGTGATGCTAACAGAGCATATTCAGGACATAATACTTAATGTAGAATGGTGGTGAATCAATCATGTTCTGATGTTGTCCATTTGGTAGCAGTGATTGAGGAAAATGCTTTTGCCACACAAGTGCAAATATAATAATAAAAACAAAGACCCTACGTTCAGGTGAGCCAGGTGCAATCCTGGCTGGCTATGTGATTCTGAGTAGGTTTAACCAGCCTGAATCTCAGTTTCTTTATCTTTAATTAAAACGATGGGAAAAGCCCCTGGTTTATAGTTATTTTAAAGATTAAAGGAGATATATGTGAAGGTATCTATCATAGTACTTAACATATTGCCGGCATTAACAAATATTAATTTCTTTTCCCTGGTGAACTGTTCTATGATTAATACCACATTTTCCCAGGCCATCCCAACCTGAAGGTAAAAAGGGGACCACAATAGCAGCATAAATGTCCCCAGCCTCTTACATGGGCCTTGTAAGTTCCATTCAAAGAAATTCTCCCAAATTTGTAGAGTGCCCAGGATTGTCTGACACGTGCTGATAAGCGCAGCATTCTTTGCTCACACACAGAGCTTGCCTTGTTCCTCTTCGCCTTGGCTGTTCATGACCCTTTGCTGGGACTGGGATTGCTCATCCTGGTAAGGCCAATGCAAAGGTGCCAAGAACATTTTGATGACTCTGGGAAGTTGGGAAATTCCCTCCTACCACTGCCAGCTTCCACCTCCTGCCACCAAGGCTAGACGTTTTATAGAGCCAGTGCCATTCTCTGGGCCAATCCACAGTGCGCCAAAACCACTTCGTTTCCTTCCCTGATGTGTCAAGAATCTATTTTCTGTCTTTATATTAACATTAATTGTTTTAGTTTGTATTTTCAGCCACTTTCTTCTTGGGGACCTAATTATGAGTCCTTGGGGCCTGGGCCAGAGGAAAATTTGACTAACGGATTTCACACCAAAAGCCTGCTCTCCCTCCTAACACTGAAGCTTTATTAGAAGGCCAAGCTTTTATGTGAGTGCTTCTCTTCTCTGAGGATAAGTGATTTTACAAGAGTTATTTTCAATTCCTCATGCCAGTCAACCTCCCTCCTCCCAGTCCCCTTAGGGCCACCTCAGCAGTCTTCAACATGTTCTAAGGTAAATACTTCTTGTATTCTAGTTGAGAATCCTGCTACAATTTCTCATATAGGAGGATTTTAGAGACTTTTTTTAAAGAAGACTTTTCCTTTAAAGAGGAGAAGGAAGACTGGAAAGAAAACATGAAATAATTGTTACTTTTTAAAAAAAAATTTAGGGGCACAAAGTGGTTTTTGCTTACATGGATGAATCGTATAGTTGTGAAGTCTGGGATTTTAGTGCACCTGTCACTTGAATAGTATCCATTGTACCCAGTGCACCCAGTAGGTGTTTTTTCATCCCTCACCCCACCTCCCACTCTCCCCACTTCTAAGTCTTCAAGGTTCATCATACTACTCTGTATGCCTTTGCATACCCATAGCTTAGGTACCACTTACGAATGAGAACATGTGGTATTTGGTTTTCTGTTCCTGAGTTACTTCCTTTAGGATAATGGTCTCCTGTTCTATCCAAGTTGCTGCAAAAGACATTATTTAATTATTTTTTATGGCTGAGTTGTATTCCGTATATATACCACATTTTCTTTGTCCACTCTGATGGGCACTTAGGTTGATTCCACATCTTTGCAATTGTGCATTATGCTGTGATAAACATGTGTGCAGGTGTCTTTTTTATGTAATGGCTTTTCCTTGGGATCGATACCCAGTAGTGAGATTGCTGGATCGAATGGTAGATCTACTTTTAGTTCTTTAAGAAATCTCCATACTATTTTCCATAGAGGTTGTACTAATTTACATTCCCACCAACAGTGTATAAGTGTTCCCTTTTCATCACATCCAAATCAACATCTATTGCTTTTTGACTTTTTAATAATGGCCATTCTGGCTGGGGTATTTCATTGTGATTTAATTTGCATTCATTATGAAATGATTGTGATAACTTTGGATGTGAGAGAGTAGGGGGGGATTTTAAGGAAGGGAGGGGATGTGGGGACCTGAATTTGGGCAGTGGTCATGGAAAGAAATGGGCAGATTCTAAAGGCTTGATGAAAGAACAAACAAATGTCATCAGTGACTAGACTGGAGAAACAGGACCTGAAGGTTGTCATGGATGATTCTGAGTTTTCTGGGAATTTGTGCCTCTAAAGTTGATTTGTCTGAATAGTGAAACTTGAAATTCCAAATCCTTAATGGAAGTTTTCAGAGTCCTGTATCCCTTGCCAGCCATCCTGCTTTAAAATCACTTGCTGTTTAAATTTTTCAGTGTCTCTCTTTCCTTTGCTTTCTTCTAAGCACCAGGCTTGTGTGTGAGAGGCTGTAACTCGTCTTCTTTCCTTCATGTAGGTTGGTGATATAGACTTGCTGGTCCTCATGAATGTGCTGGTGATTTGGACTCCAGGGGCAATCTGTCTGTCAGTTTTGACAGTATCGTCTCGTCTCAGTGAGAGATGGAAGGAAGACCACTGAGATTTCTCTGAGTTTGAAAATAAGTACTGTTCATAGCATTCAAATTTGCTTTGAAGGAGCATTCTTCACATGCCCATGGTCAGGAACAATTTAAGGAGTGTTAGGATCCAAAAAATTGATTGGATTTCCTCCCTCTCTTCACAGCCTATATTTAGGCCCCAGCCTATCAAAAATATTTAAGAGGAGTATTTGGCATATTTCCAAAATATTATTTTTGAAATATTATGCTGAGCATTTAAGCAAATGAACGACACAGGGGTAGCTTTGGGTCACGCTGTGCCTGGGTCTCCAGCACCTCTTTCTCTTCCTTAGTGTTCTCAGGCTGATCTCTGGTTGTTTAGAGCTCTTCACAGAGGACTTCATCAGGACTGGCCTACCAGTTAATCCCTACCGCTAAGCCTTTCCTCTCCCAGATCCCATATCAGATTGCCATGTTCCTAGAGGACTGAACATAGTCAGTGGTCTAATAAATAATAATGATAGATATGGTTTACTGAGTGCCTGGCATTGTGCTTTTCATACATTATCTCATTTAATTCTTACACCAATTTTGGAAGTATTACTATCCCTCTTTACAAATGAGGAGAGACTGAAACATCAAAAGTGTCGTTAAGTTGGGTAAACGTCATGCAGTTTGTAAGTGCCAGAGACAGAACAGGACCACAGGTCTCTCTCATAATGTACACGCCTGCTAGTAATCCTTTCTATCTCTTAATTCTGAGGAGTGATTTCCAATGGGCATTTCAGGAATTAAGACAAGCTCTCAGAGGCTCTATCATTGATAAGGGCTTTATTTCAGTGGGGCCTTATTCTCTTAAACTTGCTTTTGAATGAAGTAAGCTCTTTGCAAAGCTCTTGTTAGCAGAAAAAAACCATATGTCTTAATTCAAAATGCTATTTGAAATCTCACAATCTGTATTTTTAAAAACAATGTAAGGCAGGTGAACTGTTTGTCTTTAAAAGATTTATTTTACACACCAACCCCTTACTGCCTCTCAATAAACGTTTTTTAATTACAATGTGTTAAAAGAATGAAGCAGAAGTATGATCTGTAAAATATTTGTCATCTTTTGCTTTTTTGGTTTCCTGATTCTGAGGAACTCTGAGTGGTTGTTTGTCAAACTCCTCTGTATCTGCCTGAGCACAAACGCCCTTTTGCTGGGCTGGGCCCCAGGCAGAATGGTGAAGTGGCTGATGTTTGAAAAGCAGTACACTTTCAGTGCTCCCAGCTTCGTCCTCTCCACCCTTTTCCCTGCTTCTTTTATATTTTTTTCAAAATAAGATAAAATACAAAGAAAACAAACTTTTCCCTTCCTCTCACTCAAGAAGGGATCTTCAGACACATTTTTACATGATTTAAAGTAAATGTAATTTGTAATTTCCAGGTATTGACATTTTCAGCTACATTTTGAATCACAAAACCAAAGTTTTTTTTTCTGGTAGAAGGAATTCCAGGTTGAGAAACCTGCGGAGTGAAGGGTTGGGGATTGCCTGAAGAAAGAATTTGGCCAGGTTGAGCACAGTATTCTTCCTCTTCTCCCCAAAGCAGATAGGCTTCATGAGAAAAGTCTTGGAGGTAGCCATTGCTTTACTGATTTTTTTTTTCCTTGGTGGATTTTGGCAGTTCTGCTTTTTCAGATGATACTTCAGGCCATTTTTTCACTGTGTGGCAGAAAAAAATAAAGAGGTTTCAAGGAAATAGAGCTGTCTTTTGCTCTGGAGCTTGTTGATCTGGGCAAGGTCGAGTGCTCTTAAGGGATGGAGGAAGTAGTTGCTGCAACAGCTCTGATAAGGGTTTAGAGAGGGTTTCAAAGTTTACAAAACACATTAATGGAACAGTCAAGTGGAAAAGATTTTTTTTAACACATACAAAATATTATTAAAACTGAGTGCAAGTTATTTGGACTAGCCTTCATTTGGGACAGTCTCTCAAAAACGGAATTATTCTTTTTTCTTCTGATGATGAAAATACTAATTGTAATGGAGAACAAGCTCTTTCCTCCATCTCCCCTTGTTGCCACTGCACCTGCATGAGAGTAACAGAGAGTAGTGTCAAAGTGGCAGTGATACATACGTGATGGCTTGAATGGGGTGGCACAAAAAGTTTGTACTATGATGCTGCCTGCCGTATGGTTGCTACATCTGGAAGCCTACACTATGTTCCTGCCTAGTCAAGTCTTCTGCCTCCTACTTTCATGTTGGGCTGTGAGTTTTATGCTAGTTCAAGCTAGCTCCTCATCTTTTGAAGCTCCTCATCTTTTTGAACCACATGAGAAAGCAATCCCACACCATTGCTGTTGAACCTTTCTTCATGTGGAATTTGTTGAGACTTGAGGGCCCCCATTGTACGGGTAATCATTATAAGCAAATCTCCCATGATTTTTCACCCTTGTGCTCCATGGCCACAGCCCACTTCTCATCACTCCTCATAATGCGCTCCTCTCCCTTGATCCCACAAAATGAGCCAGTTTGTAGCCTGAGCTTCCTACAGTGAAGTTCACTGTCTAGTCTTACGTATTTTCGCAGAACTTCTAATCAGCTTTTCAGGGTCTTAAATGAATGAACCGCCAAGGATGTCTACATATTTGAGAAAACACTTTAACATGAAATGAACTCAGAGGAAGCAAAGACAATGTAGGAAAAAAAGCAAAAACAAAAACATCCAAACTAAGATTCTCAGAGAGATAGAGAAGATAATGAATCCATGAACATGAACAGGATACTATAAAAATGAAAAGAGAGTAAAAAAGACCATCAAATATAGAAATGATGACACCAGAAATTAAACATTAAACTAAAACATTGATACAGTTTTTGAGTAAATGTTACAGACTGAATTGTGTCCCACCTCAAATTCATATATTGAAGTCTCTCTCTTTTTTTTTTGAGGTGGAATCTTGCTCTGTCGCCAGGCTCACTGCAAGCTCTGCCTCCCGGGTTCATGCCATTCTCCTGCCTCAGCCTCCTGAGTAGCTGGGACTACAGGCACCCGCCACCATGCCCGGCTAATTTTTTGTATTTTTAGTAGATGCAGGGTTTCACTGTGTTAACCAGGATGGTCTCAATCTCCTGACCTTGTAATCCACCCACCTCAGCCTCCCAAAGTGCTGGGATTACAGGCGTGAGCCACCACACCTGGCCATATTGAAGTCTAAATCTCCAGTATTGGGAATGTGACTGTATTTGGGGATAGGGCTTTAAAAAGGTACTTAAGTTAAAATATAGCTCTTAAGGTAAGTCCTACTCGAATATAACTGGTATCCATTTAGGAAGAAGTGATTAATACTCAAGAGAGAGACATCAAGTATGTCCCTCATAGAAGGATGATCATCAAGAGGCAGCAAGAGGGCGGCTACCTGCAAGTGGAAGAGAGAAAACTTAGATAAACCAACTCTCCTGGCACCATGCTGTTGGACTTCCAGCCTCCAGGACTCCCAGGATATACATTTCTCTTTTTAAAAATAGCCATTCTGTGGTATTTTGTTATGACACTCCTAGCAAACCTATACAGCACATTTCCAAGACATCAAAATAACCACACACACACACACACACAAAACAACAAGACAAACAAACCAAAATCAGAAGATGGAAAGTGAGGGACAAAAGAAGAAAATAGGCAAACAGTCCAAGCAGATCAATATCTCATAGAAAACAGGCAAATAAAAGAAAGAAAATGATAAAAAAATACAATAAAATTGTATTAAATGTTTTGTCAAGTGTTTATTTTAGCAATAGAAAATAAAAAATATATACTAAATCCTATTGTGAAATTTCCAAGCACTGGGAATGAAAAGCAGATCTTACAATTTTCCGGAAAGAATGACAAATAAAAAGAAGGAACAAAAATTGGTCATACCTACAAAGAATCAGAAACTGAAACGGTGTTTAATTTCTCAGTAAGAAGAAGTGTAAATAATTGTACGTGAGTATTGTAAACTCATTTTATTTTGAATTTGTTTCTATGGCCATGTCTTAGGAAACTTCACACAACTTTTCTACTAATGTAAGAAGGACTTGTTTTGTGTTTAATCCAAGATACTAAACATCATGGCACTTAGTGTAGTACATTCTGCATCTGTGCTCAATAAAAGTTAAAGGGAAATGAGAGGATGGACTAAATATGATATTTGTCAGCAAAGTTTGTTGCCAGCAAAGATTTTTACCATTGTACTGGTCAGATGGCATTGTGATAACAAGATTCTGTTCTAAGCCACTGTTCTAAAAGGGACTTTTTCAGAAGACAATGAATAGGAAAGTGAATCAAGTTGGAATCTAGCCATACAGGAAAAAGATGAAGGAATAAAGGATGCCTGGTGGGAGTGTAAATTAGTTCAACCATTGTGGAAAACAGTGTAGCAATTCCTCAAGGACCTAAAGACAGAAATACCATTCGACCCAACAATCCCATTCCTGGGTATATACCCAAAGGAATATAAATTATTCTATTATAAAGACACGTGCACCACATATATTCATTGCAGCACTATTCACAATAGCAAAGACATGGAATCAACCTAAATATCCACCAGTGATAGACTGGATAAAGAAAATATGGTACATGTACACCATAGAATACTATGCAGCCTTAAAAATAATGAGATCATGTCCTTTGCAGGGACATGAATGGAGCTGGAGGCAAATTAACACAGGAACAGAAAACCAAATATTGCATGTTCTCAGAAGTGAGAGCTAATGATGAGAACATATGGACACATAGAGGGGAACAACACTCACTGGGGCCTATCGGAGGGTGGAGGGTGGGAGAAGGGAGAGGACGAGGAAAAATACCTGAGTGATGAAATAATCTGTACAACAGACCCCCATGACACTTCAGGCCATGTTACCTATGTAACAAACCTGTACATGTACCCCTGAACTTAAAAGTAAAAAAAGGAATTAAGGATGCAAAAGCAGAAGGAATGTTTTATTAGTAAGGCCAAGATTTTGGTCTTCAAATAGTTGAAGTGTTCTCATATGGAAAGGGTTAAGTTTACTCACTGTGAACCAGATACCAATAATTGGAAGCTTTGGAAGAGCCATTTTGGTTCAACAGAAGATATATTAATTTCCTTTTGTTGCTGTAACAAATCACCACAAACTTAGTGGCTGAAAACAACACAGTTCTGGAGATCAGAAGTCTGAAACGGGTCTTACTGGTCTAAAATGATGTTGGCAGGGTTGCATTTCTTCTGAAGGCTCTAGGGGAGAATGTGTTGCCTTGCCTTTCCCAGCTTCTCAAGACTGCCTGTATTCCTTGGGTTGTGACTTCTCCCTCCATCTTCAAAGCCAGCAGTGTAGCAATGTAGCGTCATCGATCGCTCTGACACTGAAGGTCCTGTTACCCTCTTATAAGGACTCTGTGGTTATATGAGCCCATCCAGATAACCAAGGGTAATCTCCCCATCTCAAAATCCTTAACCTAATCAGATATGCAAAGTTCCTTTTGCCGTATAAGGTAACATATTCACAGGCTTTGGGAATGAAGACGTAGAATCTTTGGGGGGTCATTATTCTGCCTACCACAGTAGGTAAAAACTTCCAAATTGCCATGGTGGTTTAGAGATGGAATGGATTGCTTTGGGAGACAGTGACAGACTCATCACTGGGAATATCCAATCAACAGGTTGAGTTGAGAGAGGATTAAGTCTGCAAGTGCATGACACTAAGGCAGGTGGATGAAAAGAAAAAATTCAATTAGTGTTTTACAATTTATGATACTTGACAAAAATTTGAACTTTTACTCATACTTTGGAATTATGCACGCATAGCTAAACGTTAAGTAAAAAAGTTTGATGTTTTACCACATAGAATCAACAACTGGACTACAACAATAGAATATGACAGTGTCTTCCACTGGTCAGATTTAATTATCAGAGAACTTTTAAAATACATTTTCTTATCGCTTCAACGCTTTGGTTCTATTGTGCCGTCTGAAGCCACACAATTAAGTCCAACCCCTTTACATAAGATAGCCTGTCAGATACATGAAGAAGTCAGTCATGTCTTCCAAGCCTATTCTTTAGTTTATATTCTTTAATCATCTGCTTCTTTGAATATGTCATAGTGTATATGCATTTATTCAATTTAATCTCATTACCATTGGTCCATTGTTCTGGACAGTTGGCATATTTTAAAAAACTCATTCATTCAGAATTGTTGTTGCTTTTTGGTCTTAGTATTTGTCTGATATTTTGACAGACAATAGTGAGCAAAGCATTGTTTTCATGACACTTCTAGTTGAGTGGAGATCTTTATATGTTGTAGCAGAAATTCACTCCTGCACTGCAGGGAAAGTTTTACTAAATGATGCTTAAGATAACCTGTTTAGCAAACGTTATTGAGTGTTGCTGGGGTAATGCATTTTCTGGAATTTGTAAAGACATAGCCTCTGTTCTCCAGGAACAGCTCAGATATTCTGTGATACTGTGGTGCTTTGCCTGCTTGGCAGGCTGATTATAGAACCAAACTAATTTGTTAACCGTGATATACATAGGAGTTTGCTCTCCACTGATGAAACCCAAGAAAGCTGAATTCTGTTGGTTGGTTTATTCTTCCAAAGATGAGGAAGCATCTTTGTTTATTCTAGAAAATCCTGACCCTTCAAAACTAAATATTTCCTTTCTTATTATTTCTGAAACACGAGGGATATCCAAAGGATCAAGATTAGACTAAGACATGGGGACACCAGACAGTCACCTGTGTGGTGTCTACTCAATATATATTTCACACATTGCCTGCTCCTGGTGGTGGATATTGTATTATTTATGATTCATTCTTTATGATTAGCCTTGCCCATGTCTAGTAATCTCCTTTAGAATTCAGCTATTTCCATCACATATCTCAGCTTGAATTGGTTTAATAAGGCAAGTTTCTTCTTTAAGGTTTAGAATTAAGCTACATTAGATGATTAAGAAATGTCTTAGGCAGAAACCTTAAAAGAAGGAGTTGAGGTAAAGTGAGCTGGAAGCTCCCAACATCAATCTATTTTACATTTTGCCCACCACCTGCCCCATCTTGGAGGTTTTGGACTTTGAACTCCCTCCCCTGGGAGGTAGCTGAGCTTCACAACTAGAGATGGTTGCTAAGTAAAGTTTTTTTGATAGTCCAGAAAAAGAAAACAAATTTGATATTTTGAGTATCAAAAAACATTTGCGCATAAAAAGTTCTAAAAGTTAGTTAGCATTTGGGTCAACTTAAAACATACACGTATACAAAACCTGAGGAAACGAACAGTATACTGTAATTGAGTTATGGTAGACAATCTATACAGTTTAGATACAAATATTTACCTTTCTTCATTTTTTTCCCGGTTAATTTAGATAAAATAAAAGCCATGATCCTATATCATTGAGATAATCATTTTTCCATGAATTTGGTGTTTTACGCAGAAGATAGGAATAACATGTCTGGTTTATTTCAGAAATAATTTTATAAACCTGTCAGGGTTTTAAAATGCAGCTGAACTTACCAGAGTCCACAGGAATGTAATAAGTACTGCATACTTTTTGTTTTAGGTTTTACTAAAGATTTTGAGGGCTCTAGGAAGGGTTGCATCACACGTGGCAATCCATCATTTTATTTGCATTCTTTCCCCTTCTCTTTTTTCCATATCTTCTTCCAGATTCTCCTTTGAGTTTCCAATACTTTTTTCTCAGTTACACGAGCAACTTCTCTCTTTCTCCAAAGTTTTATCACCACCCAATGCCAAGGCCCATGAGGCTTAGTTCCCATGTGGGCTTATCAAAACTATTTTTTTTTTTCAACAAAAGCAACACTTCTCATAAACGGAATTCTAGCTGCTACAAAATAATTACTTTATTGTTGCTATGACAAAACTTTAGCATTAGAAGGAAATATTAAATGGTTTCACATTTAATTCATAATCCTCTCCAGACACCAGAAAAAGACTCTTAAATTTCAGATTTTTTAAGCTTTTAGTTTGTAAATTTATTATGCATATTTTAAAGCTTATCTTTTGATCCAAGTTTTTATTCAAGCCCACTACAAGGAACTGAGCAACATGGTCAGTTTGGATACTTGTATGCCAGTGACATTGAACAATGAGTTTCATCAGGAAAAAACCATAGATTAACTCATAAAGGAGCCAATATATTCTTTTTTATGATGGTAAAAAACATATAACACGATAACTACCCTCATAAATTCTTAGTTGTACAAACAGTACACTATTGTTAACTAGCACAATGTTTTACAGCAGAGCTCTATAACCTTTTCTTACTGCATTTCTTACAAAGTTTCTAACTGAGACTTTGTACCAGTTGAACAGCAACAGCTCATTTCTCTCTCCCAACAGCTCCTGGCAACCACCATTCTACTTTCTGCTTCTATGAGCTTGACTACTTTAGACACCTCATATATGGAATCATGCAGTATTTGTCCTTCTGTGACTGGCTTGTTTTGCTTAGCTTAATGTCCTCAGGGTTCATGCATGCTGTCATTTATGACAGAATTTCCTTCTTTTGTTTTAGACTGAGTAATATTCCATTGTTTATATATACCACATTTTTAAATACATTCATGCATAGATGGACACTTAGGTGTGCATTCACCTGTTCATTGATATTTTGGTTGCTTCTATATCTTGGCTATTGTGAATAATGCTGTAATGAACAAGGCCATGCAGATGTCTTGTTGAGACACTGATTTTATTTCCTTTGAGTAAATACCAAAAAGTGAAATTGCTGGATCATGTGGTCATTCTATTTTAATTTTTTGAAGGACCTGCATATTGTTTTCCATACAGTTGCACCATTTTACATTCCAACCAAGTGCACAAAGGTTTCAATTTTCCTATATCCTTGTTATTTTTTGTCTGTTTGTTTGTCTTACCTCTTCCTTGACCTCTACCCATTGCTGACATCCACCAGCTCGAATCAGGACTCCGTAAGTGCATCATGCCCCCTGGCTTGGGCAATGCCTCACCCATACCACTAGGAAAGGTGACCTCACATGAAAAATATGTAAAGTTATTTGATATTTTCCATCTTCAGGCAAGCTCTTGCTAATTGTTGATGTCATCATGAACACTGTTTGGCTATTAAAAGCTCATTAAGAGAGAAAAAGGAGAGATGAATGGTTGTAATGATGGAGTGAGGCTCAGAAATCGTATCTCTCCTTATAAAAATTCTACTTAAGCCTTTATTTAAAAAAACTTTCTCTGGACCTCTTAAACTAATATTTCTGTCTCTTCCAACAAAGAAGTTGTTTACAGCCTCCACTTAATCACTACCCATTCATTTCATAATCTCATGCAGTCTAACTTCTGTCCTACATATTAATATGAAAAGCACGTTGCTTCCAAGAACACAAATGACCTCTTAATCACCAAGTCCTCTCTGAACATTCATCTCTGATGACGGCTCTTCCCTGGAAAGCACCTCCTCATAGCTTCCAAAGCACTATTCAACTTATAATGGCACATTTTTATTGAGTGCTTATTATGTGTTAGATACTTTCTGGGATAGGAAACAAGATAATAGTTGGTAAATGATTGAAGAAACTGCAGGTGTAACTCTGATAAGTGAAGACTACATTAATTGCCATGAAGAAAAAATAATGTTCTTTTAGAGTAACACTGTCCAATAGAAATTAAATAAAAGCCACATATGTAATCTTAAACTTTCTAGCAGCCATATTTTAAAAGTAAATGAAAATAAAGGAAATTAATCTTAAAATATTTTAACTCAATGTATTCAAAATGTTATCATTTCAATATATAACCAACATACAATTATGATGAAATATTTATGCCCTTTTACATTACTGTCTTCAAAACCTGTATGTGTATAATTATATATATATATACTATGTAATACATGTACAAGATATTAAGTCTTTAAAATCTGTCTATATCTATATAGTGCTGTGTATTTTACACACAAAAGCCATTTAAATTTGTACTAGCTGCATTTCAAATACTTAAGAGTCCATGTATCTGGAGGCCATATCGAACAATGACAATCTAGACAGCAGAAATAGAACAAATAAAAGAAAGACAGTTTTGGCTCTGAAATAGAATGGTTTTTACTAGTAGTTAAGAATTATGGCTGTCCAGCAATGAAGTGAACTTCTTTCCATAGAAAGCTCTCAAGTGGGAATGAGGCTGTCAATAGGGATAAGTTGGTTTACTTTTTTTTGTTTTATTTTTTATTTTTAGCTGACATGGAATAATTGTATGTACTTATGAGATATAGAGTAAATCGGTTGAATTTTAATGCCCCTCAAGTAATTACTTTTTTTAAAAGATAATTAAAATGCCCCAAATAATGTATTAATATTTGGGGCAGCAATTTACACAATGCAGAGGTATATAAAGAAATGTTTAATAATTTTCTCTTTCACTTTCCACCTCTGAGTAAACAAATGTTAACAATTTGGTTTATATCCTTTCAGACATTCCTCTATATTCATATAAAGATATATAAGTACACACATAGTATTTTTAATTTTAAAAAGGAAAGTATGACAAAATATATACACCTACTATATCCCCACAAAATTAAAATAAAAAAATTTTCAAAAACGAAAACATGACAAAATAGGTGTACCATAGTTTACTTTACTAATATATTATTACATCTTTCTAGGTCAATATATGTGAATCTCACTCATTTTTAAGTGGCTGCATAATTTTCTATATAACTGATATACCATAATTTATTCAAACATTCACCTACCAGGAGCCTCATGACATGTCCGGTTGGGCCACCTGTGATGTCAGCCACACTTGAAGGGGACAGTTCCACGTGAAAGTAGAATCAGCTTGTGCTGACAGCATCTTGACTCAAGTATGTGTCTTGAGTTGTTTTGCTTTTTTTCTCTAGAGTCTCTGTCTAATGGCTGTGCTCCACCTCCTGACCGCCAGTGGACAATTCTGTAAGTTATTCAGGTGGCAGAATCAAGTGCTGTTGCCTGCAGGAGTGATCAACTTCCATTTTTAACTGGGCTTTTCAATGTTCCCTGCCTCATTCTCCCTGGCCCCATGATCCCCTCTTGGAGTCACCTTCCAAATAAACTGGCTGTGCAGGAGTCTTTCTAATGACAGACATATGGATAATTTTTACTGGTTTTTTTTTTTTTTGGAAATGAAGTCTTCTCTGTCATCCAGGCTGGAGTGCAGTGGCACAATCTTGGCTCACTGCAACCTCTGCCTCCTGAGTTCAAGCGATTATCTTGCCTTAGCCTCTCAAGCTGGGATTACAGGTGTGCACCACCACACCTATCTAAATTTTGTATTTTCAGTAGAGATGGGGTTTTGCCATGTTGGCCAGGCTGGTCTTGAACTCCTGACCGCAGGTGATCCACCCACCTAGGCCTCCCAAAGTGCTGGGATGACAGGTATGAGCCACTGTGCCTGGCCGATTTTTACTGTTAATAAACACAGCTGCACTAAACTTCTTTTTCTTATATTATACATCAGTGCTTTTTTATTTTAAGTATTAGATTCTCAAATGAAATGTGTTGTCAGATTGCATTTCAAAAGGCTGTAGCAAATCACAGGCCAAGTGGCAGTGTGCAGGAATCCTTTTTATATACGTGCTAGCCATCAAAGATTACTGTACAATTTTTGCCACTCTGATTTGAACATAATGTTATGTCATATTGCTGTATTTTCCTTTCAGATGTGATGAGAGGGGCATCTTTTCATGTTTTTGAAAATTTATTTATGTCAGCTCACGCAAAAAACCATCTGAGATTGATTAAAGACATAAATGAAAAAACATAATGAAAATATTCAAAGAAATTTCAGAGAAAGTTTGTTTCACCATGTGTGAGGAAGACATTCTCAACTATAAATAAAGATGCATAAATTTGACTAGATTAAAATTTTATTTTTTTTAAAGTTCTGATTGAGCAAATGATACTATAAACAAAGTTAAGACAAATGATGAACTGGCAAAATATCTATAAAACATAAAATAGACATTTTGAACTGATTTAAAATCAAGCTATCTTATAGAAAAGCAGGCAAAGGCTAAAAACAGAAGAAAATGTGTCGTATCTTCCTTCCTATTAGCAGTATAATTCTCCAGGTTATTTTTAGATGCACACACAAACAGAGGCCTGTAAGGTCAGGATCAATCTTTTCAAGAGAATTTGTTCAGACAGAGTTTACTTCGACTTGGGGACTACCGGTCAACTGCTCTGGAATGCAGAGGCCACATCTCTGCAACACAATGGAAGTTAGAAATAGTCTAATACATTTTGTCTACCTGGACCCAAGAGTAATTTCCTTGTGTTATGTGGGCTGGCATTCATACACCTAACTTCTCTGGACCTGTATCATTCATCTGATTGTTCCTAATATATTGGATTAGGCAATTTCTAAACTTTATAAACTCTTTTATTGTGTGTGTGTGTTTCACTCCATAATACCAGCCACCAGGTAGAACCCCCAAGGTACCACAAGTCTGTGCAATTTATTTTGATATCTTAAAAGCATTAAAAAATCTCATTTCACACAGAACATAAACAAGATATCTTGCAATACAGTGATGCCAGGTGGGTTAACATTCATATTTCTTTTCTACTCAATGCTCCATGGTGAAAATAATAGTATTTCTTTATCCTTGTTTGTACTGTCTGAATGCCATAAATTATGGCTCTGCTTCAAAGCTGGTGAGTTATAAAGCCATAAGCTGTTCACACACAAATAAAATGTCTTTCTGTATCTGGCCTTTGGACATAACTTCAGTGGGGGGAGAATTTATGAGATATCAGATCCATGAGCTGCATCAAGTGTGCCAGAAGTTATGTTTACGTGGCACATAAACTTAGATTCAAATGTAAGTTTAAGGTTTTAATGGGCCAGTTAAGTACAAACACTGGGGCCTGGTTTTCTTTCCCCATTGAATGAACCACTTTTTGCATAGGTATCTGTTTGCTTTAAATGTAACTATAGAGAGGCAAAAGCCTCAGAGGCAAGTGTTCACTGGGAGAGGAGAGAGAAGATCAATTCTTCTTTTGTAGTTGCTGCTGTTAAACTCCAGATGAAAAGATGCCTAGTGACATGAAGCTGCGAAAATGCCTTCAGACAATGTTTTAGAGCCGAGATAAACAGTAATGTGATACAGCTAATTAGCTATGAAAACAATTGAATGGATTTCACTGAATTTTTACCAAATGGCAGAAACTGTTAGCTTTGAAGATTTTTTCAGTAGCATAGGTTCAAACTGAAATGCCTTAAAAACAGGTAATGCAGATTTAAAAAGACAAGGGATGCTGTCTTTACAGAATGTATTTTATGTTCAGGTCATGAGATTATATGAATTGTCCATGGATAGTCTCATGACCCACAGTTTATAAGAATTTAGTGTATTGTGTAGTTAGCGGCTGACGGCCTGTGCATTCCAGTGTTTTTATGGTCCTGACAAAAGCATAGGTTTCTCTGTGAGGCAGTTGTGGGAAGGTTGTAAAGTGACCTCAACTGATAACTGAGTCCTCTGTTGACGTCAAGAACATTTTATAGTTTGGTGTATATTTAGAATCTAAAGTCATGGCTGATGTATTTAATAGCATCAGTCTTGACTCATGGATTTATTGTTTAACTCTTATCATTTGCTTTTAACACAGAAACAGCTATAGAATGGCAAAACTCTTCCACTTTTTCAAGTGCATTTTTACCCATAAAAGAGGCCATTAAGCATTCTATTCACATGCTATGAAATTAAGGGGCTTTAGTACTTAATTTGGAGAGGAAACATGATTGAGGACAAAGCGCAGGACCTGTAGGAGGACAAAGCGCAGGACCTGGAGGAGGACAAAGCGCAGGACCTGGAGTCTTACTGTGCAAGTGCAATTTGTTAGCTGTGTAACACTGAGGAAGAGACTTAGGATCTGTAGGCATCCGTTTCTCCTCTGTGAAATGGAGAGAGTAATACCCGCATCATTTGGAAAGCTATCTGTGTTAGGAAGCCTAGTCTCGGAAAACCCAGTTTCAGAGGGGCTTAAACAATGGGTAAGTTTATTATCTCATGTAATTAATTGGAAACCCAGAAATAGCGTGGGTTTCTGGTGCAGAATAATCAGTGGCTCAAATGTCATTGGTGACACAGGATATTTCCACGTTTTCCTTTGCCAGATATAGACGTCATCTCCAGCTGCTTCCCTTTGTAATTATAAGGTGGTTGCCAGTGGCAATAGAGATGAATGCTTTCTAGTTCTGACTAGCTGAAGAGAGAAAGAAATTTCCAACCTTCCAGTATGAAATATAAATCCTTTGCTTCATTGATTGGGTTAACTTAGGTCATGTATAAACTCTTCATCCTACCCCAGACACAATGAGAGGAATTCATTGCTCAAATTGACTCATCATCTGAGAATGGAACACATAGAAGTTCACAGTGTCCATAGTGCTTTCCATAGCACTTTACAGAGTAGTTGTGAGGGCTAATTTAGATGCACAACATGTGATATATACAGGGTATTCCATTAATGGTAATTACTACTAATTCTATTATTATTACCACTGGGTGAGTGTTGGCTTGCTCACTGGTGCATTGGGCTCCACAGTTTACCCTGTTTGACCTGAACATGGTGGTAAAGGCGACAAGCTCACAAATTTGTCTCCTATTTGAGTCACTGAATTTTGTACAGAGCAAACGGTCTTTAAAAAGTCTATGTCATAGCTATAGTGCTAAACCCCATAAGACATCTTGCATATTTTGCCCCTGTTTGCAGGGAAACCCAAGCAAGAGGCCATGAGTGAGTCAGGACAAACACATCATCACTGTGGAAAAAAATAATTTAGATAATTAATTTTTTAAAACTTTATAAGAAGTATCACCAATAAAAGGACAGAACTTTTAAAAAGTGAATTCCTAACTGATATAAATGGGTAAATAAGTCAGTTTTGCATTTTAAGAACACATACTCAGGTGCCAACTAAGTAATGCTTCCTCCATGTGGAAGTACTGCTAAACCATGTGCTTAGATTAGACTTAATGTTAAAAAGATTTTTTTTTTCCTCCTGAAATCATTAGACTCTGAAGAAGGCATAGAATTTCAAGTGTTGACCAAATTCTTCTAAACTTATATTAAAACTTGTTAGACCAAGCCAGGTATGTTTGAGCATGTAAACAATTCACGTGAATCCATTCTTCTTCTAAAGGGAGAAGTCTGTATAATGAACAGGTCCAAGTGTCTAAATTGTTCTTGGAAAAAAACAATGTACCATGAGTCAGGAGTAGGGAACAGATGACACTGTCAAACAGGATAATTTGAAGAGAAATTAATAAAGGGAGTACTAACAAAGTTATGGGCACGGGGGAGAAAAACCAAAAGAGATTGTGCAGTGCGGTAGTCTAGAGCCAGTAAAGGCCGGAGCAGAGGAGTTACCTCTGCAGGCCTATCTCCCTCTAGCTTGTACCCAGGTTCCTCACTGGCTGAGCTCATCTGAAGCCAGAGGACAGAGGATGATGAAGACTGTGAATACAGCCAAGTGGGGAAACCTCTGCAGCTCAGAACGGGGTGCAGGGTGGGCTTTGGATTTGCAGAAGCCAACAGAGTTTTTAGCACACAGCCTTTTCCAATAATTCTTCTATTTCAGTCATATATCTAGAAAGATCCCATCACCATTTAGTTAAACCATGGAACTTAAAGAACACGAGGCAATTTGGGGGACCAGTGAGGAAGCTTAGATCTGCTGTCTTTTCTGACTTCATATTGACTTGAGACTCAAACTTCCTAAGATACTGTAAGCATAAAGTTTCCAGGACTGATTCTGAAAAAAAGTGTTTCCCTGGAGACTTCCTGACCAAGGATGTTATGAATTTGAGATTATGTTCAATCTTAAAGGTTTCAAGGTTATAGATAAACAGTTTCTTGAGACACCTGTAAGTCCCTGGAACTTCAGGTATGGAATATGACATTAACTGATAGGCTATTTTGTTTTTTTCCAGGGATTTAAAATTTTTTCTAAAATTTGGTTATTGTTTTGTTTTTTTTAGTTATATGTCACACATTATGTTGTTGTTTTTTTCCATATTGACTAAGCTTGCACACTTAAATAGTTGCAACAATGCAGATTGATGTCATCACTTTTCTAAGTGGATGATGATGAAGTGGCTTAAAAATCATAGACCTCAGTGTATTCAGATACCTCAGGAATACTGTAATCACCTTGGCAAACCATGGTTCTCATGACTCAGTCCATTTCAGGTTGACTTACTGTGGATTTCCTTGTTTCCTTCAATGTAATATAAACCACACCAACTCCCTAAAATCAACTTTCTTCACCTCTAAAATGTGGTTAATTATTTTAATCATCTGCTCTTTAAACTGATCTCTGCAACCAAAGCAATGTGGTGGTTGGATGTGGGAGACAATAGGTTTAAAGTTGATGCACATAATTCATTACATCAATCATTTGCATTGACTTAGTTACACACATTGACAACTCTCTCTACATCTCTCTGTCTCCTTCCCTCCATTTTTAACTTCATTCCCTCCTCCACGTTTTATTGCATTAGACTCTACTAGTATTACTTGTAGATCAAGTGTTTAGGTACTGACGGCAGGATATGAGAGGAGGTACAAAAGAAAAAATGTGTATGGGCAAAAACACTCAACAACTTCCAACCAAAAACCAAAAACCTTGATGTGTTTGCAAGTTTGCTGAGCTATATAAGTCTATGAGTTATAGAAAAAGTACATGTGGCTGATTCACTGAGAGTCAAGAGGAAGTCTCAGAACTCTTCACACACCAGATAAGAAAGTCCTTTCCTGGCATTCACAATACCACTTTCAGGAGTGCATAGGGTATTCTAGAACTGTGAATATTTCTGGCAGAACCCTCATCTCTCCTTTTTCCTCAATACTCACAGCCTTAACATTGCCTTCTGCCTTGAAGCCAGTAGGATGAATTTCACCATGAGCTTTCCCTTTGGCCTGGTCTGGCCTCTCCCTACATGAAGCCCAGAGCCCTCCCCAGGCACAAGCACTCTGATCCTCACACAGCTGCATAACATTGGGACAACCCTGATTTCTTTTCTACATGTTACATTGGGGAGAATATAGTTTATGCTTCTACTTGTTTGTTTGCATGTTTCCTTCCCTAGAATGTAAACTCTATGAAGTTTGGGAACGTTATTGTTTTGCTCACTGTAATAGCCCCAGTGCCTAGCTCAGAGCCTGGCATATACTAGAGTTCAAAATATCTTTGTTGAATGAATGAAAACACCAGAATATACCTCTGTGTGTGTGTGTGTGTGTGGGGGGGGGTGTATGTGTGTGTGCATGCCATATCCTATGAGGACTATCTTTCAAAGCTGTCATCTTAAGAAGTTATATACGTACTCCTATGGTGGCACTTTAACAAATATTTACATTAGAATATTAAAATGTCAAGCGTCCAATAATATTTGGTTTTAATTATGTCAGGCCAATTCTAATTTTATGCAGCCATATGTCCCCAACTGGGATTTGAAGAAATTGAAGACTCTTCAGTGACAACTCGGCATACCCCCAATTCCATCCCATTTCACTCTGTGAAGAACTAGTTCAGGTATGTGATAGGGAGAACCATGAGCTGGAATCCAAAGAGGGCTCCTATTTCTGGTCCTGCAATTTGATTGTGTGACCTTGGGTATATCCTTTAGTTCCTGGGCCAGATATAGAAGAAAGATACAATGTTTGCTTCTGGGAAATGTTATCAATTTCTTTGATAATCACGGGGGGAAGGTTCCATGTAAAAATAGGGTATAGTGTTTATCTTCTTAAGAATTTGACATGGCTAGCCTCTTGTGAAATAGGTGGGTAGACAGTTATCTGCTGAAAATAATCTCCCTGAATTATTTTCACTTTGTTTATTTAAAAATTTCACAGCCATTTCTAAGACCCAAAATAATAAAGATTTAACACTGTTATCACTGAAAGAAACTCTAGGCCTGGAGGTTGAAGGAAATCATAGACTGCGTAGGCACCTTGTTTTACAGGTGTAAAGATGAGAAAAGTTACTTTACAGTTGTAATTACTTGTTTATTTACTTTAGGAGAGTCTAGATCTTCATATGTCACGTCCAATTGCTAGTACACACAGGTTAATCTCTGATTAATCCAGCACTGACTTCTGGTAACAAATAATGCTGACCATACAACATGGGTTGTTAAATAATCAGACATATGCAGTAAATCTTTCATAGAGTCCAGCAAACTGTATATTTATCAAAACTGACAGGGTATATTAGGAAAAGACAACTGTAATTGATCATTTAATTTCCCTTAACTTTAGTCTTCCCTATGAGAGAAATGACTTACGCAGTATTTTTCATATCTGGCTGTGTATGTACACACACATACACACACACCAGTCCAATAGCTTTTTAAGAAATAAATAATAGAAATGATAAAAAAACACAGCTTTTATATGATAAAAATATAAGTAGCTATTATTTAGCCACTGCTTACCACAGGCGCCTCTGTGCTAAGCATTTTACACATTATTTCACTTAAATCCCTCAATAAATGTATGAAGTATGTATTATTGTTATCATCCCGAGATTGCCAGTGAAGAAATCGTCTTAGAGAAGTTAATTAACTTATACAAGTCACAGAGCTTGTAAGTGGCAGAACAGTATGGCTCTAGATCTCTCCTTTATGTGGTGAGCACGTACTAAGAAATATACTATACAAAGTAATAGCTTATATGCAATGATTAAAGGACAAAATCTGTCATTGCATTTGTAGTGAGCTAGATTTCCTCAGGGCCTTGATTGTCAATGGTCAGTAAGCTTAGCTGACAGCCAAGGCCAGTCCTGCCATGCCCTGAATCGCAGTGGGCTGACCAAGCCAGAAGCATTAGGTAGCCTTCAGGCCATTGCTGCTCTTTCTCACCTATTGGCCAGAGACATGCACAAACAACTGGGTCTGACTAGCCCTGGACTAGAATCCTCAGAAGGTGTGTGACCAGAAGAACCACAGAATTGTTGTCTGCTCAGTCTAATGGTCTGTTATCCCAGGGAAGCCCAGGCTGCACTTTGCTCCTGAAATGACTCTCTGGAAAGGTCTTCTGCCGTTAGCTATAATGGCTGCAGGCAGCTTAAAGGGCAAGTCATCCATTTATAATCCTAAACCCAGGTGTCGAAGATGATAGCGAAGAGTGTGAGCTGTGTGGTTTAAATGATTCTAAATTATGCTCCCCAGAACTCTTGTGAGGGTCAGGCTCTGAACCTCCGACTCCTGCCTCAACTCTACAACAACTCTTCCCTGTAAATGATGCCCCCTTGGAGATTCTATGTGAGATTTCATATGCATACCATGTTCCCTGGTAAAATACATATGTTGTCATTACTGTGGCATGGAGGCAGATTCATTATTCCATTAGGGAGAAAATGTACTCTCAGATCCAAAGGACGCATTTATTGTTACATCGTTTCAAAGATTCTTAAAAGAGTCAGATGAAGGAAATAATTATTAAGATATTAAAAGATGGCACTTTGCAGCTATCAGAGCTTTATTTTTTGCTTTTTTTTCCTCGTTAGGATAGTAAAGATAAGAAAGATTTGAAAACAAGGTCTTTAAAATTATTTTAAAATTTGTTTTAGAGGAAAGGAAACCTTTCATAACTTGGTGTAAATGAAAATACTTTGGCTCTTCTTCCGGAAAAAGGAATCATGTATGGAAAATCCCCATCTAAAAGGTCACCTTCAACTGAAACTGAAAGAATATAAACAGGTTCATAATGTAAAACCAGAGAGGGATAAACAAGTATTCTTCAAGTTGAAATGCAGTGTGATATTTCTCTAAAGTGTTATGTTGGAAATGTTATGAAGTCATTTGTCATTATTATTTGGTCATCTGTGCAAAAAACAAAGCTAGATATCGCTTGAGACCTTTGGAGGGAATGAATTGAGCCTTACAAGGAGGAAATCCTCTTTTTTTTTTTTTTTTTTTTACTGCTATAAGGGTAACTTTTATTATTGAAGGAAATAGTCCATTAATGTTTACATATTTACATGAAGTTCTCTTCAGCGTGGGTCTTAGTGGTGGGGACTATGTAATATTAGCTCTGGCTAGTTTCTCTGTCATTTGTTGGTAGAGATTAGTTCATCTTCCGGGATCACAAAAGATCTGGGGAGATGACTTACATGTACTTAAAAGGCAATTTGTGGTCTTAGTATTGTCTCAGTGACCAAAGAAGCATTTTCCTGGGTTCTGTTGTGACGAAGATGGAGTTTGGAAGTTTGCTTACTTCCTGGGGTAATTCTGGCATCAGAATTATTTACTGACACTTGCCCCTTTACACCCCTGTAAGCTCTCCATTGTATTGCTGTAGCTGGAAGCTGGGAATTATATTTCTTGGACTCACTTGCTTATCAGAGTTTCAAATTGGCAGGGCTATCCCTATGAGATGTTCTTACTTGGGTTTGGTAAGTAGAAGAGGAGAATACCTTTTCTTTTTCGTTCCCTAGTGCTGTGGTTTGGATGCTTGTCCCCTCCAAAATACACATTGCAATTTGATCTAGTGTTGGAGGTGGGGCCTAATGGGTGATGTTTGGGTCATGGGGGCAGATCTCTCATGAATAGATGAATGCCCTCCCTGGGCTGGGGTGAGGGGGAGGGAGACGTGGATGTTAAAAATGGCTTGGCATTTACTTCCCTTTCTCTCTTGCTTCCTCTCTCACCTTGTGATCTCTGCATACCCTGGTTCCCTTTCACCATGAGTGGAAACAGGCTGAGGCCCACCATATGCAGCTGCTCAGCGTTGAACATTCCAGCCATCAGAACCATGAGCCAAATAAACCCCTTTTCTTCATAAATTACCTAGCCTCAGGTATTCCTTTATAACAACACAAAACAGGTTGGAAATGGTGGTGGGCAATTGAGTAGGCTTTCCAGATGCGAGTGGTTGCCATTTCACCCATTTTGGAACTGCAAGAAGCTGAGAAGTTGGTAGTAGCTACTTGCATGGTCCTGATTTTGGATGGCAGCAGCTTTCTTTCTCTTAGAGGCCACAGACCTGAAACATGTAGCTTCTTCCTGGCTTTTGCTCCTCCAGTCGATGTAAGGAGTTTACATTTTGCTCCTTCCAAATTCAGTGTCAGGAATTGTGTGCTTATAAAAAATCCAAAAATTTTTTGCTTATAAGCAACAATTGCATGCTTATAAAATTCCAATAGAATTTGTTCCTGGTCGAAATAGTATGATTTCTATTTTCTGGCTGAATCTTGATTGACACAGGGGATTATCTCCACATTTATACTTTTCCATTGAGGAAGATATACATTCCTGATTAGTGGAGCTCACTAAACTTCGGAAAAGAAATTTTCTATAGGTCCCATCTTTAGCAAGATCATGAGATTTGGTTTTATCTTTTTAAAAGTCCATTAGGGAAACATCTCCTGTACCTCATAAATATATGCACCTACTATGTACCTACAAAAATTAAAAATAAAAAAAGGAAAATAAAAAAAATCAATTGAGATAATGTAAATTTTAATCAAAATAGCACACAGTTAATGAAATCCCTTTCCAGCTGAATTTCTAATGTAATTTGTGTCTGAGTATTTTAAAGAGCTAATTAGGCTATAAATAGAAATGAAGCTGTAAAATGTGTATTTTATAACCAAGAAAGAGAGTTTGTTTTGTTGTATTACCTGGGCAATTCCCCTTTTCATTGTATGGTTATGATTAACAATGAACACGGAGAATTGAATGCTGGGGCCATCACTAATTAGTAATCAGTGTCCATCTGAACTTGAGTCAATGTTAAGATGGTAAGATCATTTATCCTCATTCATTGTCCATGCCTTCAGGGTAGAGAGTGCAGGACTGGCAGGCATGAGGGATTCCTAGAGCTTTCTCAGACGTAGTGTGGGGACTTTCTCCAGAGGGGCCCTGGATCAGAGAAATCTCTCCTGCCTATAGTGCCAGCCTCTCCTGAGCACTCCAGGGATGGATCCTCCTAGGTGAGTTGTCTTCCTCAGCCTTTTGACTTTGGTTCATGAAGTGTCTCTCTAAAGCTGTTGACAGCTACCATTATTGTGGACAAAGAAACAGTTTTGTAAACTTTTTTGTTAACACTTCCTATGTTCCAGGCACTCTTCTAAGCACTTTATGTGTATATTAATGCATTTAGCATAAGATAACAAAACTAGGAATGAAATACAAGACTTTGGCCATAGTTAATAAAATAAAATGTGTTGGATTTTATTGTATTAAAGCCAGCCTGGTCTTATTGCTTATTTCTTGTTTCTTCCTCCCTGGAGGAAATAGTAGAGAGGGTAATGGGGTGTGGTCCAGCTGAGCAATTTAAGTGATTTTCAGTTGCTGCATCATAACTTCCGGTTGAGTTCCTATGTAGTTGGAGAAAGAGAGAGAGAGGTGGGGTAAGGAAGCAGTGAGTCATTGATATAAACGTGGGTATCCCCAGAGAATCACTAGTGTAGATGATCTTACATGTTTCGTTCAACTCTGAAAAACTATGAATCCATAAGGTGTGGTTGGCTGCAGAGGGACAATGACCTCACTAAGTGGCCAGAAACCCGAGATCTGGCTCCCACCGGGGCCGGGGGAAGTCACATACCTCTCCTGGCTGTAGTGGCCTCATGCGTAAAGTACTTCTTACAGCAGGGGACTGGACAGAAAATCTCTGAGGTTTATTCTGGTTCAGGATCTATAGGTCTGTGACATCATAAACATTTTATTATATTAAATATGTCCAAAGTCTTGAATTTCATTCCTAGTTTTGTTATCTTAGGCGAAATGCATTAATACATATAAAGTGCTTAGAAGAAGGCCTGGAACACAGTGAGTGTTACAAAAATGTTTACTAAATAGTCTCTATCCTCAGGCAAGTCAAACGATGAACTTCATCTCATTTCCATGTTGCCCAGATGAAACTCTTATAATTTCCAGTCTTTTGGTTAAAGAAGCCTCTCTATCAAAAAGGAATACATTGGCATCTGCCATGGGTCAGGCACCAGTGACTCTGGGGGCCATCATGGTGTTAGGAGATTAGAAACTTTTAATATATTAATTTATCTGTGAATATATAGTGATTGTTATGTCTTTCATCTGTTGATTTCTTTTCTATTGTGTTTTATTCATTAATTCCTCTCTTCCTACTTTTCTTACCTACAACCTCACCTTTCAGCTGATCTCCTGAATTCTCTCAGCACAGCAATGTACTACTGATGACTGTCGCTGGGACAATCTGTCTAGAGCAACACTGTCCAGCAGAAACATAATGTGAGTCACATATATAATTTAAAATTTTTAGTAACCACCTTATAAGAATATAAAAATATAGGTGAAGATCATTTAAACAGTAACGTTTTATTTAACCCATCATATCCCAAATATTATTATTTCAACGTGATTTCCTAAAATGAACAAACTGATGAAAAATATATTTATAAGATTTTTTATATCTCTGCTGTCTTTTCTTTTGGTACCAACTCTTTGAAATCTGGTGTGTATTTTACGCTTACAGCACACCTCGGTTTGGACTACACACCTCAGTCACTCAGTAGCACACGTGGCTAGTAACTTCTGTATTGGACAGTGTAGCTGTAGAACATTTTTTCTACGCTTCCTATTTCTGATGATAAAATGTTCAGTGTTAAAACTCCCCCATTAACAACCTTTTGCCATGCATTAGCTTCGTTTATTTTCAGGTCTTGTCCCTAGTCAAGTGAATCTGCTTTCTCGATTATTAAAATGACTTTTCTCTTTTAACCCTTTCACAAAGCCCTCATCTGCCAACCTTTTAACTTTACCTGGTTTGAGATCTCAACACATTTTCTCAGGAAGCCTTCATTGGATCTTGCTCTGTGCTTTCCTTTGTGCTGAGGTTGGTAACCAGATTATCAGTTGATCCTCACATGTGGATTTCATACCCAGTTCGTATCACGTTTTTGTGTGTGGACATTCATCTCTTCAACCACAGCCTTTGATTCATTTATAGCCTTTCTTCACAAAAGGTCAAATTGAGTGCTCATTGATTGACTGACCAAGATTTAGTATCCTAAATTTTATAGAAACATAAATAAATTAAACTACTAAACTGTATTTCTTATCCTGTGTCATTTTACTGGTTCATTCATTTACTTATCTACCAAATGTTAGTTGAGCACTTAATAGAAGTCAAAGACTTGCTAGGCAATAGCAATACGGTAGTAACATCTTCCAATGTTAACACATAGTCTTCTGTGAGCTTGAAATTTATTTCACTGTGGGATTTATTTTCTTGCTTTTTAGAATCATAAAACTGGAAAGGACACTAGAGACTACCTAGTGATCAGACCCTGAGTCTTACACATGTGAAAACTGAAGTTCAGAGAAGTTCTGTGATTTATCAGTGGTTGCAGAGCTTATTGGTGGTGGAGCTGGCATTAGAAATCTGGTCTTTTCACATCTCAGAAGAAGACATTTATGCAGCCAACAAACACATGAAAAAAAACTCATCATCACTGGTCATTAGAGAAATGCAAATCAAAACCACAATGAGATACCATCTCATGCCAGTTAGAATGGCGATTATTAAAAAATCAGGAAACAACAGATGCTGGTGAGGCTGAGGAGAAATAGGAACGCTTTTACACTGTTGGTTGGAGTGTAAATTAGTTCAACCATTGTGGAAGGCAGTGTGGTGATTCCTCAAGGATCTAGAACAAGAAATACCATTTGACCCAGCAATCCCGTTACTGGGTGTATAACCAAAGGATTACAAATTATTCTACTATAAAGACACATGCACACGTATTTTTGCTGCAGCATTATTTACAATAGCAAAGACTTGGAACCTACCCGAATGCCCATCAATGATAGACTGAATAAAGAAAATGTGGCATATATACACCATGGAATACTATGCAGCCATAAAAAAGAATGAATTCATGTCCTTTGCAGGGACATATGATGAAGCTGGAACATCATTCTCAGTAGCAACTAACACAGGAACAGAAACCAAACACCCGCTGCTCTCACTCATAAGTGGTAGTTGAAACAATGAGAAACACATGGACAACAGGGAGGGTAACATCACACACCGGGGCCTGTCCGGGGGTGGGGGAGGGGAGGGATAGCATTAGGACAAATACCTAATGCATGCAGGGCTTAAAACCTAGATTATGGATTGACAGGTGCAGCAAATCACCATGGTACATGTATACCTATGTAACAAACCTGCACATTCTGCACACATATTCCAGAACTTAAAGTGAAATAAAAAATAAATAGGACTGGGCACAGTGGCTCACGCCTGTAATCCCAGCACTTTGGGAGGCTGAGGCGGGTGGATCACGAGGTCAGGAGATCAAGACCATCCTGGCTAACAGGGAGAAACCCCGTCTCTACTAAAAATACAAACAATTAGCCCAGTGTGGTGGCACACACCTGTAGTTCAAGCTACTCAAAAGGCTGAGGCAGGAGAATCACTTGAACTGGGGAGGTGGAGGTTGCAGTGAGCTGAGTTCATGCCAATGCACTCTAGCCTGTTTGACAGAGCGAGACTCCGTCTCAAAAAATAAGTAAATAAATAACTCCACCACCTGCCCCCCCAAAAGAAAGGAAATCAGTTCTTCTTAATTTTTCCCTGGTGCATGATGCTTCCCCTGCATTGTTATCACTGGAACAGTTACATGAATTAAAAAATCTTGTGTAACAAACTTAGATTTTATGACAACAACACAGCTAATACTGTTGCATATTGGGGCTGATTTTCCACTTGAAAAATTTCTTTTGTCTTAGGATTTTCCTTCTTTTACTGCGGCAGATTTTCAAAAGTGCTGCAATTTTCACGTGTAAATCTTAACTTGTAGATTACAGGCGGCTAGAAGGAAGGCAACATGTTCCCACAAGTTAATTACAAACTTCATTTTTTCTTTCCCCCATAGCTTTCTGCTTCAGGATTCTGACTTATAATCAGTCAGTAGAACTTTAGGTGTGCCTGTCACCAACTGAATGTCTGCAAGGAAATTTGATACATGCCATGTTTAAATATAAATTTCAGTTAAGCTTAGAGCTACAACTCAGATAATAAAAATCAAATTTCACAATATTGTCTTTCGTCTTAACAAGTGACAGAGTAAACAGAATTTGTAATGTTGACAGATGTAAGTAGTAGATTCAATATTCTCTAATAACTGAGTCTGTATATACAGTGATATTTCTTACACAGCATATATATATTTAGCTTTTTTTTCTACTTTGAGCATTTTGTAAAAGTGTTTTCATTAATTAAGGTGCTATTTTTAAAGCTATTATTTAAGAATATCTGCACAAAATGTATTTATTAAATAATTTAAAGTTATGAATTTTTAAGACATGTTTATATTACTGCCTTCAAATAACCTCAGGTGCTTATTCTTGAGGGTCAGGTGTATTTGCATTTTTAATAAATCTTTCAGATCATTTTTATGCACATAAAATTTTGAGAACCTCTGATTTGAAGGGAGAGAAGAGTTGAAGTTTAAAATTTCTTGTCCCTCAAGATGCGCTGATGTTTTCCTTGCCCGCTGTTTTTTCGTGTTGTGTTAATAGAAGTAAAGTCAATTGCTATCTATTAAGTTGATAATATGACTAGATATTCTGAAGATTCTAGCTGAATCATTTGCTCAGTTAAATGAATGCATTAATTTAGTTTATCTAAATTTCCATCAATTAAATAATCAACAATTATTTTCTGAATAGTTCCTGAAGCAAGACTCTGCTGAAAATAACCAGATATATAACAGAGTGAAAATAACCAAACAGATGTATAACAGAGCTGAGCTTCCAGACCGTCTTGTTAACACCTCTATTATACAATCAACCCGTTGTATTTACTGTGCTGCTCTGTGCTGTGTGTAGCTCCTTGCTGGATTGTAAATTCCCTGATACTTAGGCACCAAACCTTACTCATTTTGTGTCTTCAGCTCCCAGGACTATGCTTGGCACATAAAATTGTCAACTATTAGATATATCTGTATTTGAATTGATGAATGAGCAGCTTTGCCACTGGGATATGTTCCAAGACATAGGATAGAACTATCTAATGGTTGAATTTTAAAGCCAGAGGGTGTTTGGAGACCACAGAACTCTAGAGAAATGTTTAAGGAAGGAACTACAGGTAGGCTTCAAGTTATGCTTATCATTTTAGTTGAACACATTTGGCCCTTGGACAACATAGGCCTGAACTGCATGGATCCACTTATATGAGGGTTTTTTTCAACTGAACACAGTTTGAAAATACAGTATTTGTGGGATGTGAGATCAGGGTATACAGATGATGGACTTTTGTATAAGCAGGGCCAACTGTGGGACTTGAGCATGTATGGATTTTGGTGTGCTAGGGGTGGTGAGTTAGTGGGGTTTGGGCTGTGGGGGGTGGGGTGTGTGTATATGCATGTCCTGAAGCCAATCCCTGATATATACCAAGTGAAAATATACTTAATATTTCATTGCAGTGAAATATATAATAAATTTTATATGACACTTTCCCACAGATTATTGCATAAGCATTTCCCAATGCTATTATAATCCCACAAGCAACATTATTATATATTTAATTAAATACATTTACATGTTTTGTACCATTCCCTATTTCCTTCAGCGTTTTTCCTACTGTTTCATTTCCTTCCTTTTTTCTTTTCTTCTTGACAAGGTCTCCCTCTGTCATCTAGGCTAGAGTGCAGTGGTATGATCATAACTCACTGCAGCCTCAAAAACTCCTGGGCTCAAGCCATCTGTTCCTCCTGTCTCAGCTTCCCGAGTAGCTGGGACTATAGGCGTGGGCCACCATGTCTGGCTTTTGAGACTATTTAAATATGGGATTAATTTTCTTAGTGAATCTCTGTCTCTCTCTCTCTCTCTCTCTCTCTATATGTGTGTGTGTGTGTATATTTAACATTTATATATATATAGCATTTATATATATAGCATTTCTTAAAGATATTTAAGCATATATATATATAGCATTTCTTAAAGATATTTCTTAAATGCTTGAAATGAATGAGGCATTTCTTAAAGATATTTGTTAAATAAATGCTTGAAATTTAGAGATTTCTCATAGAAGTGACATTCTAAATTGCAGTTGCATCCCCAGGCTGCTTTCTGAATTTTATTTTATCCATAGAACTGACTGAAGTATCACTTATAACCTCAAGTCCCAACCCACTAAGATACTCAAATATGGAATCTTGAACCTCATTGCAGAGTTCTAGTCAAATTCAGAGGCCTCACAATTTTGATCATTTGGATCTTTACTTACTTTAGGTGCTGAGTGAGGAAAGGGAGACAGGATGTGGCTGGTGGGCAAAGCATCCCAAGGCTGGGAGGTCCAGTCCATGGCAGTGTGTGAAGAGGAGCATGTGGGGTGTGTGTGTAAGCGATGTCTCGATTGGTGGATGGATAGAATGGTCGTGTCTACAAAGAGGTCACTCATGTTGGTGGTGGCATATCCTCAAAAGTAAGGCTGATTATAGTGAATATTGACTGGAAGTCCAACACATTTGGATTTTGCGTTGTAGCGATGGACTGCTACTGAAAGTATAATCCTCTTACAATATTTATGTATGATTTAAACATATGGTTGAAATAAAGTCAAAAAAGAAAAATTCATGATATTCATTCTAGTAATACTCTGTCCAGATCCCCTTCAATTTTTTTTTTTTCTGCTTTTGTGCACCCTCCTCCAGTTTCTGTGAGCTGTCGCTTCTGGTCACCTGAGGTCCACATTGTCACAGGCACTGGGAGCCTGGAGTGCTTGGGAGTTCTCCCCAGCCTCACACCTCAGGAGGTAGCTGTTGGCTGATGACTGGTGCCAGAATACGAAGGTTCAGCCCTCTTTCCTTGAGTAGGAGAAACTGTGGAGTGTAATTTACATTTCAGAATTCCCCTGCAGGATCAGGTTGAAACTGCCCTGGGAGACTTTGAGTAAAGTGACACCTCCTTTGGCCCCTTCCCTACTCTTGGCTGCTTCCCCTGCTCCTCTACCAGTGTCTGCCAGGAGCACTTCCTCAATAAATTATTTGCATATAAATCCTTGCTCTGCTTCAGGGTCTGTTTTTGGGGGAATCCAACCTAAGGTACTTTGTTTTCTATGACCTGTGAACCCTTAGGTTCATGTTTTTATGCCCTCTCCTACTCTTTTAATATCTATAAACATCTTCCTAGTCAAAATCACACCACACACAAACACCTACTTTTACCACATTCAATATTTTTTCACTATGTCATTAATTCATTAATGGCGAATTCATTAATGGTTCTGAGTTTAATACTTTTTTTTTTTTTAAAGAGACAGGGCCTCACTCTGTTGTCCAGGCTGGAGTGTAGTGGCACAATCGTAACTCTCCACAGCCTTGAACTCCTGGGTTGAATCAACCTCTTGCCTCAGCCTCCCAAGTACCTGAGACTGCAGGTGCACACCACAATGCCTGGCTAACATTTTTGATTTGTTGAATATCTATGTTGTTGCAGGACCAGTCACCATGGCTTATGCCTGTATTCCCAGTTACTTGGGAGGCTGAGGCTGGAGGATCACTTGAGCCCAGGAATTCAAGTCCAGCTGGGCGACATAGCAAGACATCGTTTCTTAAAAAAAATTATGTTGTATGTTGTTGCTTTAATTTTACAAATAATCATATGATGAATAACTCAACCTTTTATCTTATTACTCTAAGATACATTCACAAAATATACATGAACTTTTTCCCTTATTTATTTAAATGGACACAATTGTATGTATTTATTGTGTACAATATACTTTGTGAAATGGCCAGATCAAGCTACTAACATATGTATTACCTCACATTCTTATTATTTCTTTGTGGTGAGAACACTTCAAATCTGCTCCCTTAGCAGTTTTCAAGAACAATACATTGTTGTTAAATATAGTCCTTATGTGGTACAATATACGTCTTGAACTTATTCCTCTTATCTCACTGAAATTTTGTATCCTTTGATCAATGTCTCTCTAATATCTCATCCTGCCAACACTGCCCCAGCTCCTGGTAATCACCATTCTACTCTGTTTTTATGAGTTTAACCTTTTTAGATTCCACATGCAAGTGAGATTATGTGGTACAGGCACACTTTGAAGATATTGCAATTTCTATTCTACACCACCACAATAAAGTGAGTCATATGAATTTTCTGGCTTCCAGTGCATATAAAAGTTATATTTATACTTTACTATAGCTTATTCAGTGTACACATTATATTTAAAAAACAATGTACTTATCTTAAATAAAAATACTTTATTGTATTATTGCTAAAATTGCTAACAATCATTTGAGCCTTTAGTGGTTTGTCATCTTTTTCTTGGTGGAGGTTGTTGCCTAGATGTTGATGGCTGCTGACTGATCAAGATGGTGGTTGCTAAAGGTTGTGGTGGCTGTGGCAATTTCTTAAAGTAAGTCAGTAATGAAGTTTGACTCCTCTTTTCTCTAAAGATTTCTCTGTAGCATGCAATGCTGTTTGATAACATTTTATCTACAGTGGAACTTTTAAAGTAGGAGTCAATCATATCAAACTTTATCAATGACATTTGTGAGATATCCAAATTTGCTGTCATTTCTGCAACGTTCATAGGATCTTCATCAGGGGTAGATAGCATCAAAAGAAACTACTTTCTTTGCTCATCCAGAAGAAGCAAGTCCTCACCCATTCAAGTTTTATCATAAAATTGCAGCAATTCAATCTCATCTTCAGGCTTCATTTCTAATTCTACTTCTCTTACTATTTCTACCAACTCTGCAGTTAATTCCTCCACTGAATTTTTGGACCCCCTCAAAGTCATCCAGGAGGGCTGGAATGAACTTCTTCTAAACTCCCATTAATGTTGTTATTTTGACCTTCTCCCATGAATCATAAGTGTTATTAATGGCATCTAGAATAGTGAATCCTTCCCAGAAGATTTTCAGTTGACTTTGCCCAGGTCCATTAGCAGAATCATCTATAGTAGCTATAGCCTTGTGAAATTTATTTCTAAGATAATATTACTTGAAAGTTGAAATTACTCCTTGATTCACGGGCTGCAGAATGGTTGTTAGCAGGCATAAAAACATTAGTCTTCTTGTACCCTTTCATCAGGCTCTTGAGTGACTAAAAAAGCCTTGTCAATAAGCACTTATATTTTAAAATGAATCTTTTTTTCTGAGCAGTAGGTCTCAACAGTGAGCTTAAAATATTCAGTAAACCCTGCTGCAAACAGTTGTGCTGTCATCCAGGCCTTGTTGCTTCACTGATAGAGCACAGGCAGAGAGAATTAGCATAATTCTTAAAGGCCCTAGGATATGTCGGAATAGTAAATGAATCTTGGCTTCAAATTAAAGTCGCCAGCTGCATTAGCTCCCAACAAGAGTCAGATTATTATTCTTTGAAACTTTGAAGCCAGGCATTGACTTCTGTTTAGCTGTTAACATCCTACATGACATCTTCTTCCAGTAGAAGGCTGTTTCATCTGCATTGAAAAATCTGTTGTTTAGTGTAGTCACCTTTAGCAATGATTTTAGCTAGGTCTTCTGGATAACGTGCTGCAGTTTTTCCACTAACACCTGCTACTTTACCTTGCACTTTTAAGTTAAGGAGACAACTTCTTTCCTTAAACCTCATGAACCAACCTCTGCTAGGTTCCAACTTTTCTTTTGTAGCTTCCTC
Source organism: Rhinopithecus bieti (assembly GCF_001698545.2). Classification (NCBI taxonomy): domain Eukaryota; kingdom Metazoa; phylum Chordata; class Mammalia; order Primates; family Cercopithecidae; genus Rhinopithecus; species Rhinopithecus bieti. Next base: position 1,170,917 of record NW_016804643.1, read on the forward strand.
ATCTCTTTCTCAGCTTTCTTATAATTGAAGATAGTTAAGGCCTTACTCTGGATTAAGCTTTAGCTTAAGAGAATGTGCTGGCTGGTTTGATCTTGTATCCAGACCTCTAAAACTTTATTCATATCAGCAATAACACTCTTCTGCTTTCTTATCATTTGTGTGTTCACTACAGTAGCATTATACATTTCCTTCAAGAATTTTTTATTTGCATTCACAACTTGGCTAACTGTTTGGCATATGAGGCCTAGCTTTTGGCCAATCTCAGCTTTTGACATGCCTCTCTAACTAAGCTTAAGCGTTTCTATTAATAGCTTTTGATTTAAGTGAGAGATGTGAGACTCTTCCTTTCACTTGAATAGCTTAGAGGTCATTGTAGGGTTAATAATTGGCCCAATTTCCATATTATTGTATCTTAGGGTATAGGGAGACCTGAGAAGAGGTAAAAAAATAACAGAATCAGCTGGTTGGTGGACCAGTCAGAGCACACACATTTAATGAGTTCACTGTTTTATACAGGTGCCGTTTGCGGCACCCCAAAACAACGAGAAGAACAATTGTAGAATCAAAGATCACTGATCACAGATCACCATAAAAGATACAATAATAATAAAAACATTTGAAATATTTTGAGAATTACCAAAATGTGACACAGAGACACAAAGTGAGTACACGCTGTAGGAAAAATGGTGCCAATAGACCTGCTCCACACTGGGTTGCCACAAACCTTCAATTTGTAAAACCCCACTATCTGCAAAGTACAAAAAAGCAAAGTATAAGAAATTAAGGTATACCTGTATTTGTCTTTCTGTGCCTGGCTTATTTCACTTAATATAATGTCCTCTGATTTCATTCATGTTGTCACAAATGCCAGGATTTTCTTCTGCTGTAAGGTTGACTGGTATTCCATTATTTGTACTGCATTTTCTTTATCCATTCATCCCTTGATGGACACCTAGGTTGACTTCATGTCTTGGCTATTGTGAATAATGCTGCAATAAACATGGAAGTATGGCTATTTCTTTGACATGCTGATTTTATTTCCTTTACATATATACCCAGAAGTGGGATTGCTGGATCACATGATAATTCTCTATGTAACTTTTTGAGGACTCTTCACACTGTTTTCCCTAACGGCTGCACTAATTTACATTATCACTACAGCGTGCAAGGGTTCCCTTTCCTCCACATCCTCATCAACACTTACCTTTTGTCTTTTTGATAATGGCCATTCTAACAGGTATGAGGTGATATCTTATTGTGGTTTTAATTTGCATTTGTCTGATGATTAGTGATGTTGAGCATTTTTTTCATATGTTTGCTGGCCATTCGTATGTCTTGTTTTGAGAAATATCTATTCAGATTCTTTGCTCATTTATTAAATGGTTTGTTTTCTTACTATTGAGTTTGTCTGAGTTTCTTATATATTTTGCATATTAACTCCTTATCAGATATATGGTTCACAAGTAGTTTCTCCCATGACATAAATATTTTTGTACTTGAACTTAGCAAAAGTTAGACCAATATAAAAAGGCGTTATTATTAAATGGGTACACAAATTTTACCACCATCTTGAGAAATACATAATGACAATTTAAGTGTTAATTTAAAATGTTTATTTCTTAAGAATTACACGGTAATAATAATAGTGGCAATAATCATTATAATAACCATTTATTAAGTAATTATAATTACTTTGCATTAGGTATTAGGCACTTCATCAAGATTATTATTTATTTTTTTAAAGCTGGTATGAATATATTAATACCAAACAAAGTAGACTTTTAGGCAACAAGCATCCCTACAGATAAAGAATAACACTTCATCATAATAACAGTTTCAATTTGCCGGGAAGATTTAACAATTCTAAATTTGCATTTATCAATTACATGTCCTGATACTATATAAGCACAAATGGAGAGAATTGCATGAAAAAATGGTTAAAGCCAAAACATAGTAAAAAAATTCTAACATTCTTTTAAATAAAATAAGCTGGAAAAAAATAAGAAGGATATAGAAAATTGGAACTATAAAATTAACCAAGTGACCTGATGAACATATATAGAATACTGTATTCAAAAACTGTAAAATATACTGAATTTTAAAGACACAAATGATAAACATAAAATATAGAAATAAAACTAGCAATCAATATGAATATAGCCTTACATTTTAAATCTTACAAGATTATTTTATTTAATCTTCCAAACAATCATGTGAGGTTAATATATTTATTAGGAAGGAGCTAAAATTTGGAGTCATAAACACTTTGCAAGGATCTTATGGCTGATAAGGTGATTAAGCTAGGATCTGAGGCGAAGTCTGACTTCAAACTGTGTTCTTCAGCTTTTTATCTGTCTCATTGTTTAATTTGTATTTTGTTATTGCTAGCTGCATTAATCATTTTTCATTTATTTATTTGCTCTTGTAGAGTTAACTGTGTCTTGCTAGTTTGTTTATTGGAACATTGATGATTTTTCTTATCAGTTTGTATGATCTTATGTACTATAGATGGATACCCTCTGTGGATAATATTTGTTGAAAATATTGGTCTGTTTCTCTTTTAGATTGTTTTAATTATAAATATCAAATTCTTCTATTACTATTTTTTCCTACATAACTTTTTCTAATTAATTGAAGCCTCATTATTATTCTTCAAAAGAGCTGTTATGCTTTTCTATCTAATCTAAATTGAATACAATTATCTCTTGGTATCTGTGGGGGATTGGTTCCAGGACCCCATCTCCCTGCATATAGCAGAATACTTGCATACTCAAGTCCCACAAGTCCCGCAGTTGATGTGAGAAATATGCCTATAGGAAAAGCTAGCCTTCCATATCCATGAGTTTCCCATTCTGTGAATACTGTATTTTTTTTTTTTAATTATTATTATACTTT
>NW_016804643.1:1175033-1190696 GCF_001698545.2 Rhinopithecus bieti
GTCCCACCAACAGTGTAAAAGTGTTCCTATTTCTCCACATCCTCTCCAGCACCTGTTGTTTCCTGACTTTTGAATGATTGCCATTCTAACTGGTGTGAGATGGTATCTCATTGTGGTTTTGATTTGCATTTCTCTGATGGCCAGTGATGATGAGCATTTTTTCATGTGTCTGTTGGCTGTGTGAATACTGTATTTTTGATCTGCCTTTGGTTGTGGATGTGGAACCCATGGATATGTAGGCCTGACTTATTTATTTATTTATTTATTTATTTATTTATTTATTTATTTGTGACAGAGTCTTGCTCTGTCACCCAGGCTGGAGTGCAGTGGCATGTTCTTGGCTCACTGCAACCTCTGCCTCCCAGGTTTAAGCAATTCTCTGCCTCAGCCTCCCGTGTAGCTGGGATTACAGGCATGTGCCACCACACCCGGCTAATTTTTGTATTTTTAGTACACAAAGGGTTTCACCATCTTGGCCAAGTTGGTCTTGAACTACTGACCTCATGATCCACCCACCTTGGCATCCCAAAGTGCTGGGATTATAGGCGTGAGCCACCGCGCCTGACCGGGGCTGACTACATTTATTTTAAAAATCCTGTGGATTTTCTTCATTCTCTGCTACCCTTGATATGGCAAGATCAAGCCCTCCTCTTCCTCCTCCTCAGCCTACTCAACATGAAGATCATGATGATGAAGATCTTCATGAGGATCCACTTCCACCTAATAAATAGTAAATATATTTTGTCTTCCTCAAGATTTTCTTCATATATTTTTTAAAGAGTTGGGGGTTCCCACTATGTTGCCCAGGCTAGTCTTGAACTCCTGGGCTCAAGTGATACCCCCATCTTGCCCTCCTAAAGTGCTGGGATTACAAGTGTGAGCTACCACACCCTGCATCTGATTTTCTTTTCTTTTTTAAAATTAAAAACAAGAATCATGATTTTCTTAATAACATTTTTTTCTCTAGCTTACTTTATTGAAGAGTCCAGTATATAATACACATTACATACAAAATATGTGTTAATCAACTGTTTATAGTATTAATAAGGCTTCTGGTCAATAGTAAGTTATTAGTAGTTAAGTTTTTAGGGAGTCAAAATTTATATGTGAATTTTCAACTGTGGGGGTAGGTTTGGGAGGGGGGTAGGATTGGTGCCCCAACTCCTGCATTGTTCAAAGGTCAACTCTGTGTGTGTGTGTGTGAATATGAATATATATATACATATATGAATATGTAGTGAATGTAAATATATGTATACATATATATTCACTATATATGAATATATTTTTTATAATCATATATAGCAAATATATACACACACATTATATATATTCAATATATTCACTATACACACACATAACTTTAGCTATACTGGCTCTTTTAGAGGCAAAAAGAGCAAACAGATATAGTAGTATTCTAGCAAATGAATGCAGAAGTTGGAAGGGGTTGTGTAAGGGAAGAAAGGAACATGTATGGAGTGTATGCTATGTGTTTGGTATTTTACATATAAGTCATGGAGTCTGTTTAGGAACCTTTTCTATTAACCCCCTCTTGTCATGGGAAGGGCCTAAAGTTAGGTGGTTGCAATAGGAGAAGGAAAAAATGGAAGTAGTAATACAAGCGCAGGTAACCTCTACATCTTTCCTTTTCTCTTTATGCCACACTTTAAGTGTTAAACCCTATACCAGATGTAAAATTTTGAAGAATCCCTAGTAATTTTGGGTTTTACATAAAACCATTATTTTCTGGCAAAAAGTACTACATGAATAAATAATTCAGGTAAAAGCAGATTTATACTTTTGGAATAAATTGTGGACTTTTAGAATTGATTTTAGCTGAATATGCTACTTATGAGATTATTGTCTACTGAACCAGAGGAGCCATACTGACATTCATCTATGGCAAACTTAGGCATTTTTATGAATTTATGTTTTGGGGAAGACATCATTGGAGTAAATTGTGCACCTCTGCTCTTTAGCTGTCATCTGTAGCTGATTGCTTCTCTTCTGGTTTGTATGACCTGTTCCAAAGTCTGTTCATGTTGGAGATGAAAGAACAGAGTAAAACCCACAACTGGCCTCACTTTAGTCAAACTAGTTAACCCAGTTACCTTTACAGTTTGGGTGACAATGTTTTATGACATTTGAAGATTCTAAGGAAACAATAAATATAATAGTGGCTGACATTTTAATGGAAACCTATTGTTTATACACACTTTCACAGTACATTAATTTTTATAAAGAGTAAGATAATTATCTTGAAAGTAGAATCTGACTTCAGTTTTCATGTGTTATGCAATGCTGGAATTAGTAGAAAAGAAGACTTAGAGTTGTCCAGTTACAAACTTCAGATACAAAGGGTTTCTGACATAGAAGAAATTCTCCATCTCAACTTAGGAAAGGAAAAAAACCAACACATGGACAAACAAAAGAGAGGGACAAAACTGAAAATGAGGAAGAAATTCCTCAAGCTGAAGACTGAGTGTCAGGAGGAAGTTTCAGTATTTCTTCCCTAGTTTGAATCTACTCTTTGGAATGATTCTTAAATATTTAAGCCTGATAGTTAGAAACTGAAAAATCAACACTCCTGAGTCATGTGTAGATTTTTAAGTGGTGACTCTTCAGCCTTCAAGGTTGATGGTGATGATGATGATGAAGTTAATGTTTATTGAGACTTACCATGGATCACGTACCGTGCTGACAGATTTACAGGAAAAATGCCATAATCTTTCCAATAGCCTGATTAAACAAACCCTACTATCTCCATTTTCAAACAAGGGAAAATAAAGCATAGAGAGGTTAATCGATAGCTAGTGAGTGTGTGAGCTGACTGGATGTCAGATTAACTGACTCCAAAGTCTGCATATTTAATGATTATACTTTACTACAGGGCAGACATTAAGGATATTGTAGCAGAGTTGTCTGAATACAAATGTCGCTATTTTGCAATGTATTCTAATCAGGGGAGCTGCTCGGTCAAAGTTCCGACAAATCACTATTCATGTTAGTGGCCTTTGTGAAGCAGCCTGCAACACCTGGTGTCATGCAAGCCATTGGGCTGAGTTCACTTCTCCACTAGACCACTGAGAATAGTCACGGTGCCTCCACGAGACAGTCAACATGGCCCGAAGTGAGAAGGAGGCTGGGCCCACTCAGCAGCAGCCCTGTCATCTCAATGTTTGGCTTTGTTACTATTACTGGTCATGTCTGTTTTTATGGATGAAAAACCTGAGCTTCACAGAGATTTTATCAAATGTTTTATTAAACTGTTATTTTTGTCAGAGACTAGACGACAATATTTTGGATTAGAAGAAATTTTTGGTAAACATAAACAGCATGAAAGATAAAGATCTCAAGACCTCCCTTGACCTTCCAGCTACTCCGGAAATTCAATAAACACTAGAACATTAATCAATCTAGATAATTTCTTTAAGAGTAGAGCTTTCTATATTTGGCTGTATTCTAAAAACACCGGGTTCTAATAGAGAAGAGATATTCCTCTGGAGAGCTTTTTTTTTCTTTTTTTTTTTCTCTTCTCGGAATAGTGGTTTCCCTGTTTCTTGCCTTTTGAAAAAATGTGTGTTCCGTCAGCAGCTATGAGCACAGATCTGGGTGCTGATCAAGACTTTGACGTGAGGCCTGAGAAAATGCAGAACTGAGGTAAATAGTTCCAGGAAACACTATACGGCCTGTCACGATGTTCTGTGGTATTTCAAATGTTTTAGCAAAAGGTGAACTTGAGGTGAATATGAAAAAGGTAAAGGTTCAGTTTAGTCTGAGAAACAGAAGATTCTGGAAAGCAAAACTGAATTTTATTGTCAGTGTTATATAAGCATAACTTTTGCTTTCATTAAAAAGAGGAAACATTAGTGAACTTGAGTTTGGGGCACACATCGAATAAAAGCTAAGTCTGTTATCATGACCCTCAAAGTTCTTCATCATTTGGCTTCACTGATTGCACTGACTACCACTCTCCCCCTCCCTCACAGTTCTCTTGTCAAACTGGCCTTCATGAATTTCCTTGTATACTTGCTTTGACCTAAGGAACTTTTGCATTTGCTGTTCCCTCTGCCTGAAGTGTTCTTCCTGCCCTTTCCATGGTGGATTTATTCTCATCCTCCAGGTCTCAGCTTAAATGTTGTCTCCTTGGAACGGCATTGCTAGACCACCCTAATCAGCCCCTGTGCCTCCCCTGACCCTCTGTCTTGTGTGCTCATCTGTGGCTTTCGTCTCCTTTGGGACATATGGGAAGAGTGTACTTTCCTGACACCCTTACAGGTGGGTAGGACTCTGGGACAAGTGTTGACCAACATGACATAGAAGTGATGTGATGGTGTAGTCTCATTACCCCTGGCGTTGTCCAGGCATGAGAGCAACATGGAGCAGAGCCCCTGGCAATGTGTGGTATATAAATGCATGAGTAAGAAAACAAAACACAGAAAACACAACTTTGTTAAGACACTGATATTTTGGGGGTTGTTCGTTATTAAAACATAACTACTCCCATCCTATCTAAAACATCACCATATTTTATTTTCTCTAGAGCACTTTCTCCTTTTTGAAATGATCTCATTTATTTATTATTAATCTATCCCCTGCCCCTACATTGTCAGGTAATTAGTAGATACACAATAAAGGATTAACTTTTCATAGGGTCTGTGGATCCTCACCAATCTCAAATAATCTTAAAAAAAGCCTTTCAGAATAGCCCTTAGGCCATCTGCTAACTGCTTCATGCTGAATCTGGTAAATAAGGAGATGTCCATTGATGGCCCTTGTTGAAATAGGCGAGGGGCCCACTACCTCAGCACTCTCCCTTCCTCATTTGTTTATCCTGACAGAGGGAAGCTGCCTAACTAATTCTGGAAAGTCTATAAACTGAGCAGGACCAGACAGAATGAATATTGTTTCCAGTTCCTAATGAGAGTGTCTTCCAAATATGTACTCTAGGAAGGAAGAAGGTGTTGTTTCCAGAGTCTACACAGATTATGTTCTCTACCATATGTTCTCCCCCTGCCTTGACCTACTCAGTCAGATAGAAGGAATCAACTGACTCCTTCCAAATGGTACAGACAAGGAAATTTATGTTTTCTACAATGCTAAGAACTGAACTAATCAAGGCCTTTGTGATTTTCATTTTTACTTGGAGTCCTTAGAAGCTTTGTTCCATGCCAGCCTCTCCCAGCTGCTACAGTCCCAATGCTCTGGCTTCAAGGCTCAAGACCATGTGGACTTCCTGGGCTCACTGGCTTCTGGCTCTGCTCTCCCACTGCCACTTCCCAAGCTCCCCACTAGGCTCAGCTACTTGTGTGGTTGGAGGTGATCTTTGAGCAAGTATGGGTATTGGTCTTGCGTTGCCTTCCAAAGATGGAAGACCCTCACATATGGGCAACACTACTCTACTCCTCTTTGCTCCCTAAAATTACTTTTGTCTCCTGCTAGGAACTGGGATAAACCATATTATATATTACTTTCAAGTTTTCCTTTGCTTATGCTGTTCCTTCTTACCTTTCATTGATAGGTGAATTCCTAGTTATTTTCTAAGACTTGGCTCAGGCATTCTATTCTAAGCATGTGTCCTATTGGGTTAAAATGTGTCCCTCTCTGTGGCCCAAACAGCACCCCAGAAGTACTTTTGTTTAATAACCTATCATAAAGTACTGAATTATCTGTTTACTTCTGTCTCTTACTAGACAGTGAGTTCTCCAGTGGCAGGGATTTTATCTTATTATCTTTTTACTTTTCACACTTGACATATATGAGAAAGTCTATGAATGTCTGATGAGAGACTCCTCTTCTATTCAACTTAACATTTCAATCTATTGATTCATTAAAAATTTACTGAGGGCCTGCTGTACACCTGAGGGCCTGCATAATCCTTAGGACCAACCTTAATTCAATTGAAATCTATTCTAGTTCTTGGCTGAATCCATGTTTTTAGCAAGCACTTCAGGTAATAGTCAAGAGAAACATGGGGACCCAAACTATTGCAATTCACCAGCCTTGCCTTGGATATGTTAACTCTGTGTAAAAACACCTTTAAGGAATATCTCCATCTAGAAAATAAAGGGGTTGCATGGCATCAGAGATTTCCAAATTGTGTTCCCTGAAGTGTTGCAGGGGTTGGTGAGAGGAATGAGGATGAGATATTATTGAGTTGACCTTTGTCTGTTTCCCCCTTCCCCTACTCCCTCTTCTACCAGAGCATCTCCTCTTTTATCTGTTTTATATATTGAAGGTTCTAGATAATATTTCATTTGAAAAGGGATTTGTTGCTTTTAAGTAAGTTTTTTTAAATATTGATAAAATTACGTATTTTCCAAAGGCCTTTCTGCTTCTAGTGTTCTAAGAATTTAAGGGCCTTTTGTGTTCAAAGTTCTGTGTGGGGCACAGGGCACAATAGGACATGTGAAGATGAAAAAGACATTGCCTTTGACCTCCCTGTAACAGACAATTTAGCAGAAGAAACAGACTTGCGTTAATGATATCAGGAAATTTGAATAAAGGTAGTGGAAAGAGAGAGGGGAAGAGAGTACTAAGTGTGAGCTGTCTATGGGAATCACCCCCAAATGCAAGACTGGTTGTATGGTCCCTATCCAAACCCATCGTAACAGCCTGGTTAGTGACCAGGAACTTTCCCAGGTCTTGACACAAGGCCCTTTCTGCTTCCCAATTGACTTTGACACCCCAGTTCTTAGCTTTTTGCTTTGTTTTTTTATTCCTCCATGGGATGTTTAGTCAGATATGTTCCATGTCCTTAGCATTGTTCTTTATTAAAAATGTAGATGCCACACGTCTTGGCAATTCTAATTAGAAGTCGGGTACTATAAAGACATAGAATATGAACATAGAAGCTTCAGAGATGAGCAACGACAGCTAAAGTATACCAGATTTATAGATTTTGGTGTCCCTGGCCACCCTGCTACCCTAGATGGCTCGGTTACTCTGTCTCATCCAGCAGAATTGATTCTCCATGGTTTCAATGTAGGCTCTGCCATTAATCATCTTTGGTCTATGGGTTGACATTTCACTTCTCTTGGCTTCAGCTTCTTCTATGTACAAAGAGGTTATATATTATTCTATTATATGCTTTCTTTGTGTCATGCATTTATTTAACCTAAATTTCCAATTTTAAAAATATGCAACATAGTCATACACTTTAAAAATCACATGGTTAACATATTCACCAAAAGTAACATAGTTACTTGTCTTATTCTGTTTAAGCTGCTATAACAGACTACCTCAGACTGGGTAATTTATCAACAGCAGAAATTTGTTGTCATAGATCTAGAGACTGGGGAGTCCAAGATTAAGGGACCAGTAGATGCAGTGTCTGATGAGGGCCCATTCCTCATACATGGTGCTTCACATGGCAGAAGGGACAAGCAAACTCTCCTGGGCCTCTTTTATAAGGGCACTAATCCCATGCATATGGGAAGACCCCTCATAACCTAATCACCTGCCAGATACCGTACCTGCCAACAACACTGCACTGGAGATTATGTTTTAACATATTAATTCTGGGGACACACAAACATTCAGACCATAACTTTACCTTTTGTGTGTATTTGTGCAGTGAGAAGATTTGAGATGTAATCTCTTGGCAGATTTCAAGTATATAATACAGTATTATTAACTGTTGTCAACATTCTTCATTGATCTCCAGAACTTATTATTTATCCTGCATAATTGAAACTTTGTACCCTTTGACTGTCTTCCCATTCCCTCCTCACCACCCCGGCCCCTGATAGTCACCATTCTACTCTCTGCTTCTGTGAGTTTAACTTTTTTGGATTCCCGGTATGAGTGAAATCATGTAGTATTTGTCTTTCTTTGTCCGACTTATTTCACTTGGCATAATGTCCTCCAGGTCCACCCATGTTGTCCCAAATGACAAGATGTCCTTCTTTTTAAGGCTGAATAATATTCCACTGTGTATACATTTACCATGCTTTCTTTATTCTTTCTTCCATTGATGAACACTTAGGCTGATTTCATATCTTAGCTATCGTGAATAACACTGCAATGAACGTGGGAGTGCAAATATCTCTTCAACATGCTGATTTAATGTCCTCTAGATATATACTTAGAAATGGGATCGATGAATAATATGGTAGTTTATTTTTAACGTTTTGAGGAACCTGTATACTGTTTCCCACAATGGCTGTTCCAATTTTTATTCCTACTAACAGCATACAAGTGTTTTCTTTTCTCCACCTCCTTGCCATCACTTGTTATCTTTCGTCTTTTTGATAACAGTCATTCTAACAGGTACGAGATGATATCTCATTGTGGTTTTGATTTGTGTTTTCCTGATGATTAGTTATAGTGAGCATTTTTCATACACCCATTGGCTACTTGTATATGTCTTCTTTTGACAAATGTCTATTCAAGTCCTTTGCTCATTTTTTTTTTTAAATTGGGTTATTTGTTTTCTTGCTGTTGAGTTGTCTTGCTTTTGTTTTACTAGTATAACAAAACACCTGAGACTGGGTAACTTATAAAGAAGCTAATTTTTTCACAGTTCTGGCGGATAGGAAGTCCAGGATCAATGTGCGAGCAGATTCAGTATCTGGTGAAGCCTATCCTTCTGCTTCCAAGATGGTGTCTTGTTGCTGTCCTCACATGGTGGAAGGGAAAAAAAGGGACTATGGCACTCCCTTCCATCTCTTTTACAAGAGCACCAATCCCATTCATGAAGGTGGAGTGCTTATGACTTAACTACTTCCCAAAAGGTTCTGCCTCTTAATACTATCACATTGGGTATCAGGTTCCAACATACGAATTTTAAAGATATATATACATTGGAACTACAGCATAAATTGAGTTCCTTATACATTTTGAATATTAGCCCTTCATCATGTGTATGGTTTGCAAATATTTTCTCCCATTGCATAGGTTGTCTCTTCACTCTATTAATTCCTTTGCTGTGTGGAAGCTTTTCAGCTTGAGCCAATCTTATTTGTCTATTTTTGCTTTTGTTGCCTGAACTTTTAGAGTTACATCAAAACAGACAAACAAACAAGCACACACACACCAACCCCTGTCCCCCCACCCACACATGCTAAAACTGCCCAGACCTATATAAAAAATTGTTTTCTGTGTTTTCTCCTAGAAATTTTATAATTTCAGGTCTAATGTTTAAGTTATTAATCCAGTTTGAGTAGATTTTTGCATATAGTGTGAGGTGAGAGTTTATTTTTGTTCTTCTACACATATGGATATTCAGTTTACCCAACCCTATTTATTGAAGAGACTATCCTTTCACCGTTGTGTGTTCCCGACAACTTTATTAGAAATCAATTGACCATAAATGCTTGAATTTCTTTCTGGGATCTCATTCTGTTCCATTGGTCTATATTTTTATGTCTGCTTTTGTGCTAGCACCATACTAGCTTTGTAGTGTATTTTGAAATCAGGTAGTGTGTTGACTTCAGCTTTGTTCTTGCTCAAGATTTCTTTGATTATTTTGAGTCTTTTGTGGTTCTATATAAATTTAGGATTTTTTTTTTTCTAGTTTTGCGAAACATTCCATTGGAATTTTCATAGGGATTTCATGGAATCTGTAGACTGTTTTGCGTAGTATGGACATTTAGAGATATTGATTCTTCCAGCCCATGAACATGAGATATTATTTCATTTATTTGTGTCTTCCTCAATTTATTTCATCAATGTTTTATAGTTTTCATCGTACATATCTTTCACCTCTTTGGTTAAATTCATTCCCAAGTATTTTATTTTATTCTTGATACTATCATACATGAAATTTCCTTCTTTGTTTCTCTTTTGAATAGTTCATTGTTAGTATACAGAAACACAACTGAGTTTTGTATATTGATTTTTGTATCCTGCTACTTTCTTGCATTTGTTTCTTAGTTCTAACAGTTTTCTTTTTTATTAGCGTTTTTAGGATTTTCCTCTCTGTAAGATCATGTCATCTGCAAACACTGACAATTTGACTTGTTCCTTTGTAATTTTCATGCTTTTTGTTTCTTTCTCTTACTTAATTGCTCTGTCTAGGACTTCTGGTTCTATATTGAATATAAGTGAGAAGCATGGGCATTCTTGTCTTGTTTCTGATCTTAAAATAAAAGCTTTTACCTTTTCACTATTGAATGTGATGTTGATTGTGGGCTTGTCATATAAGGTGGGCTTTAAAAGGTAGAGGTACTTTCCTTCTAAACCTAATTTGTTGAGGATTTTTTTTTTCTATGAAAAGAGATTGAATTTTGTCAAATGCTTTTTCTGCTTCTATTGAGCTTACCATATGATTTTGATTCTTCTTTCTGTTAATTAATTTCACATTGATTTATTTGCATATGCTGAAACATCTTTGAATTCCAGGAACAAATCCCACTTGATCGTAGTGTATGTTCCTTTTAATGTGCTATTGAATTTGATTTACTAGTATCTTCTTGGGGATTAGAAAAGCTATTTTTATCAGGGTTATTGGCCTGTAATTTTCTTTTCTTGTAGTGTTCCCGTTTGGCTTTGGTATCAGGGTGATGCTGGCCTCATAAAATTAGTTTGAAAGTATTTTCTTCTCTTCAACTTAAAATAATTTGAGAAGGATTGCCATTAATTCTTCTCTAAATGTTTGGTACAATTTACCAGTGAAGTCATCAGGTCCTAGGCTTTTCTTTGTTGGAGGGTGTTTAATTACTGATTTGATTTCTTTACTCATTATCTGTCTATTCACATTTTCTATTTCCTCCTGGTTCAGTCTTGGAAGGTTGGGTGTTTCTAGGAATTTGTTTATTTTTTCTAGGTTACTCAGTTTGTTGGTATATAGTTTTTAATAGTAGTCTTTTATCCTTTGTATTTCTGTGCTACCAGTTGTAATGCTTCTTCTTTCATTTATACTTTTATTTAAATCTTGTCTCTTTTTAACTCTAGCTAAAGGTTTGCCAATTTAGTTTTATCTTTTAAAAGCCAATTCTTAGTTCCATTGATCTTTTTGATTGTTTTTCTAGTCTCTGTTTTATTTATTTGTGCTCTGATTTTTTATCATTTCCTTCCTTTTGCTAACTTTAGGGTTAGCTCTTTTTTTTTCTAGTTCATTGAGGTAAGAAGTTTGGTTGTTTATTTAAGATATCTCTTATTTCTCATAATAATAAGTATGGAATGGTGCATTCCATACATTTGGGTATGCTGTGTTTCCATTTTTATTAGTGTGAAGATTTAAAAAACTTCTCTTTTGATTTATTCTTTGACCCATTGGTTTTTCAGGAGTGTGTGGTTAAATTTCCATGTATTTGTGAGTTTTTCAATTTTCCTTCAGCTCTTGATGTCTAAATTTTGTCATTAGGCCTAGAAAAGATACTTGATATGTTTTCAGTGTTCTTGATTTGTTATGACTTATTTTATGGCTTAGCCTATAATTTACCCTGGAGAATGTTTTATGCACACTTGAAAAGATGTGCGTTTTTTTTTTTTTTTTTTTTTCCAGCTGTAGATGAACCAGTACACATGCACCACTACATCCAGCTAATTTTTTTTTTTTTTTTTTTGTATTTTTAGTAGAGACAGGGTTTCACCATGTTGGCCATGCTGGTCTCAAACTACTGACCTCAAGTGATCTGCCTGCCTTGGCCTTCCAAAGTGCTAGTTGTGCATATATCTGTTGTGTCCATACAGCCTACAGTGTTGTTGAAGTTCACTATTTCCATATTGAGTTTTTATCTGGATATATTCAACAATATATCCATTGTTGAAAGTAGGGTATTGAAATCTCCTGCTATTATTGTAGTGCTATCTGTTTTTCCCTTTGTTTTTCCTAGCATTTACTTTATATATTTAGGTGCTCTGATGTTGGGTACATATATATTTATAATTGTTATAGCCATTTGATGAATTGACTTCTTAATCATTATTATAATAATCTTCTTTGTCTGTTTTTACAGTTTCTGACTGAAATGTATTTTGTCTAATGTAAATATAGCTACTCTGTTCTCTTTTGGTTACCGTTTGCATGGAATATATTTTTCTGTTCGTTTACTTTCAGTATATAGGTCTTTAAAGCTAAAGTGAGTCACTTGTAGGCAGCACATAGTTGGATTTTGTTTTTTGTTTAAATACATTCAGCCACTTTGTATCTTTTGATTGAAGACCTAAATTCATTTACATTTAAAGTAATTATTGATATGGAAGGAGTTACTATTGCCATTTCAAAAATTGTTTACTGACTTTTTCTTTTTTTGAGATGGAATGTCACTCTGTCACCCAAGCTGGAGTGTGGTGGCGTGATTTCAGCTCACTGCAACCTCCATCTCCCAGTTCAAGTGATTCTTCGCCTCAGCCTCCTGAGTAGCTAGGATTACAGGAATGTACCACTACACTCAGTCAATTTTTTTTATTTTTGTATTTTTAGTAGAGACAGGGTTTCCATGTTGGCCAGGCTGGTCTCAAGCTCCTGACCTCAAGTGATCTGCCTGCCTTGGCCTTCCAAAGTGCTAAGATTACAGATGTGTGCCACCGTGTCTGGCCCGTTTACAGACTTTTATGCTTCCCTTATTTCTTCCTCTCTTGGTATCTTTTTGTTGTGATTTGATATTTCTTTTGTGGTGGCATTCTGTGATTTCTCTGTCTTTATCTTTTATGTATCTATTATAGGTTTTTTCTTTGTGGTTACCATAAGGCTTACCTAAGACATTTTAAAGTTAGAACAATCTATTTTAAGCTGATAACAACTTAAATTCAACCACATAAAAATTCTACACTTTTACTTCTCTTTCTTTGATATTTTATGTTATTGATGTTACAATTTACATCATTTTATGTATGTACCCATTAACAAGTTATTGTAACTACTTGTATTTTTAGTGCTTTGGTCTTTTAACTTCTATGCTAGAATTAAAAGTTATTTATGCACCACGATTATAGTATCAATGCATTCTAAATTTGACTATATTCTTACTTTATAGTGAACTCTATACTTTCTTATGTTTTCATGTTATTAATTAGCATTCTTTCATTGCAACTTGAATAACTCCCTTTAGCATTTCTTGTAAGACAGACTAGTGGTGGTGAACTCCCACAGCTTTTGTATGTTTGGGAAAGTGTTTACCTCCTCTTCATTACTAAAGGACAAATTTTCCAGGTGTAGTATTCTTGGTTGGCAGTTTTTTTCTCTTTAAGCACTTTGACTATATTATCTTGCTCTCTCCTGGGGCCTGCAAGGCTTCTGCTCAGAATTTTTTTTTTTAGTTTTTTGGAGTAGTTCCTTCCTATGTTATAAGTCATTTTTCTATTGCTACTTTTAAAATTCTTTCTTTGTGAATTTTTGAGAATTTGAATGCAATGTGTTTTGGTGAAGATCTCTTTATGTTTAATACATGTGAAATTTTAGGGCTTCATGGATATGTATGTTCATTTTTGTTTTTCAGTTCCAGAATTTCTGTTTTGTTCTTTTTTATAGTTTTAGCCTCTTTGTTGAATGTCTCGGTTCATGTATTATTTTTCTGATTTTGTTTACTTGTCTCTCTGTGTTCTCTTGCAGCTCACTGAGCTACTTTAAGACAATTATTTTAAATTATTTTCAGGCAGTTTGTAGATCTTCATTTTGTAGGGTTGATTACTGGTGCTTTATCTTGTTTTTTTTTTTTTTTTTTTTTTTTTTTTTTATGGTGTCATTGTTCCCTGATTATTCATGATTCTTATAACCTACATTAGTGTTTGCATGTTTGAAGAAGTTGGCACCATTTCAGGTCTTTTCATACTGGTTTTGGCAGAGAAAACGCTTCACTAGTCAGCCTATTCAGAGATTCTGGGCAGGAAAGCTGATGGGGCCCATGAACTAGCTTGCTGCTGGAGTCCTTGGTTAGGGTAGCCTAGTGCTTGGGTCACTGAGGAGGCAGGTCTGGTACCTGTGTCCACAGAGTGTGGCCTTGTTCCTGGGTCCATAGGGGTGGGCCTGGAACCTTGGTCTACTTGGGCATGCCTGGAGTTTGTGTCTACATGGCTGGGCCTGTATCCTGTGTCCTTGGGTGTCAGCGTGAAGCCTGGGTCTATGGGGGCTGACCTGGCACTGGGGCAGGCTTTGAGCCTAATCATGTGGGTGGTTGGTCTGGCACTGGGGTGGTCTAAGAATGTGGATACACAGGTGTGAACCTGGAGATTTAGGTCACAGGGGCTGGCTTGATTCTGGAGTAGGCCTGGAGCCTTGGTATGTAGCAGTTAGCTTGGAAGCTGAATCTGTGGGGGCTGGCCTGGCACTTGATTAAGCCTAGTGTGTGGGTCTGCAAGGGTTAGCCTGGAGCCTTTGGCCAGGTGGGTTGTTATGATGCTAGGCTGGGCCTGGAGTCTGGTACAAGGGGGCTGACATGGAACCTAGGTTTGCAGTAGTCAGTCTGAGGTTGAGGTGAGCCTAGAGCCTGGGTTCATGGGAATTGACCTGATGCTGCAGTAGGCCTAGAGCCTGGGTTTTTGGGGGCTGACCTGGCACTTGGGTCCATGGGGTAGATATGGCATCAGGGTTCACTAGAGCAGGTCTGGTTCATGACAGAGTTTGATATTCACCTCACTCTCCTTCCCCCAAGCTGAGGGTATCTTTCTCAGCATCGCATTGCATGGGCTTGGGAGAAAGGTGACTCAGGTTATGAAACAGTTCTCTTCAATATATCTTTTATTATTTTCTGTGCTCCACTCAGTGCTATAATCTGTCTCCTGAATTCCTTAGTTCTTGTGAAGCTATTTTCATTCAAGTTGTTGTTCAAATTAATGTTATGTGAGGGATAAGTACTGGAGATTACTATTTTGTCAACTTGCTGATGTCCAAGGCTCCAAATTTGCCTTCTTGTGCCTAAAGTATTAACTTTAATTTGCTAAGTGGGTTACAAAACAATCCTATGTTAAAATAATTTTCCAAATTAAGATGCTCAAAGTGTAACCTGAAAGTATTGTAGATGATAAGATAAGCCTACACATTTAAGAAGAAAGTGAGTGCTCCACATTTAGTGGTAAAACTCAAGGAAAACATACACAATCCTGGGTTGAAATGAAAAAAACAAACACACCCCTTAGAAACCAAAACAAAGTTAGGGTGACTTCAGTGTTAGGGATGTGATTACACAATCAATTCACTGTGTCATAATTGGAAGTGTGAAAACCTGTTTAATAAAAGGAACCCTCACCTCCCTAGGAACTCCGGGGAGGAAGAGAACATGCAAAGTCATTTCTGTTTTTACCAGATAGGACTTGTGTGATTTGGTGATAGCCACTTAGCATCTGCATATCACAGAAGGCCTTGATTTATTGTTTTATCCATGTGCTTTTTAGTCTGTGGTATTAAAAATGATAACCCTTTAAACATAGAGCTATAGTTCAATTTTCTAATCAGTGCTTCCAGCTCAGAAGTAATATTACTTTAGAAAACTCCTCAAATAAACATTGCCAGAGATCCACAGTGCTCGCTTTATGCCACTGAACTTAAGACATAGGTCACTCATCTGTAAAAGCAACATGGGAAATGTCATTGAGGTATTATCTCTAGAATCTGGGCTTTTCTATTCATCTAAATGATGTTGAATTGAATTCATTTTTCAATTTGGATAATTCATCTTGTTAATTTTCACTACATTTTCCATTGGTAATTTTTTAGTTGGCTTTTATGAACTCAACAAGAGTATTGCTTTTCAATTTCCTATATACATATATATATATATA
>NW_016804643.1:1191197-1200823 GCF_001698545.2 Rhinopithecus bieti
AATTTCCTATAATTTTAGACATGTCTAAGCAAGTAGTAAATTTGGTGACTCAACTTGATTTCACCAGATTATAAATATTCCTTCTGTGTTCATAATAATAATAAAGAATCTATTGCTTCTGTCTTCAAAGATTGATTACTCCAGTAGGAGCAGTTAATTTAATTTTAGATATCCTGGGTCTTTTTGTATTGAGAACCTGTCTTTGAATAAAATTACTGTTGCTAGATTATTTCAATGAGGCTACTCTTAGGGAACTCAACCAAAGGATACTGTTTTTCACCAACCTGAGCTAAAGTTGTATTAACAGGTAGAGGAAGATTGATAGTGGGAAGCTCTGTGATATAGTGTTGAAGTTGAACTTCGAACCTAGGTCTGATTCCAAAAATCCAGGCTTTATACTACTGTCTCCTACTTAAAATTTCTATTGTGGAAAACAAAATAATTTTTATCATTGAGTCCTATTAGGGTACAATAATTCCTTTCAAGCCCTCGGGCAAGTAAATAAATAAGAACTCCTTATTACAGCCACTTAGGCCATTTAATGCCTTCTGTGTTGTTGTTGTTTTTTTTAACCCCTTAGTTTGCCCTTGTGATTCTTCAAAAACATAGACTCCTGAATAAGTACATTATTGCATTCAGAGAGAGAAGTATATGCTTGGTTATGTTTACTTTCACTTATTACAAAGCAGAAACTATGATTGCCACTTACCATCTACCAGAGGATCATCTCCATTGCAAATATAGCAAGTTTAGAGACAATTACAAAATTCAGGGTATCACCATAACCTTCTACATCATCATCATCATCATCATCATCAATAATAATAGCAGCTTTTATTGAGCATTTATTTTTTGTTGTCCCTCCTCTAAGGAATTTATAAATATGGCATTTAATCTTCATAATAGCTGTATAAAGTAGGTAATATTAATATTCCCAATTTATAGCAGGGGAAACCTAAGATTCAGAGGTTAAGTGAATTTTTCACAGGTCCTGTAGGCCCTTTGTTTTGGCTGATTTCTCCCTTTTGGAATGGGTGTATTACTCAATGCATTTGTATCTTGGAAGTAACTAACTTGTTTTCAATTTTATAGGCTTATAGGCAGAAGGGACTTGACTTGTCTCAGAGGAGACTTTGGACTTTTTTTTTTTTTGAGACAGCATGTCACTCTGTTGCCTAGGCTGGAGTGCAGTGGTACGATCTCAGCTCACTGTAACCTCTGTCTCCTGGGTTCAAGTGATTCTTCCACCTCAGCTTCCAAGTAGCCGGGATTACAGGCATGTGCCACCATGCCTGGGAATTTTTTTTGTATTTTTAGTAGAGACGGAGTTTCACCATGTTGGCCAGGCTGGTCTTGAACTCGTGACCTCAAATGATCCACCTGTCTCAGCCTCCCAAAGTTTTGGGAGTGCATGTATGAACCACGCACCTGGCCCTGGACTGTGGACTTTTGAGTTAATGCTGAAATTAGTTAAGACTTGGGGAACTGTTGTGAAGGGATGATTGTATTTTGCAATGTAAGAAGGATATGAGAAGGGGTCAGGGGAAGAATGGCACGATTTGGATTTGTGTCCCTGCCCAAATTTCATGTTGAATTGTAATCCCCAATGTTGGAGGTGGGAGGTGATTGGATCATGGAGGCAGATGTCTGCTTCCTGTTTTTGTGATGGTGAGTGAGTTCTCATGAGATTCGGTGGTTTAAAAGTATGTGGCATGTCTTTGCTCTCTCTCTCTTTTGCCACCACAGGGGAAGATGTGCTTGCTTCCTCTTCGCTCTTCCATCATGATTGTAAGTTTCCTAAGGTCTCCCATCCATGCCTTCTGTACAGCCTCTGGAACTGTGAGCCAATTAAACTTCTTTTCCTTGTAAATTACTCAGTCTCAGATAGTTCTTTATAGCAGTGTGAGAATGGACTAATACATCTTGTTTTTAATAACCTCAACAGTTTTGGGGAGTACTGGTTAGGTATGTTGTAGAATGTCTTTCTGCTAGAATTTGCCTGCTGTTTTTCTCATAATTACATTGGAGTTATGGGTTTTTGGAAGGAGGACTACAGAGATAAACTGCCATTGCATCACATCATTTGAAGGGTTTGTATTATCACCATGATGGTTACCTTGATCACCTGGCTGAGGTAGTGTTCAATTTCTCCACTTTAAGCTTTTTCTTCCTTTTCATACATACTCTTAGAAAGGAAGTCACTATACCTAGTCCATATTTAAAGAGTGAGGATGTAAATATATAAAATTTTATTTATCATTTTTTATACATTACCTTTAAACATTTTCTGTATTGTTACATATTTTGAATAAACATTATTTTTATCAACTGCACACAATACCTTGGTATACTAAACTCTATCTTTATAGCTAAATATTTAGCTTGTTTCTTTTTTTAAAAAATTTATTCTTGTTTCTTTTAGAAAAGAGTCTTAAAAGTGAGATTACAAGTTAAAGGCATGAACGTATTTATATTCTTGCTGAACATAGTTTCACCAAGGAGTTATACTAGTTTATATGTTGATCAGCACTATATGAAAATGGACCTTTTACCTTTCCTGCAAGAATATTGCTTTCATTATTTACCTCTTTGGTTAAGATTTTGGCAAAATAGTGTTTTACTGTTATTTTAATTTGCATTAATTTTATGATTACTAAAGTAGACAATTTCCCCATGAATTTCTTGTCTAAAGCTTCAACTTATTCATGTGTATAATTAGGATAATGATCTCTACCTTATAGGGATATAGCAAGAGTTAAATGTTATCATGTTTGGAAGGGCTCTGTAAAGTATAAAGTCCCAGAGAGACATCAGCCATCAAGCATTACAGGAAAATTTTCAAAGACCCTTCCAAAGCCTTGAGGTGTTAGGTTGTCACTAAGGGATTGACAAACTTGAATGTTGACAATAATTTCAAAGTAGGAGGGTTCCAGGTGACAAGGCTTGTTATCACACTAAATATTTTGAAGTTGGGAAAGATATACAGCCATACCTTGTTTTATTGTGCTTCACTTTATTGTGTATTTTTACAAATTGAAAATTGATGCCATTTTATCAAAAGCTTGTGCTCACTTTGTGTCTGTGTGTCTACAATTTTTTAAAGCAATAACTTATTTTAAATTAAGGTATGTACATTTTTTAGACATAATGCTATGGAATGCTTAACAGACTACAGTATAGTGTACACATAATTTTTATGTGCACTCGAAAATAAAAAAATGTGAGTGACTCACTTCATTGTGATATTCACTTTCCTATGATGATCTGGAACACAACCTGGAATATCTGTGAGGTGGGCCCATTGTACCTTAAGAATTTGTCAAGTAGGGCCGGGTGTGGTGGCTCATGCCTGTAATCCCAGCACTTTGGGAGGCCAAGGCAGGCGAATTACAAGGTCAGGAGATCGAGACCATCTTGGCTAACATAGTGAAACCCTGTCTCTACTAAAAATACAAAAAAGTAGCCTGGCGCGGTGGTGGGCGCCTGTAGTCCCAGCTACTCGGGAAGCTGAGACAGGAGGATGGTGTGAACCCAGGAGGCAGAGCTTGTAGTGAGCCGAGATAGCACCACTGCACTCCAGCCTGGGCGAAAGAGCGAGACTCCATATAAAAAAAAAAAAGGAAAAGAATTTATTAAATAGGCAACAATTATTAAGTGTATCTAGTGTATGAGATACAAATGGGTAGTTCATATAAAATAAATCTTAAAATATAAAATAATTTACTTAATCAGACAATTATTAGGATGCCGGGGTTTCATAGTCTATTTCTTCCTCTTCACTCATGGGACACATATGGGCATTATTTGTTTAGCTAACTGACTCCACCTCAATCTTTGAAGACAAAAAGGGCAAAAGTGGCATGAGTAGGCTTTCTCAAGAAAATTAATTAGAGAAATAAGAAAGTTCATTCTCCTAAGGCCTGTATTCAGTGAGAGAATGAGATACTAGAGGTGTTGAATATAATTAATACAAACATTTTGAAATATAATGTGTTTTGTGACACTGTTGGTCCTACTGATATCTATATATTGGCATAAAAATGATTCAGAAGGACAAGTTGATTATGCTGAAGTTGATATTGTTGCTATGTAGAGATGGGGCCACAGAAATAGTAACTGATTCTCTTTGGGAATCATAAATAATCTGCTTTAGTTAGCTAGGACTGCCACAACAAAATATACAGACTGGTGGCTTAAACAACAGAAATATATTTCTCATAGTACCAATGGATGGGAAGTCAAGGTGTTGGCGAGGTAGGTTTTGTCTTGAGGTCTCTTCTCTTGGTTTCTAGGTGGCTGCCATCTTGCTGTATGCTGACATGACCTCTTCTTCACACATGTGCATGCATGGAGAGACAGAGAGAGCTTTCTGATATCTCTTCTTACAAAAGTACTAGTCCCGTCATGAGGGACCAAACCTCATGACCTCATCTTACCCTATTATCTTCCATAGATATCTCTAAATACCATCATGGGGGGGTGGGCAGTGGTTCGGGCTTCAACATACACATTTTGCAGGGACACAAACATTCAGTACGTAATATCATCTGAGTGTTAATGTATTATACCCAGGGATGTGCATGCACACACACACACCACATGCACAAAAGAAAGGATACATCATAGATCATGGATAGTATATTAGTTACTTCCATTATTTCCCATTTAAGATACTATATCAGTCCTTTTTAAAATCAGGTACGTGTCATAGCAGACACAAATATTAGTAATTAATCAAATTTTGATTTGTTTTCTCTTATAACAAGAAATCTAGAGGTAGGTAGTTGCTGGCATTAGTTCAGCAGCTTGATGCTCTTTGGACCAAGGTCTTTATGATTCTCTTGCCTTTATGTTTGCAAGATGATGGCTACAGCTACATTTCTAGCCTGTATCTCATACAGGGTAAAGGAAAAACGAGAAAAAAAAGGTGTGTGCTAGCTGGGGCTTTTAATTTTTCCAGAAGCCCTACTCAATGATTTCTGCTTACATTTTCTGAAACAGAACTCTATGTCATGTGGCCACTGCTATATGTAAGGAAACCTGGGTAATATAAGTTTTATCTGTAAACATTACTATGCCCTCTGAAACGTGGATTCTGTTAATAAAATAAAACAAAAAGAAGGATATTGGTTTGGAAGCTAGCAGTATGTACCACAACTACATCCCAAGAGCTAAAAATAAAAAGTGAATGGACAGATACTTCCTCAGTGGGTAGATTCTATTTTGCTTCAGACAGCAAAATAGAAGCTTGGGAAATTCCTGTTCCAAAGAGATGCTTAAAAAGTATGTCTCATAAGGTAACCTTACTTAAGGAGACTGGGGAAGACAACATACTTTAGACACGAGTTTACCCAGAGCACAGTTACTATTTTAATTCAATTACAACCTGAGGAAATTTTTAGCAGTTGGCAGCTGTGCTGCTCAAGACTGAGTTTTGGCTCTCCTGTTGATTACTGCTCCTGGTTTCCTGCTGTTGGAGCACACTGTTTTCTTTCACTCAGAGACATCTTGTTCTTTTCTGAGTCACTACACCATTACTCATCTTGAGTTGGCTCCTTGTTGGGTTTTATAAGGTTATCCAAAGAGATGAAGGGACATGAAAAACACTGAACTTGGGAAGATCTAGTGTAGGGTGTTAAGAGCTACGAGCTGTTGGTGCTTTTTTTCAGGGTCACACTGAGCAAGTCAGGGCTTTTAAATTTGTAAATCAGTGAGTAGCCACTCCACTTTCTGCTATAAGATGAAAAGGAAATTCACCTGTTCCTTGAGAAAACTAGGGCTCTAGATAACTGTGGTTGTAATTTATACCAAGAGTAATGTGGAGGGTGGAATTGAAGCCGGATGCACCCAGGTGGGCATATATAGTGATCCAAGTGAAAGGTTATGAGAGAAAATAGGAGATTCATTGGTGGGAGCTCAACCATTGTGGAAAGCACTATATCGATTCCTCAAAGAGCGAAAAACAGAACTACTATTTGACCCAGCAATCCCATTTCTGGGTATATACCCAGAGGAATATGAATTATTCTACCATAAAGACACATGCATGCAAATGTTCACTGCAGCACTATTCACAATAGCAGAGACATGGAATCAATCTAAATATCCATCAGTGACAGACTGGATAAATAGAATGTGGTACATGTACACCATGAAATACTCTTCAGTCATAAAAAAAGAATGAGATCATGTCTGTTGCAGGACATGGATGGAGCTGGAGGCTATCATCCTTAGCAAACACACAGGAACAGAAAACCAAATGTTCTCACCTATACGTGGGAGTTGAACAATAAGAATTCATGGACACAAAGACTAGAACAACAGACATTGAGGTCTCCTTGAGGGTAAAGGGTGGGAGGAGAGAAAGGAGCAGAAAAAAAATGACTATTGTGTGATCAAATAATCTTTACAACAAACCCTTGTGACATAAGTTTACCTATGTAACAAACCTGCACATGTACCTCTAAAACTAAAAAGTTAAAAGAAAAATAAATCAATGAGCCCAGTAGAAGTCCCTCAAGTCTTATTGTTGGCGATTAAAAAGTTCTTTTGCTGTCGATGAAGAAACTGTTTCTTTCACATATTTTCTTAGGTATCACCTGACAGTGGGTACACATATTAGTAAACAAAACAAAGCAAAACAAACTGCAACAAATATCAAACTCTTGTTGAGCATTTCTTATATGCCAGGAACTCTTGCAAGCTCTTTACTTATTTAATCCTCAAAACAGCTCTAAATTAGGTCTCGTAATTATCTCCATTTTGCAGATGAGAAAACAGATCCAGAGATGTTAGTAAGTCTTTTGCTCAAGGTCACATAACCAGTTAGTGTGGAACCTGAATTTGAACCCAGGTTTAATTACCATGTCCACATGATCAACAACAATGTGATATTGTCTTATTACAGTGTGAACAACATCAGTTACACTGACATCAGTTGCCTCTCCTGTTTTCACAGAACCTCAATTTCTTGTAATGTGCCCCTGAAGAATTTTTGCCAACAGAAGTTGTCTCACATGCCATCGCAAAACACTTAACTATCATGCGGCACCACTGCTTCATCCTTCTATGTCCTTAGGCACTGATGGATCCTGGAAGCCTTGTGAAGCCCTGCTGTGGGGTGGGTTGTAGCAAAAAGGAGGACTCCACTTTTCTGCTGTGCTATACTCTGGGAGCAAGACCTCAAAGCTGTACTACGGTCTTGCTGAGTTTTAAGCCTCCTTTTCAGATTTTTATTTACAGCCCCTCTCTTCACTCTAGGACCCAATTATGAGGTACAACTGGAGACATATCAGAGTAACAGCCCCCAGTTTGGGCTCATAATTCCCTGTCCATGTCCCATTAAAACTTAGTCTTTTGTTATTAGCCAAACTCAGTATGCATGGCTCCTTCTCAGACTTGAGTTTTCTTCTTAGAGACTGCTCAGGAACACAAGAAATGGGCTTCTATGCAACCTATTGTTCAGTTTCCTAAACATAATCAGGCATGTCTGAATCCCACAGCAGGCCCATTCCAAAACTCTCAGTACCATCCCATGAGACACCACCAGTTCCACAAATCATAGCCTTCCCTCTGTCTACACTCCCACAGCTGCTGTGAACTCCATCAAGCCCAGAGTAGAAAAAAAGGCTGCTTTTCTGACTTGCACCTACTCAAGCCAGGGTGTAACACTCTTGAGTAACACACTTGAGTAACACTCCAGACATCATCGTTTTCTTGCTTTCCTCTGACAAGTCATAACGAACAGTCTGTTCTGCTTCTTTTCCTTAACCTGGTGGTAAAAGCCTACATACATGAGGCTCACTGAGTAAAGAGGCTTTGTCTTGGGGAAGAGCAGAACTACCTTCATCCCCAAATCTTTCACTTCTGTGCACAGGGATTTACATTTCTGGACCACATTCTCATTTGTATGTTTTACAAAGGCATGAGTGATGGCTTTGCTGTGGTTCAGGCAATTTGCACTTTTCCTATAAAAATGGAAAATGGCTATTGTCTCTTTACCTCCCTGTCACTGAGTAGCCTCACCTGGCAGTTCTTCCTGCCTCCCTGGAAGCCTGAGCTTTCTCAAAAGTATCTAACTGTGAACATCCTCTGCGACCCTTCCGTTCAAGTAGCTCTCACCTACCTGCCTTTTTGCCTCCTCCTTACGTCTTTGTCCTCCATTTTATCCTCAACAGAACTAAAATCCTCCCTCTCTGCCTTTTGGTGTGTGTTTAGAAGGTAACTTGCTCTTCCCTATGTTTCCCTACAAGCATATAAGAAACCTCTGGTATTGGGGGTAGCGACAGAGGCATCTGGGGAGGCCTCCTAGGTCCTTGATACCCTCAAATACCAACACCTTGGTAACCTTTGGTTTATCCTTCTTGTCTTTTTGCTCACTTTCTACATCTACACAGCTAGTCGTGCAGCCAACATGAGATTAACTCCTCCACCCCACTCCATACCAGACGACCTGTGCAGTATGAGGAGCTGTTTGTCCATGGCAAACCCTGGATACTGGCTAATCATCAGAGGAGTCTTTAGTGGGCAACTGGTTTTGACACTTTTAGGTTAAGCCCAGCTGTGATGGTTAATTGGAGTGTCAACTTGACTGGATTGAGGGATGCCTACATGGCTGGTGAAGTACTGTTTCTGGATATGTCTGTGCAGGTGTTTTTGGAGGGTATTGGCATGTAAGTAGTAGACTGAGTGGGGAAGACCTTCCCTCAGTGCGGGCGAGTACCATCCAGTCAGCCGGGAGCCTGGCAAGGACAAAGCAGGCAGAAACAGAGGAATATTCAGGTCATGCTGCTTCCTTTCTTTTTTTCCCCACTAGAGTAGAACACTCTTCTCCTCCTGTCCTTGAATATCAGAACACCAGGCTCTTTGGCCTTTGGACTCTGGGACTTTCACCAGCGGCCTTCTGGGGGCTCTTGGGCCTTTGGTCTCAGGTACCATCAGTTTCCTTGGTTCTTAGACCTTCCAACTTGGGCTGAACTATACAACCAACTTGTCTGGTTTTCCAGCTTGCAGACAGTCTATAGTGGGACTTCTCAGCCTCCATACTGGGTGAGTCAATTCCTCTAATAAAGCTCCTCTCATATATCTGTACATCTAATATCTATCTATCTATCTATCTATCTATCTATCTATCTATCTATCTAATCTATCTCCTATTCGTTCTGTCTCCTTAAAGAAGAGCCATAACTTCCAAGAATCTTATGGCACTTTGAAGAGGCATACAATATTTTAACAAATTCAGTGTTCATAGGGGAGGGCTTAACAACTAAACTTCCAGGGCTAACTTCTTAGTCAATTTGTGAAGGAGTTTGCAATATTTTATAACATTGGGCAGTCATTAAAATTTATATAAATCTTCTGTGGGTATATCTGAGTACACCGAGTCACATGGATTTTGAAGGCCCCTGCAGGGTGGTTTTCATAACTCCTCACTTCCCTGGGGCTAGCACAGCCATACATGCATCTCTTGGTATTGCTTGGCAAGGAATTTGGCAGGCTGTTAAGGAGGAACTGACATCCCTAATAATAATAATAATAATAATAATAATAATAATAATAATGTAACAAGATACAATACATGGGGGAAGGCTAAAACAACAACTACAAACAGGACACAAGCAATAAAT
>NW_016804643.1:1201035-1207227 GCF_001698545.2 Rhinopithecus bieti
CCTGGGCAACAGAGCCAGATTCTGTCTCAAAATAATAATAATAATAATAATAATAATAATAATAATAATAATAGCTATATGTCAAAAGCACTTGCCATGTGCTAGACACTCTAGTAAAGACCTCCTGTACATCATTTCATTTTATAATCAGATAATGAGATAAGTATTTTCCACATTTTACATATGACTAAACTTAGACTAAGTAACATATTCAAGGTCACCTAATTTCCAAATGCCTCAGTGGATGTGGCTCTAAAGCTCGTACAATTTCCATTATATTCACTGCTACTCATAGGAACCTGGGAAACAGAGATGCATAGAAAGACAACCCTGCAAGCTCAGAAATTAACGTTCCATAGAAGTGCTCCTAAATGGTAATCTGAATTTGGGGTTGCTGCTGGAAAATAGCCTTTTGTCTCAAAAACCCAATTTGAGCCTTCCACCAATTACATAGGCTTTACGAGACATGGAAGCTGGAGGATAGTAGGATGAGATCTGCTGGACTGAAAAGCGCTTTGTGCTGGTCTACCTTGGGACCTCTGGTCAGCAGCTACTGGTTGTTCCTTCTTTTTCCTTCTCCTTCCCCATATTCTCCATTAGAATGTAAGCTTCTTGAAGGAAAAGGACTTGTTTATTGCTGTATAACTAGAAAGGATAGTGCCAGGCCCATTCAACAATATTTGTTGAATGAATGAAAACTGAATGAAAAGTATTTGGCAGCCCTCTGAAAACCAGCTACTCCTGACACCTAGAAACCCAGGTAATCTATGGTGTATCTGATGTTTATTGATTGCCCTGATCTTACCACTGCTGTATAACAGGAAAATCCTGCCATCCACTAGGGAGTTGCTGAGACCCCAACCAGGCAAAGAGCCAAAGACACCATCAGTTTCCTTGCTTCTTAGATTTACAGGGATTACAGGTATTGAGCTCGAGGGCTTGGTCTCCTGTGTGTGTCTAATCTTCAAGACTTGAGCACTTCCTGATTTCTCAGTGAAAGAGGAAGCACCCCAATAACATTCATCACATCTTTTCCAGGAGCCCTTTTTGTATGAGAAGCACTTTGTTCTTGCGGTAAATCTCAAGTTTGTTTCCTCGCTGTGTCTGGCCAATCTCTAGACAAACCCTACTTCTAGCCTTACTTTTCCTGATTGAAACTTCCCCATACTAAAAACCAAAACCAAAACCCCAAAACCAAAATCGAACTCATCAACAATAAAATATTGGTGCAGTCATAGTTCTGCACCATTATTAGAAGCAAAAGTCCTGTGGTAGAAGTTTCCTTGACATCTGGTTTTATTCATTAGGCAGGAGTCCTGACCTTACTTTTGTAAGATTTCTTGTAGATAAACAATTTTTATGGCACTGAGAGAAAACAAATACTTATCTTCCATAACTTAAATAAAATAAAAATGTAAACTTCAAATATTCACAGGAAGGAGACACCCAGTGCATTCTCTAGATCTTGTGTACTTACCTTTCTATAGAATCTTGTAAATACGGAGTCCAGTTTTTGATATGCCAGGTTCTCTTTCACTATTAAATTGCTTTTAGGAGAATTTTGTAAATGGATATAAACAACAGGTATACATACACCTGTTGGTGTAAATGAACAGAACCTTCTGGAAGGAGGGCTTCTGATGAGTTAGTCCTTGAGCCTTGGGCTGGGATACCCTCTTCCCTGAGGCCAGTCTCCCAGCGCCAGTGTTGTAAACCAGACCCCAGTGCCAAACCATTGGCTTTGTAAGTAGAGTAGTAAGTTCCCTAATTCCTTTCCCAGAAAAATGTGACATCAAAGATGGTCCTCTGAAGCACAATGCAGGAACAGTTTGCAGGAAGAATGAATGGATTACAATAAATCTGATTAGGGAAGGACCCACACAGCACAGTACTTAGCACATGGAAGAAGGGCAATATGTGTTCGCTAAATGAATAAACAAAGGAATGAAGAATGAATGAGTCCAGAAACTGAGAATATGTGAGCCATTGGCAACCTAAAGCTCTATATGGACGCTGGTTTCTTGTTCTCAGTTTTTCTGAGAATGATTTGAAAAGCATTTCTCAGAGTAATTTAGTGGGTGGCAGCTTAGAAGGGAGAGCAATTACTTTGTTGATTGAATGAGGAAGTTTGAGGCAACGTGTACCTGTAACAGACAGTGTAAAGACACGTCAAAGATGTTGATTTTTCTAGGTTGTCTATGAGTTTGTCTTTATGCTTGAATGAAGTGCACTGACATGCAGAGAATATAGCTATATGAATAATTTCAGTTTATTGGTAATGTGAATGTAGCAATAGGAATGTTTTTATGACATTGCGTGGTTTCAAGATGTATTCAATTATCTTAACATGTTTAACATTTCTCATTAACAATCTCGTTCTGTCTGGCTTCTCTCTTTTTCTTTCTTTAGTTTTGCTGTTCATATCGGCATACAAAATGTATTAATTTTTTCTACAATAGAAATAAATTGTTTTACTTTCTCTCTGCACACACTGTACTTTCTCTCTGCACACAAATGTACTTCAAAGAGGGAAACAGAGAAAGGAAATTAATTAGAACATCTGTTTCTATAGTACTTATAAATAATGGAATTTCCATGAATTAAAATAAGCTTTAGCTTAAAAAAACCTAAAAAAATCAATGCTGTTGGAAGATGTATCCTGTGTACTCTGTGGCTTTGGGTATCTACTGGTCTACCATCACATATTCCCTGAGGTACAAGTATCTCAGGCTTAAAAATAACTAGAAAGTGTATTTGTTGAATAAATAAATAATAGGAACTTAAGAGATGGGAGAAAATGTAGAGGTTAGATATATAATTTCTCTATAATTCAGACATTCCTTCTGCAGTATTCTTGACAGCCATTCTATTAGCCTTTATTTACAGTGACGGGCAGATCGCTACCTTACAAAGAAGTTCAATGTCTTTTTTGTTATTTATTTATTTATTTTTAATTAGTAGACTATTATTTTTAGACAAGTTTTGGGTCACAGCAAATCTGAGTGGAAAATACAGAGATCTCCCACATACTCTTCCCCTAACACACACATAGCCACCCCCAATATCATCATCCCACACCAGAGTGGTACATATAGTACAGTCAATGAACCAACATCGACATATCATTATCAACCAAAGGCCATAGTTTCCACTAGGCTTCACTCTTTGTGCTGTATATCTTAAGAATTTTGACAAATGTATATATATATAGTGACATGATCTACCATTATGGTATTATACAGAACAGTTTCACTGCCCTCAAAATCCTTTAAGCTACACCTATTCATTCCTCCCTCTCCCCAAGCCCCTAGCAACCACTGATCCTTTTACGGTCTCTATTGTTTTGTCTTTTCCAGAAAGCCATACATATAGTTGGGATTATACAGTACATAACCTTTTCAGATTGAGTTCTTCCAGTTAAAAATATGCATTTAAGTTTTCTCCATGGCTTTTTATGACTTGATAAATATTTCCTTTTTTTTTTTTTTTTTTTGAGATGGAGTTTTGCTTTGTCGCCCTGGCTGGAGTGCAGTGGCACGATCTCAGCTCACTGCAACCTTCGCCTCACGGGTTCAAGCAATTCTCCTCCCTCAGCTTCCTGGGTAGCAGGGATTATGGGTGTGTACAACCACACCCAGCTACTTTTTGTATTTTTAGTAGAGACAGGTTTTCACCATGTTGGCCAGGCTGGTCTCGAATTCCTGACTTCAAATGATCTGCCCCCATCGGCCTCCCAAAGAGCTGGGATTACAGGGATGAGCCACCACACATGGCCGATAAATTTTTTTTTATAGCTTGAAATAATATTCCATTGTTTGAATGTACCACAATTTGTTTACGCATTTGTCTACTGAAGGGCATTTTGATTGCTTTCAAGTTTTAGCAATTATGAATAAAGCTGCTATAAACATTCATATGCAGGTTTTTATGAATTCAATTTATTTTTTGCTTGTTCTGTTTTCTCTTACACTAACTGGAAATCTGATCTCCTGTAAGTTCTCTGCATTGCTGACCAGATCTGCTGTTCCACGTGATAGCTCTTTTCCACGTGGTAACTATTCAAGTACGTGAAGACAAGGAATCAAGGAATTCCTATGGTTTCTCTATTTTAGGCTAAAAATCACCCGTTCTGCCAATTTTCCTCATGTTGTAGGATTCTTAGTACATTCGGGTTTCAGGTTCTCCACCTCGTGGTAAGCTCTACTTTATAAAACAAAGTGACTGAGTATGGAGGAACCATCACTCTCCCCGTTCTGGGCAAGATAAATCCTGTAAATGTTATCTGAGTTCATTGTCACTCTTTTGGAAATTCTGGTACTCAATTTATTTAAACATTTTATGTTTATTTTACCAAAATAGTTGTTAGGCTAGTCTCCTCCAAACTGTAGTTTTCCAGAGGACTTTCAGAATTTCAAACCTAGATTTTCTTATACTTTTTAAGCTTCCTCCTGTACATTATGGGCTGTTGTTCTAGCATGTTGAAATGTGCTTTTTTCCTTTGGAATATTGGTCATTTTATCAAATATGCAGTATTCACCATTGCTCCTTGTTTAAAATGTTTTTCTTAAGCTGAAGAGCCATCCGTTTATAACAGAACTTTTAGAAAGTACAGATGAGCTAAAAGAAGAAAACAAAGATGATTCCTAACTCATTGTCAGGGAGATAAATATCATTACCAGAAATACATATTATTAACATTTTAGTGTATGTCTATACAGTGCTCTTCTCTATGCACATATGTATATTATATTATTACATTCACAATATAGTACATATGCATTTATTTCAAAAATTATTATGTTACATAGACTCTTTTATAGTTTGATTTTTTCCTCACTTTATTCAAATTTTATTTGACTTTTTTTTTCTTTTTTTGATGGAGTCTTGCACTGTCACCCAGGCTGGAGTGCAACAGTGCGATCTCAGCTCACTGCAACCTCTGCCTCCCAGGTTCAAGTGATTCTCCTGCCTCAGCCTCCTGAGTAGCTGGGATTACAGGTGTGCATCACCATACCTGGCTAATTTTTTTGTATCTTTAGTAGAGATAGGGTTTATATTATATTATTACATTCACAATATGGTACATATGCATTTATTTCAAAAATTATTATGTTACATAGACTCTTATAGTTTGATTTTTTCCTCACTTTATTCAAATTTTATTTGACTTTTTTTTTCTTTTTTTGATGGAGTCTTGCACTGTCACCCAGGCTGGAGTGCAACAGTGCGATCTTGGCTCACTGCAACCTCTGCCTCCCAGGTTCAAGTGATTCTCCTGCCTCAGCCTCCCAAAGTGCTGGGATTACAGGTGTGAGCCGCCATGCCTGGCCTGACATATTTTTTTAAACATCCACAATGTGCATAACATTGTGTGCTGGCTGCTGGAAATACGGTGGTGACCAATTTTGATATATTTTAGCAAACTGATCTCCAGAACATTATAAAATAAGCTCAAAATTACTTTGTAATTTGAAAACTTCATAACTGTTCCTTTTGTCAGACCAATTACTGATAAAAATATTCAGCAAGAGAAGGGCAATGACAAGATTTTGGGATAAACTAGTAGATCATTCTTTCCCAAATTATATTAGTTCATCAATCAGCACTCTGTGGGGACTGTTGTTTGTTCAATTATATTATGTCATGTCCATATTTCTTCATTTTTATCAACTAGGGTTTCATAAGGAATTTTGTTGGATATTTTGCTGAAATCAAGAGAGTCTATTGACAGTATTTCCCGTCTCCAACAGTGTAACAGTTCCATCAAATGATAGAGATTTTATTAGTTCAGTGTAACATTCTCAATTAATTATATGGGTTCTGATGATCACCATTTTCTTTAACAGCATTGTCCAAGGGAACTTTCTGCAATAATGGAAATGTTCTGTGACTTGTGCTGCCCCATATGGTACCCTACTAGCTCTCTGTGACTACTAAACACTGGAAATGTGGCTAGTACAACTCAGTAGGCAGTTTGTCCATTTTAAAAAATTTTAAATAATTTAAATTTAGTCAGATGTGACTAGTGGTTATGATATTGGATAGCACAGCTTTACAATATCTGACAAATCATTTGTCAAGTAACTATTGTATAATTTAACTAGAGTTCAATATTAAACTGAGAGAATCGCGGTTCCTTCAATGTATGATGAGTCTCTCCCCTCCCTCCCTCCCTCTTTCCCTCCCTCCCTC
>NW_016804643.1:1207712-1249595 GCF_001698545.2 Rhinopithecus bieti
CTTCCTTTTGTTTTCTTTTCTTTTCTTCACTTGCTCTCTCTATCACCCAGGCTAGAGTGTAGCGACATGTTTATTCTGTTTTAATTGCAGCTTTGTTTTCATCATCAGGCCCTTGCACTATTCTATCCTTCATAATTTCTTACAAATTGCTGACAGTAATTTTGTGTAAATGGTTCATATCAGCAAGTTGTTTTTACCCTTGGATATAATTGAATCTACCGATATAATTTCTTTCAAAGCAAACTGCTTTTATTTCTGTGCCTTATAATGTAAATATCTCCTTGAGGGAAAAAGAGGTAAGCAAAAGGAAAGTTAAAGAATTCTGGTTTCTGCTTTTAATCCTTGACATTATTTTCATCTTCCCAAAGAGTGGGCTTTCTCCTTACTTATTCTTCTTGAAGTTAATGTAGCTACTAGGGCCCTTTCTGTTGTCAATAACGTTTTTTGTTTTTTCAAGCCTAGATCATTCTGGTTATTTGCCTTTCCAGTAGTAAACTTGTAGCTCTATACTACCCTTTTATGTTCATCCATAATCATATACATATGATTTTCTCCCCAGGTTTTTTTGCCATTGTAAAATTTGAGTTCAATAGAAACATGTGTAGCTATATCGATTTCTTTAACACCTGCTCCCTTTGCATGCGATGGAATCAGATTTGATTACATTTTAATTCAGTTCAATCTAATCAATGGTGTTGACTGACCCTTAAGAGTCAGGTCTTGAGCCAGCACTGGGGATTCAACACTGAAGTAGACATGAACTTTGACATCAAAGGAGTCACACTTTACTAAGAGAATCAAGCTCATAGCTCATATACCACAAGCCATGTGCAATGTGATATGTGTTCATTAACAGTATTCAAAAATGCCCTGGGGGAGTGTAGCAGAGGGATAGGGTTAATTCTGCTAGCCGGGCATGAAGAATAGGGTAGAGAGATTGTGAAGAATCAGAGAAGTCTGTCTGAAACAGAAGTGCTGTTTGAGTAAGAATAAATAAGAGCTTACAGGACAGAGAAGCAGGTTAACATGGTATCCTCTGAAGAATGAATAACTTGAACAGAGGCCAGAGTAGATGATGTAATCCAGGCTTTATTACTAATCCTGCAGCTGGAATGTAATCTACTTTTTGGGAGAGTAAAGAGACATGAGGCTGAAGTTAAGGACTGACTGAATAGTGAAAGATTTTGTATGTTATAGTAAGGAAATTGGATTTATCTCAAATGGAATGAGCTTGAAAGTTTTTGAACAGAGGAGAAAAATGGTGAGATTACTGTTTTAAAAAAATACTCTGGTAACATCAACTTAGGATGTGTTAGACTTAGAAAGCTTGTGGAAGGGAAATCATTAGTCAAGAGGAAGATGAAAATACCGACTAGTTCAGCACAGAGTAATGGAGGGCAGAGGTTAGAAATGAGCCCCATTTAGGATGTAGAACTGATAGGATTAGAAGATTGCTTGGTTATAAGGGAAAGATAGAGGCAGGAAGATGATTCAGAAATCCCTCTGTTTTGCTATTTATAATGGAGTCCACTGTTTTTCTTGAATCACCTTCTCTTCAGGATCTCTGGATGTGAGATCATGTCTGTCATTTCCCTGAACTTTTTGAAACTGTTTTCCTTTGAAACTGTTTCCTAACACTAGTGAGTGTGTACTGATTTTACCCAGTGTTCTACTCCTCGTGTCCTAGAAATTCCAAGATGTGTTCATCACATTTTTAAAAACTTCTTTATTTTGAGATCATTTTAGACTTACAGAAGAGTTGCAAAAACAGTTCAGTGAGTTCTCATATCCCCTTCACTTTCCTTCCCTTTGTTAAGATCTTATGTGGTCGTGAAACAATTATGAAACCAAGAAATTTACCTTAGAACTCAATTACTATTAACTAAATTACAGGCTTTATTTGGAGTTTGCTAGTTTTCCCACTAATGAATTTTTTTTTTCTGTTACAGGATTATGCATTGCATTTAGCTGTGAAATAATAGAAAATATGAGAGGAAGTTTAGGAGCCCCTCAACTCTTTGCAGACAGAGATGCTATGATAATCATTTTTCTACTGTTTGGTGTTTGACCGTAGTTTCTGACAGAGAGTTCCTAAGAGTTTTGTAGTTTTCTGAATGATAGAAACATCAAAAGAGTGATTACTGTGGACTCCTGGATAGCTTCATGATGGGGGTTGTTTGCCAGGGAACCAATCTTGTGATTAGATAGTTGGAAGTTTCAGCCCCTTCCCCTGACCTCCAGGGAAGGGAGAGTGGAGAGGGGCTGAAGAGGAGTTGATCACCAATAACCAACGATTTAATCAATCATGCCTATATAATGAAGCCTCCATAAAACTCCAAAGAACAGGATTTTTTTCTTTGCCTTAAAACAACACAGCTTTATTATCTTACAGTTCCAGAAGTCAGAAACCTGAAATAAGTCCCACTGGGCTCAAGGCAGGGCTGATGCCTTCTGGGAGTTCCAGAGGAGAATCCAATTCCTTGCCTTTTTCAGTTTCTAGAAGATGCCTGTATTCCTCGGCTGTGACCCCTTCCTCTATCTGCAAAGCCAGCAGCTTAGCGCCTTTAGATCTCTTGCTCTCTGACTGATGTTCATGCTTCTACTATCCTCTTCCATCTTTTAACTCTTGTGGCTATAGAGGGCTCACCTGGGTAATCCAGAATCGTCTTCTTATTTTCAATTGATTAATCACCTTTATTCCCTCTGCGACTTTAATTCCCCTTTTCCATGTAACCTTACATATTCACAGGTTCTGGGGATTAGGATGTGGACATTTTGTGGGAGACTATTATTATATCTACCACAAGCCTCATAACAACTCTATGAGGAGCTGACTGCAATTATCTCCAGTTCACAAATAAAGAAACCGAGGTAGAAAAAGATCGAAGACTGATTCATTCTCACAGCTTGTTGACAGCCACTGGTCCACAGACTACATTTTGAGTAGCAGGCCATCTCTTCCTCTAAAATGATACCTCACACTTCATGAGAACCTGCTTTATGACAGGTACTGAAATTAAGGGAATAAAGTTATTTAAATATCACTTAAATAAATAATACAAAGGAAGTAGTAATCTTGTTTATTTTTGATGTGAAAACTGAAGCCCAGAGAGTTGAGATGATTTATTCAAGAGCACACAGCAAGTAAATGGTAGGCTTTCAATTGTCAACTACAAAATCTACACTAGCTAGTTTAATCAGACAAAGATTTATTACACAATAGACTATAGTTTACAAAATCCGAAGAGGGCCAAAAATCCAGGCTTGGAAGCAGGACAGTCAAGAGCATCACAGTCAGGAATAGCTCCCAACCACAACTCAGACAGTTCTAGGGAAAACACCATTGCTATCATCCACTTCTTGGAATGAACAATGTTAGGATGTTAGGACTGGTTGACAGAATTTCTTTGCAGAAGAACAATATTCCTCCACCACCGTGATTGCAAAAGGATAGGGTTTGGGGAGCTTCCAGATTGCTGAACTCATGGAGGTACCTGGAGGGTGGTGTACCTGTAAAGGGTATGGAAGCTCCAAGCCCCTTCTCACATATGTTGTCCTAGTCATCTCTTCCATCGGCTGTTCACTGATATCCTTTATCATACCCTTTATTAATGTAATAAACTGGTAAATGGAAGTGTTTTCTTGAGTTCTGTGGGCCATCCTGGCAAATTAATTGAACCTGAGAAGGGGGTTATAGATACCCTGATTTATAGCCAGTCAGGAAGAAGTATAGGTGACAACCCTGTTATTGGCATCTGAAGTTGGGGGGGCAGTAGTATGGGTGGGATCTGACTCTAACTCCAGGTAGATAATGTCAGAATTGAATTGAATTTTACAACACTTAGTTGCCGTGTTCACTGGAGAGCTGCTTGGAGTAGGGAGAAGCTCCTGCTCCCGATCTGTCAGAAAGAGTCTGTGTTATGTTGTTGTGGTGTGGTGACGGTCAAGTGTGTAAGAGTAGGAAAAACAATTTGTTTTGAAATTGAAACTTGAAAAACAAGTTGTCCTGTCTCCTTATTTTTTCCAGTCTGTGACAGTTCCTCAGTTTTTCCTCATCTTTCATGACCTTGAAATTAAAAAAAAATTATTTAAATTACTTTTATTTTATTTTAATTTTTTGTGGGCACACAGTAGGTGTATGTATTTACAGGGTACATGAGATGTTATGATACAGGAATGCAATGTATAATAATCACATCATGGAAAATGGGATATCTATCCCCTCAAGCATTTATCCTTTGTGTTACAAATAATCCAATTATATTCTTTCAGTTATTTTAAATGTGCAATTAAATTATGATAGACTATAGTCACCCTGTTGTGCTATCAAATACTAGGTCTTATTTATTCTTCTTTTTTTTTAAAAAAAAAAAACTTTTATTTTAGATTCAGGGGTACATGTACAGCTTTGCCACATAGGTAAGCTTGTATCTTTGGGGTTTGTTGTACAGATTACTTCATGACGCAGGTACTAGATAGATATTTTTAATGATCCTCTCCCTCCTCCCACTCTCCACCCTCAAGTAGGCCCAAAATCTCTTGTTCTCTTCTTTGCATCCATGGGTTCTCATAATTTAGCTCCCCCTTATAAGTGAGAACATGTGATATTTGGCTTTCTCTTCCTACATTAGTTTGCTAATGATGGTGGCCTCAGGCTCCATCCATGTTTCCACAACAGACATGATCTCATTCTTTTTTATGGCTGCATAGTAGTATTCCATGGTGTGTATGTATCACATTTTCTTTGTCCAGTCTGCCGTTGATGGACATTTAGGTTGATTCCATGTCTCTGCTATTGTGAAGGGTACTGCAGTGAACATACGTGTGCAAGTGTCTTTATGGTAGAATGATTTATATTCATTTGGGTATATACCCAGTAATGGGATTGCTGTGTCAAAGGGTAGTTCTGTTTTTAGCTGTTTGAGGAATCACCACACTGCTTTCCACAATGGTTGAACAAATTTATATCCCCACCAACAATGTCAAAACATTCCTTTTTCTGCCCAACCTTACCAGCATCTGCTATTTTTTGATATTTCAATAATAGCCATTCTGACTGGTATGAGATGGTATCTCATGGTGTTTTGATTTTCATTTCTCTAATGATAAGTGATATTGAGATTTTTTTTCAATATGCTTGTTGATCACATATATGTCTTCATTAGAAAAGTGTCTGTTCATGTCCTTTGCTCACTTTTTAATGAGATTGTGTATTTTTTTTACTTGTAAATTTAAGTTTCTTACAGATGTTGGATATTAGGTCTTTTTCAGATGCATAATTTACAAATGTTTTTTCCCATTCTGTAGGTTGTCTGTCTACTCTGTTGATAGTTACTTTTGCTGTGCAGAAACTCTGAAGTTTAATTAGATCCCACTTGTCAATTTTTGGCTTTGTTGTGATTGCTTTTGGCATCCTTGTCATGAAATCTTTGCCAGTTCCTATGTCTGGAATGGTATTGCCTAGGTTGTCTTCCAAGGTTTTTATAGTTTTGAGTTTTACATTTAAGTCTTTTATCCATCCTGAGTTGATTTTTATATAAGGTGTAAGAAGGAGTCCAGTTTCTATCATCTGCATATGACTAGCCTGTCATCCCAGCACAGCTATTGAATAAGTACTTTCTGTAATCCCAGCACTTTGAGAAGCCAAGGCAGGTGGATTGCTTGGGGCCAGAAGTTCGAGACCAGCGTGGCCAACATGGCAAAACCCCATCTCTACTAAAAATACAAGAATTAGCTGGGTGTAGTGGCACATCCCTGTAATCCCAGCTTCTTGGGAGGCTGAGGCATGAGAATTGCTTGGACATGGGAGGCAGAGGTTGCAGAAAGCCAAGACTGTGCCACTGCACTCCAGCCTGGGTGACAGAGCAAGACTCTGTCTAAAACAAACAAAACAAAAAACAGATGTTTTCCCCAATGCTTGTCTTTGTCAGTTTTGTTAAAGATCAGATGGTTGTAGATGTGTGACTTTTT
Organism: Rhinopithecus bieti; assembly: GCF_001698545.2. Lineage (NCBI taxonomy): Eukaryota > Metazoa > Chordata > Mammalia > Primates > Cercopithecidae > Rhinopithecus > Rhinopithecus bieti. Next base: position 1,213,683 of record NW_016804643.1, read on the forward strand.
TTTTTCTGGGCTCTCTATTTTGTTACACTGGTTTATGTGTCTGTTTTTGTACAAATATGCTGTTTTGGTCATTGTAGCCCTGAAATACAGTTTGAAGTTGGGTAATGTAATGCCCCCAGCTTTGATCTTTTTGCTTAGGATTGCCTTGGCCACTTGAACTCTTTTTTTTTTGGCTCCATATAAATTTTCAAGTAGTTTTTTCTAATTCTGTGAAGAATGTCATTGGTAGCTTGATAGGAGTAACACTGAATCTGTAAATTGCTTTGAGCAATTACAGATTGCCCAAAGTATGGCCATTTTAGTAATATTGATTCTACCTATCTATGAACATGGAATGTTTTTCCATTTGTTTGTGTCATCTCTGATTTCTTTGAGCAGTGTTTTGTAATTTTCACTGTAGAGATCTTTTACCTCCCTAGTTAGCTGCATTCCTAGGCATTTTATCCTGTTTGTGGCAATTGTGAATGAGATTGAATTCCTGATTTGGCTCTCAACTTGGCTGTTGTTGGTGTATAGGAATGTTAGTAATTTTTATACATTGATTTCGTATCCTGAAACTTTGCTGAAGTTGTTTATAGGCTGAAGGAGCTTTTGGGATGAAACTATGGGGTTTTATAGATATAGGATCATGTCATCTGCAAACAGGGATAGTTTGACGTTCTGTCTTCCAATCACTTGCCTGATTGCTCTGGCCAGGACTTCCAATATTATGTTGAATAGGAGTGGTGAGAGAGGGCATTCTTGTCTTGAGACAGATTTCAAGGATAATGCTTCCAGCTTTTGCCCATTCTATATGATGCTGGCTTTGGGTTTGTCATAGATGGCTCTTGTTATTTTGAGGTTCCCTCAATACCTAGTTTATTGAGAGTTTTTAACATAAAGCGATGTTGAATTTTATCAAAAGCTTTTCTTCATCTGTTGAGATAATCATGTGTTTTTTGCCTTTGGTTCTGTTTATGTGATGAATTACATTTATTGATTTGCATATGTTGAACCAACCTTGCATCTCAGGAATAAAGCCTATTTGATAGCGGTGGATTAACTTTTCATTGTGTTGCTGGATTCAGTTTGCAAGTATTTTATTTAGGATTTTTGCATCAATGTTCATCAAAGGTATTGGCCTGAAGTTCTCTTTTTTTTGCCAGATTTTTGTATCAAGTGTCTCTGCCAGAGTTTGGTATCAAGATGATGCTGGTCTCATGGAATGAGTTGGGGAGGAGTATCTCCTCAATTTTTTTGAATAGTTTCAGTAGTTAGTAATGATACCAGCTCTTCTTTGTACATCTGGTAGCGTTCAGCTGTGAATCCATCTGGTTCTGGGCTTTTTTTGGTTGGCAGGCTATTTATTACTGATTCAATTTCAGAGCTTATCATTGGTCTGCTCAGGGAATCAATTTTTTTTTTCTAGTTCAGTCTTGGGAGGGTGTGTGTGTCCAGAAATTTATCTGTCTCTTCCAGGTTTTCTAGTTTATGTACATAGAGGTGTTATTAGTAGTCTCTGAATTTATATTTCTGTGTGGTCAGTGGAAACCTGCTTACTAAAGCATCCTTGGGCACTGAATAGTCAGCAGTAGAAGTCAGGCAGTACTTGCTGCAGACCTTGGGTGAAACTCAGAGATGTGCTGGCTTCAGATGTGACCCAGTGTGTTTTCCAGCTGTGACGGCTATGGGGAGAGACTCCTTTTGCCTGAGAAAAGGAAAGGGAAAAGAGTAAAGAGGATTTCTAGACCTGCCCTAGGTCAGAGTGGAGCCCACTGCCCTGAAGGGGGATTCCTAGACCCGGCAGCATTTCCACAGGCTGACTGAAGAGCACTTGGGCCTTGAGTGAACATCAACAGTAGCTAGGTAGTACTCACCACAGGCCTGAGGTGGTGGTAGCCATGGGGAAGGACTCTTATGATTTTGGTATTAGGAGGAAAGAACGGGAAGATCTTGTGGCCTGGGTGCCAGCTCAACAACAGTAGGCTAGAGCACTAGATAGATTATTATGGTTTTTGACTCTAGTCCCTGGCTCCTAGATGGCATCTCTGGACCCACCTGAGACCAAGGGGAACTCACCACTCTGAAGGGAAGGACACAATCCTGGCTGGTTTCCCCACCTACTGATTGTAGAGCCCTGGGCCTTGAGTGAACATAGGTGGTAGCTGGACAGTGGTTACCATGGGCCTTAGGTGATATCCAGTGGTCTTCTGGCTTTGCGTCTGATCCAGCACAGTCCTAGTAGTGATGGCTTCAAAAGGGGAAATATAAGAGTAATTGGCCTTAAAGAGGAGACACAGAGAGATAGGAGTAGAAAGTTTATTCAAAGGGATAAAAACAGAAAACTTCCCAAACCTAGAGAAATAAATGAATATTCAAGTACGAAGGTTATAGAACATCAAACAGATTTAACCCAAATTAGATTACCTCAAGATATTTAATAATCAAACTTCAAAAGATCAAGGAAAGGATACTTTTTAAAGCAACAATAGAAAAGAAAGAAGTAACCTACAATGGAGCTCTAATATGTCTGGCAGCAGACTTCTCAGTGGAAACTTCAAAGGCGAGGAAAGAGAGGCATGACATATTTAAAGTGCTAAAGGGAAAAAAAAAAACCACTTGTTTCCTAGAATAGTATATCCACTAAAGGTATCCTTCAAAGATAAAGAAGAAATGGAGACTTTCTCAGACAAACGGAAGCTGAGGGATTTCATCAACAACAGACCCGTCCTGTGAGAAATGTTAAAGAGAGTTATTTGATCTGAAAGGAAAGGATGTTAATGAGCAATAAGAAATCATCTGAAGGTACAAAACTCACTGGTAATAGTAAGTACACAGAAAAACACAGAATATTATAACACTGTAAATGTGGTGTGTAAACTACTCATATCTTGAGTAGAAGGATTAAAAGATGAGCCAACCAGAAAGAATAACTACAACTTTTCAAAACATAGATAGTACAATAAGATATAAAGAGAAACAACAAAAAGTTAAAAGTGGGGAGAAAAGTTAAAGTGTAGAGTTTCTGTTGGTTTTCTGTTTTCTTTTTTTGTTTCTTTAGCCATCAGTGTTAAGTTGTATTAGGTTTAAAATATGGGTTGTAAGATATTATCTACAAGCCTCATGGTAACCTCAAATCAAAAAACATAAAACAGATAAAGAAAAATTACAAAGCAAGAAATTAAAACATACCACCAGGGAAAATCAACATCACTAACAGGAAGAAAAGAAGGAACTTAAGATCGTAAAACAACCATAAAACAAATAACAAAATGGCAAAAGTAAGTCCTTACTTATCAATAATAACATTACATGTAACTGGACTAAGTTCTCTAATCAAAATACATAAAGTGACTGAATGAATAACAAAACAAAATTCAACAAAGACACATATAGACTGAAAACAAAGGCTGGAAAAAGATATTCCATGCAAATGGAAACCATTAAAAGAGTAGGAGTAGCTATACTTAGACCAGACAAAAGAGATTTCAGAACAAAAACTATAACAAGAGACAAAGAAGATCATTATGTAATAACAAAAGGGTCAATTCAGCAAGAGAATATAACAACTATATATATGTGTGTGTGTGTGTGTGTATATATATGCACCTAACACTGGAGCACTCACATATATAAAGCAAATATTATTAGTGATGAAGAGAGAGAGACACTCCACTTACAATAAATTGGAAAATCTAGAAGAAATGGATAAATTTCTAGACGCATACAGCCTACCAATCTTGAACTTGGAAAAAATCCAAAACCCAAACAGACCAATAACAAGTAATGAGATTGAAGCTGTAATAAAAAGTCCCCCAGTATATTAGTCTGTTCTCATTCTGCTAATAAAGACATTCTCAGGACTAGGTAATTTATAAAGGAAAGAGGCTTAGTGGACTCACAGCTGTACGTGGCTGGAGAGGCCTCACAATCATGGTAGAAGATGAAGGAAGAGCAAAGGGACATCTTACATGGCAGCAGGCAAGACAGAAATGAGAGCCAAGCAAAAGTGAAAACCCCTTATAAAACGATCAGATCTTATGAAACTTATTCACTACCACAAGAGCAGTATGGGGAAACTGCCCCATGATTCAATTCTCTCCTAACAGGTCCCTCCCACAGCATGTGGAAATTATGGGAGGTACAATTCAAGATGAGATTTGGGTGGGGACACAGCCAAGCCATATCATTCCACTCCTAGCCCTGTCTAAATCTCAAGTCCTCACATTTCAAAACCAATCATGCATTCCCAACAGTCCCCCAAATCCTTAATTCATTGATTGGTATTGGCATAAAAACAGACACACAGACCAATAAAACAGAACAGGGAACCCAGAAACAAATCCATACATCTACAACAAACAGTGCTGGGAAAACTAGACATATGCAGAAGAATGAAACTAGACCCCTATCTCTTGCTACACACAAATATAAAATCAAAATGGATAAAGACTTGAATCTAAAATTTCAAACTAAGAAACCAGTAAAAGAAAACTTTGGGAAAACTCTCCAGGACATTGGACTGGGCACAGATTTCTTGAATGATACCCCACAAGCACAGGCAACCAAAGCTAAAGTGGACAAATGGGATCACATCAAGTTAAAAAGTTTCTGAGCAGCAAAGAAAACAATCAACAAAGTGAAGAGACAACACACAGAATGGGAGAAAATATTTGCAAACTGTCTATCTGACAAGGGATTAATAACTAGAATATAGAAGGAGCACAAAGGACTCTATAGGAAAAAAACTAATAATCCATTTTAAAAATAGACTAAAAATTTTAATAGACATTTCTCAAAAGAAGACATACAAATGGCAAATAGGAATATGAAAAGGCACTGATGAAAGGCACATCGCTAATCATCAGAGAAATGCAAATGAAATCTGTAATGAGATATCATCTTATCCTTGTTAAAATGGCTTTCATACAAAAGACAGACAATAACAAATAATGACAAGGATGCAGAGTAAAAGGAACCCTGGTACACTATTGGTGAGAATGTAAATTAGTACAATCACTATGGAGAACAGTTTGGAGGTTTCTCAACAAAACTACAAATGAAGATAACATATTCTTAGGCAATCCTACTGCTAGGTATATACCCAAAAGAAAGGAAATCAGTACATGGAAGTGGTATCTCCACCACTATATTTATTTCAGCACTATTCACAATAGCCAAGATTTGGAAGCAACCTAGGTGTTTATGAACAGAAAAATAGAAAAAGGAAATGTGATACATTTACACAATGGAGTACTATTTAACTATAAAAAGAATGAGATCCTGTCATTTGCTTCAACATCAGTGGAACTGGAGATCATTATGTTAAATGAAATAAGTTGGGCACGGAAAGACAAACTTCGCATGTTCCCACTCAGTTTTGGTAGCTGAAAATGAAAACAGTTACACTCATGGAGACAGAGAGTAGAATGATGGTTATCAGAAGCTGGGAAGGATAGTGTGAGGGTGGGGTGAAGGTAGGGGAGTAGGGAAGTGGCGGACGGGGGGACATTTTTTAATGGGTACAAAATTATATTTAGAATAAGATCTAGTATTTGATCACAGACAGTGTGACTATAGACAACAATAATTTATAGTACATTTATAAGTGTATATTTATAACCAACTGAAAGAGTGCCGTTGGTTTGCTTGTAACATGAAGAAAGGATAACTGCTTGAGGTGATAGATATTCCATTCATCCTGATGTGATTATTACACATGGTATGCCTGTATCAAAATAGTGCATGTTTCCTGTAAATATATACAGCTACTATGTACCCATAAAAATTAAAATAAGAACATTTTAAAAAGTAAAGCTAAATTTCCATTCAGTAAATATTTATTAAAAGCCTACTGTATAGGAGTGGTGGGCTAGATATGAGGACGTGTTCCTCCTAACCCTGAGACTGTATTCTCTAGGTCGCTTATTTCATGTTTTCATACTTCACACTGGTGGATGAGTCTCTTTAAGTAACCTGAATTTGGTTTTTTCATACCTCCCCTGATAACACAGGGTTCTATGACCTAAAATGTTCTTCAACTGCCAGCTTGTTGAGGTGTATCCAGGGAATGTTTCACATGTGCTCAGTGGGTCATGTTCTGTTACCATGAAGCAGCCTCTGTTTGTTTCTTGTCCTGTTGCTCTTTTCCTGTGTTGTGAGTCAGTAGAAAAAAAAATTTTTCCCTTTAAATAACTTTTAGTCAGTACGGCTTCAACCCTGAGACGCTTTGCCCCATAGTCTTGTAGACTTGCTAGTAAAAATGGTACGTTTGATTATTATTTATGGCACTAACCCATCTACCTCTCCATCTCTCTTGCTGAAGATGCAGTCATGAGTTCATCAAGAGGCTAAATCAGGAGATATCATCATGCATTTCCGAGTCCACTCCCCCTTAGCTGAAGAAGGCTTTGTGTTTGGGTTGACAGCTTTGTGCCCACTGACCTCTTTACTTACTGTGAAATGACATCCAGGAATTTCCTTAATTTTTCTTGCAAATGGGACTTGGACATGTCCCTTTAATTTACCAGATAGATCTGACTCCGGTGATGTTAGACTTAGCTCAAACCATGCTTGTATTAAGCTAATAACAGACACTTTTTATTTATTAGTCAAAAGGTTCCTATAATACTCGCAATGGCTACATGGAACAAACATAATTACCTTCTAATGTGGCCACCTTTCAAAACTGAAGTCAACTCTTCCTGCTTCCCCTCAAAATGCTATCTTCCAGGTTAAGCACATGCAGAACTTTTTATTATTCTTTGTATGTTTTCTTGCCAGTTGGATCCCTTTCCTCTGAAAATGTTCTGACTTTTCTGTGCCTTCTAAAAATGTGAGGTCACAAAGAATCTTTGGCTTGGCCAGGGAAGATATTAGGTTGGTGCAAAAGTAATTGCGATTTTTGCCATTGAAAGTAATGGAAAACATTCCCAATTATGTTTGCACCAACCCAATAGTATACTATTACCTCTTATTCTATCCACCATACGTCTTGTGGTAGCAAAGCACTTGATCTTTAATATGTAATTTGGAGCTACACCGTATCTTTAAAATTACAGAGAAATTCAGAATTTAAAAGAATTATCTGAGAATCAATGCTGTGATGAAAAACAACCAGGTTCATGTTGATATTCTCCTCCCTCTCCGTCCCTCCCTCTCCTCCATCCTCTTTCTTTCTTTCTTTCTTTTCTTTTTCTTTTCTTTCTTTCTTTCTTTCTTTCTTTCTTTCTTTCTTTCTCCATCTTTCCTTTCTTTATTTCTTTCTTTCTTTCTTCCTTTCTTTCTTTCTTTCTTTCTTTCTTTCTTTCTTTCTTTTTCTTTCTTTCTCTCTCTCTCTCTCTCTCTCTCTCTCTCTCTCTCTCTCTCTTTCAACAAGGTCTTGCTCTGTTACCCAAGCTGGAGTACAGTGGCATGATCGCTGGTCACTGCAGGCTCAACCTCCTGGGCTCAAACGATCCTCCTGTCTCAGCCCTCTGAGTAGCTGGGACACAGTCATGCACCACTATGTCTGGCTAATTTTTGTATTTGTTGTACAGATAGGGTTTCACCATGTTTCCCGGGCTGGTCTCGAACTCCTGGGTTCAAGCAATCCACCCACCTCATCCTCCCAAAGTGGTGGGATTACATGCATGAGCCACCATACCCTGCCTTGATATGTAATTTTAAAAAAGAACATAATTTCATAACTATGCCTATCTACATTTCTGAAGATATAAGGCTTAAAGAGGGGCAGTAATGAAAATCAGGAAAAAAATAGAACAGATGAGAAAGGTAGGTTATGTAACTTTTGGGCACACTACAAATTCAATTTTCTTGAATTTTTTTCCTAAGCATAAAATACAGGTACAGTGACTTGTGATATCCTTGTCTATACAAGCCAGGATTCCCAGTCACAAAGCAGTATAAGGAGTAGTTTTGCAAGAGCAAACAGCATAGCCTGTACACTGTAGGAGAAGGTCATGAAGGAATGAAAACAGAGGATGACAGACTTCTCCTAATTGATATAACCTGACTTAAGAATTCAACAATTAAATTCCTTAATGGAATTATTAACTTTTTAAATCCTATGGCTTTTAACCTAATAAGAGTATCTGTCTCATTGTTTATTGAGAGGATTAAATAAGATGATTCATGTAAAGTCCATAGCACAAAACCTCATGTATTAGGAAGCATTCAGTAATGCTAACTATTGTTATTTTGAATTATTGCTTGCTGAAATAATGACTAGCAGTTTTGCCTTGTATGTTATAAAGAACATTCATATACTTTATCTCATCTGTTTCTTGTGACAACGTGTCAAATAGGTGAGTAGACATTATTATAATTGGAGGAAGAAGTTAAGTGACTTGCCCAGTTTGTTAGTAGAAGAACAGTGGTTATAACTCAGTCTTCAGACCCAAAATCCTATGAACTTAAAAAAAAAAAATCACAATACGATTGTAAACTCCATTCATGAAAAGACAACAAATCTCATGCAAAATTATATATGGAAAAAGACCCTAAGCAAATACATGCAAATCAGTTACAAAATAATATGCTATGGCCGGGCACTGTGGCTCATGTCTGTAATCCCAGCACTTTGGGAGGCTGAGGTGGGTGGATCATTTGAGGTCAGGAGTTTGAGACCAGCTTGTCCTACATAGTGAAACCCTGCCTCTACTAAAATACAAAAATTAGCTAGGCGTGGTGGTGGGCGCCTGGAATCCCAGCTACTTGGGAGGCTAAGGCAGGAGAATCGCTTGGACCCCGGAGGCAGAGATGGTAGTGAGCTGAGATCGCACCACTGCACTCCAGCCTGGGCGACAGAACAAGACTCTCTCTAAAAAATAAATAAATAAATAAAATAAAAATAAATATGCTACTAATAATTCCAATGACCAAGTAAGATTTAGTCCAGGGATATAGTGCAAAGATAAGTAATCTAATAATAGATTAAAGGAGGAAAATCATATTAGTAAATGTAGAGGAGGAATTTGATTTAGTCCAATATCTACTGTTAAACTCTTAGTGAAGTAAAAATAGGAGAAACATCCTTAAGAAAGTAAACAGAAAAAAGAACTGTTCATGATCCAATAATGAGGATATTATGACCCAATAGTTTTGATTAATTAAATTTCATGTCCTTGGTTGGAAAAAAGAAGAAACCTATTAGGAATCAATATTAAAAATTATATTAGCAGGCCGGGCGCGGTGGCTCACGCCTGTAATCCCAGCACTTTGGGAGGCCAAGGCAGGCGGATCACGAGGTCAGGAGATGGAGACCATCCTGGCTAATACGGTGAAACCCCGTCTCTACTAAAAAATACAAAAAAAATTAGCCGGGTGTGATGGCGGGTGCCTGTAGTCCCAGTTACTCGGGAGGCTGAGGCAGGAGAATGGCGTGAACCCGGGAGGTGGAGCTTGCAGTGAGCCGAAGTCGCACCACTGCACTCCAGCGTGGGAGACAGAGCGAGACTCCGGGGGAAAAAAACAATTATATTAGCTATTTAAAACCTAAAGATATTCTTTCTAGTGTCTGAAATAAGATGAAACTATTTTCATTATCAACAGTTTTAAGATTCTAGCCAATACAATAAGCAAGAAAATAAAGCAAAATGTGCATTATAGATAGGAAGAAAAGATCATTATTTTCAAATGATAGGATTTTATGAATAGAAAGTCCAAGAGATTATACATTAAAATATTAAAGGTAAAAAGAAGCTCAACTCATTGGTTCATTTTAAGATTACTATGTAGAAATAAAAATCTTTCTCTTACATAGCAAATTATGTATGTGATGGATAAATGTGGAATATTAAAGATAACCACAGATTCTGTTCAGCTCCTTTCATGAGCAGTGGCGTTGATTTCTACACTCTCATAAATCTGGGCTGGCTTTGAACTTGCTTTGACTAACAGAATGTGTGGGAATTGAGGCTATGTAGCTTTGTGTCTCAGTTTCAAGAGGTCCTGCAGCTTTCCCTTTGGCTCTTTTGAAACACTACTCCATGATATGAAGAAATCCAGTATCTAGTCTAGAGTCCTCTAGATGAGTCCAATACTATCCTCTAGTCTCTAGGATAAAAGACCATGCGAAGTAGGAATGAGCTTAACCAGCAGATACCCACTAAACTAATCAGCTAATAGCCAGCACCAACACAAGACATGTGAGTAAAACCATGCTAGGAAATCCAGTGCCAGTGAAACCACCATATGTCTACAGCTGTATGACTGACCCTGGTTAGACCAGAAAAAGTACCCTTTTCCTAGTTGAGCTTAGTTCAAATGTCCAATCAACAAAATGTTGAACAAATAAATGGGTATTGTTTTAAACCATTAACTTTTAGAGTTTGTTATTCAGTTATGTATAATTGGTACAAAAATATTCAAGATTTACAATAGCAATAAAAACTAAAAAGTGTCTAGGAAGACATTTATATAAAGAGCATTATGAAACATACATGAAAGATATAAAACAATATATGAAGAAACACATACAGTATTTTTTGGAGGAAAGATGATAAAGATATCAACTTTCTCCACAAATAAGCTATGTGTTGAGTAATATACCAATCAGAATCCACCACTGACAAAACTGATAATAAATTTTATACGAAGAATGCTGAATATAAAATTTGGAAAGAATAATAATGAGGAATGCAGTTATTAATTGCTGTCTAACAAAATGCTTCTGAATTTAGTGTCTTAAATCGACAATAAACATTTTGCTCATGAATCTGTAAATTTGGTAGGGCTTAGTTAGACGACTGTCTTTTCTCCTGGTGGCATGAGCTGGAGTGGGCCTGGAGGACTCACTTTTGAGATGGACACTCACATAGTGGTGAGTTGGTGCTGCTGACTGTTATCATCCCCAAAGGAAACCTGTACTCACTAAGCAGCCACTTCTCTCCTGCTCCACTTCAGTCTTGGACAGCCACTAACCCGATTTCTGTCACGATGGATTTACATATCTTGGGTATTTCTTAAATGTGGAATCTTATAATGTTGAAAAAGAGGAAAAAAGTAGATATGCATGTACTGGATATGAACATATTTTTCCTGTATATTATTAAATAAAATGAAAATGACAAAATTGTCATATTACATATATTATCTAATCACAATTTGCACATATGTATATATGACTAAAAGTGTGGAAAATATAAGCCAAAGTTTTAGAGCAGTTATTTTGGGGGGCTGGTATTACCATCCAAAAAAAAAACTAAACATGTATTTGTATTGTTAAATACAAATTTAAAATTAAACATTAACTTCATAGTCAAAAGCAAAGATATTTTCATTAAATAATATTTCAATAGGAAGAAATGAACTATTTAAAACGTTGGTGAGCAAACTCTAATGAAATAATGGCTTTAGGCAAGGATCATCAATGACTGCTAGCAAAAAAGACAACCTGATATTCCATGTCTTCTAATGCCAGTACACATCACAGCTTATAAGATATTCTAGCCAAAAATATCAAACCTTAATTGGATTAAGACTTTATCTCTCAAAAAATAGAGCTATATCTCAAATTTCAAAGAGGCAGAGACTCAGGAAATTTGATTGTGAACTTAGCCAACTCCTATTACCTCCCCAAGCCTCAACGTCCTTGTTCTTGCAAAAACAAGAGGGATGAACTTTCAAAAAAAATAAAAAATAAAAAACCCGTAGGCCCTCCTATGACTCAACCACTTGATTCACATTTTCACACGGAAATTTTGATATTTCAGTGTTCTCTATTGGCTTAGTACTTTCATGTGTTGTGTCTTTATTCTTAATTTACAGAAAGTGTAGGGAATGAGAAACATGTTCCAAGACAAAATGGGGAAGCCTTCAGCAAAATCCAGAATGTGATAAACTCTAGGGGTCAAATGATCTGGTTCCTTCAAGAAATAAGAGGAGGAGGCAGGGAATAGAATCCTGTTATATATATTGTGCAAGGCGATTCTTTGTTGGTGGTGTCTGTCCTGTGTTTTGGAGCTTTTAGCAGCATCCTTGCCCCTAGGCACTACATACCATTGGAACTCTCCCCCTTTCTCCTTAACCAAGTTATAACAACCAAAAATATCTCCAGACATTGCTAAATGTCTTCTGGGAACAAACTTGCCCCAGTTGAGAACTAAGATGATAGATTTTTTTTTAAAAAAAGGAGACTTAAACGACAGCAAAAAAAAAAAAAAAAAAAAAAAAAAAAAAAAAAAAAAAAATGCATCTTGCACACTAATTTGTATAAACCAACTGTAAGGAAGAATTATGAGATAATTGGAATTAGATGTATTTGAAAAGAGACCCATTCTTTAGTGATATACAATGAATGGTATGTCTGTGGTTAAAATGATATGCTGTCTTGTATTGAGGTTGGTGAGTAAACGGGTAGCTGTATAGATAAAATGGGATTGACTATGTGTTGATAATAACTGAAGCTAAGTCATGAGTACAAAGGGTGGGTTCACCATGCTACTCTCTAGCTTTTGTATGCATTTGAAATTTTCCATAACAAAATGTCTTAACAATAATATTCAGTAACTACCAGAATATTGTAATAGTGACAACCAGAAGGAATAGCTAAAAGGAGATGAAAGTGTGGCTTCCGGGAGGGGTAGGGAGAGGAGAGGGGACTGCTTCTTTTTAAAACAAACCTTTTAATACAACTTCACTATGAGTACTACGTGCATGGGTTACTTCAAAGAACAACAAAAAATAATTAAAATCCCCAAATAAGCAAACAAAACATTGGAAAGATGCCATTGATATGAATATTTTCTTGTAAAATGGAAGTTTAGTTATATAAAATTTCTACATATAGAAAGTAAGTTAAATGACATCATGAGGAAGCAACTAACTGAGTCCAGATGTGGAACACTGGACACAGCAATTGAGTTTCTCCTGAGGCTGGCCTGGCTATCTTCTTTTTCTCCTTTACCTTTTTTATTGAGCATGTTAAAAGAGCCAGGGCCTTCTGAGGAAGAGGGGATATTTCTTGTCTTTCTCATTGCATGTGGAAAGCAGGCAAGGGAGGGCTGTCCCCTGAGTCACAGCACCCTCTCTCTAACCCAGTGAATGAACCACAGGGCAAACTAGAGTTCATCTGCTTACCTAATCATCTCTTACTTAGGGAGTAAGAAGTCTTTTTGTTTGTTTTTCATATCTCTTGGTCTAAGCTGCATTTTCTAGTTCAGTTTTGATCAAAGCATTATACTGGGGGAGAAGGAAACATTTGTCAAGCTATCACTAAGGGGCTTATATCATCTCTGATTTTGCTATTAACTGTTTTTTGTGTGATACTTTGGCAGGGAGCCCCCAGAATGGACAGAGTAAAAGGATTCTCATACCAAAACCCTATCCCGAACTCTAGCATCTTTCACAGTTCCAAGAAAAACAAACATATTTCTTTTGACCTACTATTCATAAATGTCATGTTAGATGCATAAATATTATGCCTCTCTGGTAACAATGAGTGATATTCCAGCATTCCTAGGAGACAAATCAGCATAGTGACCCAAGGCCAATGTAGGTGAACAGGCCAACAGGATAATGTAATTTGAAAGGTGCTCTAGAGCTACTTGCATTCTGAGGTTTGTTCACCAAGGTTCTAGGCTACCATGGTGCCTAAAGTCACCACTTTGAGAGTCAGCCCTTTCTGTAAATGCATAATGTCTCCAGAAGCTTTCAGCTAAAATACCAATGTGTTATTTTGGAGAGAGAACACATGAACTCTAAGCACTCCAAATTGCCTAAGCATGAACCAGTTTATCAAGTTATTTAAGTTGAGAGAAAGGTCCTCAAGGAAGGAATTACAAGATTGTGCTCTTTATGGGACATCATGAGAAGGCACAGGGAAGTTATGAGGGTAAGAGTAGTGGAAGGAAGAAAAATCTGAAGATACTTGGGAAGGCGTACCTGGGGTAGGTAGAATCCTGGCCAGAGAAGGGAGAGCAGAAGGACTCAGAGTCTAGATCAACTCCGTCCATTAGAACGTCCTGTAATGATGAAAATGTTCTGTAGCTGGGCTGTTCAATATAGTAGTTATTAGCCACATGTGAGTACAGAGGACTTGAAATGTGGCTGGTGTGACTGAGGAATTGGAACTTTAAATTTTATTTAATTGATATAAATTAAAATGTAAATAGTCAAATGTGGCCGATGGCTCCCATATTGGATAGTACATGTTTAGATGAAGGATTTGGGGTGGGAGGTGGGGAAAATCATAGAAAGGCAATGTGGAAAAGAAAGATACAGTTTGCTTAATTCACACTTTGTATGGTACCACTTTTCATTTCTAGGCAATACGTAGTTTACAAATTACAGGTTATATTATATTTAGCAAATTAACCTTTATTATGAAATAGCTGCACAGATTAAATAGACGGATGAGAATAAGCTATATTAATTAGATTGGCCATGTCCTATATGATCTTATTTTACTCCTATGCATGCTGTCCACTGAAGGAAATGAAAACATTGACTCAAAAGTGTTAAAAAGGGTATCCTTTGTTTAATGTTCCAGAAAGGCTGCAATTACTTTTCATAATATGTAATTGCAAGTTTTCTATTGTTTTCTTTCTGAATAATAATTATTTTGCTCCATTGCAGAGCAAGGCAAGGGTCACAATCACATTCACAGAACCTCCTTAGGGTGGACCCACAGGACATACTTCCCACTGCTCACAAAAGTATTACCACCCCTTGGAATAATCAATCAAACCAACTCAACAATCTTCCTTTTAATGCTAGTGGCACATAGTGACATAAAAATAAAATTTTGCTTTCTGGTAGGACATGAATAATAAAAGTATTTTAAAAGTTGTTTTAATCAAGGCTTCACTCTTCAGAAAGTATTCATAAACTGGCACCAGAAAGTTTTCCAAAATCACTAGCTAGTTGTTAGTGGCCACAGAACCTAGATGAGAATAAAAATAATGTCTAAACACAACCGAAACCAGAGGAATCTTTTTGTTGTTGTTCAGGAGGAGACAGCATCCCCTTTGAAATACTTGGAAGGTTCTCCTAATTAATGTGGCAGTACATAGGTGTCATTTCTGAGCCAGATGGTTACTCTAGATGTAGAATTTTGTCAAGTCTTCATTTCATGCCATGTGAAAATCCAAATGCCACCACTTCAAGATTTTCTGTTACCAGAGTCCTTACATTCTTGTGGTCACCTATGACTCTAAAATGCTCTTTCCTCTGAATGCATTGGCTTGAATCATGAATCTATTGCTGTCTGTATTTTCTGTTTTTGTTCTGCCAAACCAACTGTGAACTTCCTTTCCACAGATTTCTGCCATCATAAAGCATGTGCATCAGAATTGCAGATTTTATTTATGTATAAGGTATAGCCTAGGACTTGGAAGAGGTGGAGGATCCTGTTTCATGACACTAAAATTGGGGGAGACCGAAGACCTGATAATACCCATTAGGGAGGCGGGTAGAAAATACTTATATTTAAGTATTAGTTAAAATTTTTGTTTGTTTTTTGGAGCTACTTTACATGATATTTTTTTAAAATTTCACTTTCCAATAGTTTATTATTAGTGTATGGAAATACTATTGATATTTAAAAGTTGACCTTGTAGGCTGAGGTCTTGGTAAATTTACTTACTAGTTTTAGGACCCTACCCCCAGCCCCACTGTTTAAAAAAGATTCCTTCAGATTTTCTATGTAATCATTTCATTTGCAAATAGAGATGGGTGTTTTTCCTTTTTTTTTTTTTTTGGTTTTTTTTCAATTTGATGCTTATCTGTCCCTTCTATTGCACCGGGCTAGAACATACAGTACAGTACAAATATGCGTGGTGAGAGGGAACCCTTGGCTGTGTATCTGATCTTAGAAGAAAAGCATTCAGCTCCACCATTAAGATGATGTGAAAATGTTATAGATCACTCCCTACAGGTATAGGAAGTTCCCTTCTATTCCTAGTTTTACTGAGATTCATCCATGATGACTTTTGAATTTATCAGATACATGAATCGATCAGTGCTTTCTCTTAGCTTGTTAAAATATGTGTATACACTGGTGTTCAATATTGAATCAACCTTGGCCTTTGGGATAGACCCCCAACTTGGAGTTAAGTGTACTATCTTTTGTAAATTGGTGGATTTGTAATATTTATATATTGACCTAATAATTTTCTTTTCTCCATATTGCTTTGTCTGGTTCGGTATCAGGGTAAAGCAGGTCCTAGCAGGATGAGTTGAGAAGTGTTCTTCAATTTTTTGAAGATACATATAGAATTAAGTTATCTTCTTAAAGCTTGGTTGCATTCATCGTGAAATCATGTGGTTGCGGAGCTTCAGTTAGGGAAGTATTAAAAGGTAAAACAATTCTTTATTGATATGGGAAGCAGTCCAATTATCTATCATATAGGTGAGTTGGGGAGCTCATGTTATTTAAGAATTGCCGCATTCCATTCAAGTTGTCAAATTTATGTTGTAGGATTCCTATCATGCATTTGGTACTCAAAGTCTTTAGTAAATCGGCATTGCCTTGTTAGACAATTGTACTTCTTTCGTTTTGTGTTAGCTTGTTAGAGTTTATCAATTTATTGTTGTTTTCAATAAATCAATTTTGGTTTTGTTAATTTCTATGTTATTTTTCCTGTTTCAATTTTACTGGTTCTACACTTATTTATTATCCTTTCTTCGTCTTGCTTTGGGCAATTTTGTCTCATTTTCTAGTTTAACAAGAACTTAAATGTTTCACTGAGAAAATTTCTCTTCAGTAGAAGTATTGAATCATTAATGCTCTGAAGCACCACCTTAACACCCATCTGACAAATTTTGATATGTAATTCATTGCATTCCAGTCAAGATTTTCCAATTTCCCTATGACTTCTTAAGACATGAATTATGTTAGAATTAAGGAAAAGATTATATGATGAAGAGCAGAGCATATCTATTAATTATTTAGAATTGTGTTATTTAATTAAAAGGGATTTGGAGATTTCCTAGTTATCTTCCTGTTATTGAGTTCTAGTTTAATTGCACTGTGATCAGAGAACACATCTTGTATTGTTTTATTTTTTTAAAAAAATGAATAATAAATTTGTTAAGGTTTTTGTTGACTTAAGATATGGTCTGCCTTGGTTTATGTGCACTTGAGTAGAATGCATATTCTTTTTGTTGGTGGGATGTTTTATAAATGTTAACCAGCTCATTAGTTAACAGTGAGTTGTTTTCCATATTGTTGTTAATTTTATCTACTTGTTCTATCGACTACTGAGTGAGAGTGTTGAAATCTCCAACGGCAATTTTAATTTTGTCAATTTTTGTCTCATGTGTTTTGCGGCTCTGTTGTTGGGTAATAAATGGTTAAGATTGTTAAGTCTCTTGATGAGTTCCTCCTTTTGTCACTAAGTAGTGTCCCCTGTTATCCCTGAAAATCTTTCTTAGCTCAAAGCTTTTTTCCTTCTGAAGACCAATATGATATATAGCCAATCCTGATTTCTTTTGATTAGTATTTAGGTGGTACATTTTTTCTATCCTTTTATTTCTACTTTACCTGTATCATTACATTTAAAGTATAGATTGATTGTAGCAAATAGTTAGGTCTACTTTTGGACATTCTGAAATATGCTTTTTAATTGGCGTATTTGCATCATTTGTACTTTTAATTTAATTATTTATATGTTGGGATTTAGGTCTACTACTTTATTTACTTTTAAAATTTGGTTTCTTCTCATTTTTGTTCTACCATTTCCATCTTCTTGACTTCTGTTGTGATATTTGCATACGTTTGGATGATGATGTGTCTAGGCATAAATTCCTTTTAGTTTATACTATTTTGGAGTGCAATGAACTTGAATTCTTAAGTTCACATCTTTTTCCACATTTAGGAAGATTTTAGCCATTATTTATTCAAAATTTTTTTCTGCACTCACTCTTTGTCCTCTTCATTTGCTATTAATATATCAATGACATGAATGTGAGATCTTTTAGTATGGCCCCACAAGTCTCTGAGACTTTGTTTATCTTTTTTAACATCATTTTTCTTTTTGTGTGTGTGGCTTAGATAATTTCTAGTAATCTATCTTCAAGTTCACTAAAGCTTTCCTCTGTCACTTTCATTTTGTTATTGAGCTCATCGAGTAATTTTTAATTTCATTGTTATACTATTTGGTGCTAAAATTTTTGTTTGGTTCTTTATTATATATTCTGTTTATACGCTGAGACTTTTTATCTTTCTGTTTGTTTCCTGAATGCTTACCTTATTTCTTGGAGCATGGTTATGGGAGCTGCTTTATAGGCATTATTAACAATATCAAGATATCCAGGTAATTTTGAAATTAGCATATATGAATTGCCTTTTACTTTGCAAGATGTTGACATTTTCCTCCCATTTTGTGTATCAAATAATTTTGGATTATATCCTGGATATTTTGAATATTTTGAATACTTCATTATGTGACTGTAGATCTGGTTTATTTTCTATTTTTTTTTTTTTAATGTTCATTTTAGGTTCAGGGATACATGTGCAGGTTCATTATATAGGTAAAATTGCTGTCATGGGGGTTTGGTGTACAGATTATTTCATCACCCAGGTAATAAGCATAGTAACCTGATATGTAGTTTTTCCATCCTCTCCCTCCTCCTACCCTCCACTTTCAAGCAGCCATATAAAGAATAAAACACTGATGAATACAGCTAACCATGGAGTTGAAAGGTCTCCACAATGAGAATTATAGAACACTGCTAAAAAAAAATTAGAGATGACACAAACAAATGGGAAATCATTCTGTACTCACGGATGGGAAGAATCGGTGTTGTTAAAATGGACATACAGCCAAAGCAATTTATAGGCCTTGTTTAAATCTTATGGAAAATAGTTTTCTTTTAGTTGGACAATTAAACTGGTCATCTTCAGGTTCTTAACCACCTTTCTGTAGACATTGGTTCTATGCCTGCATCTTTCTGCTTGAATTGTAGGTGAGACATACAGACTGGAAAATATACAAAGTAGAAAAGCCTAATGTACCTACATTACACAGTATAATTCCCTCCTGGTATCTATCTTCTTTTGGTCATGCTACAGTGACGTCAACTTGTTGTTTCTTAAATTTTATCCAGACTTTATGATTGTTATCTGTGGAATGATTTATCTACCATAAGTTACTCTGCAAATATCAAAACCAGAACTGCTAAATATATGTATTCATTTGCTTATCTACCACCTGGATTTATAATATGTAAATATTTTGTCATTTTTTTCATTTTATTTTGAAAATAAAATCTTATAGAATTGAAGTCTCATCTGTGTTATTTTTCATAGCTCATTCTGTCTTCTTCCCCATGGACAACCAATATTTTAAGATTGGTGAAGAACCTCCCTGCTCATGTTTCTGTACACTTACTGTCCATATGTATCTTTATATAAAATACATGTACATAAATTATTTTATGCTATGTTATTTTGCAACATTTTAATATTTTCCAGGTCAGTTTATATTGTAGATCTAATTTATTCATTCAAACTACCAGATTATGATTTTAAAGCTGTTAGTAGTTTTCTCTGTTGCTCTAAGGGTGGAGCCGTAATTTATCCTTGGGCAAGATTGTGTTTTACTTTTGGGCAAAACTCTAATGTCCCCTTCCAGTTATCCATAGGTAAATCTAAAATGCCATTCTGTATTGGAAAAGTTAGGAATAAAGAAAAATTCAACTGTTCTGTTATAGGAAACCTTGACTCTTGTGGGCAGAGTGGCATCCCTACACATTTTATGGTTTCATGTTGATTAAGCAGGGGGAGCCATGAAAGGTAATGGTCCTTTTAGAATGCTTCTGTCTATGGGAAGGAACCTGTTGGCAGTGAGCGTCAGCATTAAGGAGGATGAAGATCAGGTGAGAGACTTCCAGTGAGAAGATATGACCAATTGTATTTTGGAGGAGAAATAACTAACTTCATTTTTAAGCTTTCTGTCTCTGACTCCCCATTTCCCCTTATAATGCCCCAGTCTTCAGTAAAGTATTATTGAACACTGTGGTCTGGACTTTGGAGAGCTGCAGCAGCAGAGATCTGTGGAGCAGCTGCCTGAATTGACAATGGATATCCAACAACCTACACAGAGTTGTGGAACATGTACATGCAATCACTGAAACCCTTAAAAACACCTGGAAAGGGAGCCCTAAAAAGACTGGATATGAATGTTGTACAAGTGGAATGGGAGATTTTGACTATCGTATTTGGGGAGTAATGGGAAGAACACTGCAGACTTGTAAGATGCTTAATAAAAGGATAGAAAAATTGATTCCCCCCAATAGTACAAAACAACCATCACCAAAATCATTCTCATCATTTAATTTCATTTGACAACTTTAGAATGCTCGACACAATGCTTCAATTACAGCAGGCCTTTCTACAAGTGAATTTTCCATACAATTATGAAATTAACAATGCTTCACTCCCTTAATGAGTTCAAGTTCTGGGTAGAGGAAATACACCCATACTCAATAGACATTCATGGCCAACTGAAGACCCCAAATTGTCTTAAAAAATATAGTTCAGTGGGAAGAAAGACATGCTTAATTTCCAAGTATCCTTTAAATCGGAAAATACATTTTTTTAACTTAAATGAACTGTAAGCACTTTGTCCTGAATTCTACAGGAATTGTTTTCTACTAATTATTCTTTAATGTATATGTTTAGTGCCCATGTTCACATTTTTCAGGATACTTCTGAGAGTCCTAAAGCCCTGTAAATTTATTACTAAGAAATAACCAAAACAGCCCTCAAAATAGTGGTTTTCACTTTTATTTTAAATCAAATAAAATGCTCTTTATTCAAGGATTTTTAGAATCATTAGTCTCCTTTTTCTTCAAATGTCCATGGTATTCGTGTTAATTGAATCAGGTCCTTCTTTCTCAATGTTTCTAAAATTTTCCTCTCAGAGAAGAGATGCACGTTTTCTCAAATGATAATGTTATTTATATTTACAATTACTCACAGAAAATCTGGTTATAGACTCCATTGCCAGATTGTTTATTAATGAGTAGATTTTGAGAAAAAATATTTTATTACCATTTTTATGTCTTAGGGACCTCATCATTGAAGCTAAACTTCTAATCTTCCTTACAACATAAAGATAATTTTACTTATTGGAAGCTTAAGTACCTAAAATTTATATTTTGACAATTGTCTTGCAGTTTATAAATATGATAATAAAGAAAGCTATACCAGGATGGTTTAAACTCTTTAACTTAAAAATGATAACTGTGAGACTTCTTGGTATGCTCTGGATGACATTCCAGTTGTTTTTTTGTGTTTGTAGATATAAGTCAAGGATCCCTAAGTTATTCTAAAGTCATGCCCATTGTTCCTCAAGTCTTGGCTTCTGATAATGTCTTGATTTGCTTGAAGTACAGTTGGTTGGTTTATTAATCTCCTTATTGTTAAGATGATTCAATTAAAAATGTCCCAGTCATTTGACAACTTAATCAAATAACTTCAGACAGAGATAACATTCTCATGAAAATAACTCAGAGTGATTAAATGTAGAGGGACTGAGTAGCCCCTTCATATAAAGTCATCGTGGGAGATCTCTAAATAGAGGATATTTCAGCTGGGATCTAAATGTCAAGCATGACGTGGTCTCTCAAGAAAAAACATAAGAAAAAGCATCAGGAAGAAGGAAGCAGAAAACACAAAGGCCATCAGGTAGGAATAAGCTTTGTTTGCTTGAGGAATGACAAGGAGACCAGTGAGATGACTAAGGTGGGAGAAGTCACCAATGCAATAGGAAAAATGAACAGGGCCAGATTACACTCAGCCTTGCAAGCTGCGAGGATTATTTTATTTTATTATTTTATTTTATTTTATTTTACTTATTTTTGAGATGGAGTCTCACTCTGTCACCCAGGCTGGAGTGCAGTGGTGCTATCTCAGCTCACTGCAACCTCCACCTCCCAGGTTCAGGTGATTTTCCTGCCTCAGCCTTCCGAGTAGCTGGGACTACAGGGGCCTGCCACCATGCCCAGCTAATCTTTGTATCTTTAGTAGAGATGGGATTTCATCATTTTGGCCAGGATGGCCTCGATCTCTTGACCTCATGATCTGCCCACCTCAGCCTCCCAAAGTGCTGGGACTACAGGTGTGAGTCACTGCACCTGGCTGGAGTTCTGATTTTATAAGCATGGAATCACATGTCCAAGATATGGTTGAGTAAAAAAACTATATTTCGAGCAGCCTGAATAGAAAGATCCCCTTAATATAAAATTATATATTCATTTTCATATGTGTCTGTAGGCACAGAGATACATTGGGGCCTATGTTCAGAGAAACACTAACATTGGAAATATCTGACTGCTGGACTTCAGGTGACAATTATGTTTCTTTTGTATTTTTCTGCACTGCTTGAATTGTTTACTAAAGCAACAAAGCCATATCAAGTATGCATACATAAAGAAAATGAGCCATGGTCCTCTTCGACTAAGATTTAATGTTAAGACAACATTGACATTATTGTGGCCTCCAAACTCACACAAGATAGAAAAAAATGGAATTATAAAGAAAAGTTTGTTGGATTTTATTAATAAATGTAACAATAAAATAACCTATGCTTTTTGGGGGAGTTTTCAATGATTATGGAAGATACAAAAAGCACCAAGAAACCTAGAGTGCACAGAACATGAACAATCAAGAAAATCCCCTTATTATGTACCAAAATAGAATTCCCCACATACAATTGGTATTTCCCTCAACTTCTGGAAAGTGAAAAATGAATAGGAGGACATTAAGCTGACAGAAGGAAGAAGGTGGAAAAAGGGTAAATAGTATTCACATTACACATTAATTCAGTTACTCATTCCTTTGATACAGATTTTAAAATAATCTAAATAAACAAGGGTTGTATGCAAGACATCTGTTTGAATGAGATTCTCATGGGTGTAAAAGTAAAACACGACCACAAAGGGAAGCAGGCAGGGCTGAAAGACAGCACAGAGGCTACTAGCTTCATAACAGAATAGTCAGACTTAGGGTTTCCATACTCCACCAAAAAATACATGGGAAATCTTCTTTTTGCATCTACTTCTCCCATCAAAATCTTCCCATTGCTTTGTTTTATGTCACTCTTATTTTTACTTGTACATATTCACCTTTTGTTATATCCTCATATTTCTGTGGTGTCTATGGAGTCCTGCTTCAGAGGATTCACTTGAACCAGCTTTGAATTTGCATGTAACTACCTATTGTCATAATTCCATGGAAAACCACTAGGAGAGTGTTATTATTCCAAAACTGGATTACTTCCATAAATAATCGAATGAGAGCTTCATTTTTTTTTCTGCCTATGAAAGCCACTTGAGTTCCATTCCATTTATGGGAAAAAAGGCTTTTCTGTTTCTATTGAATTAAGCAAATGACTGTCTTTTGGCAAGGAAAGAAGAAAAGCATTAATCATTTCCAGTTCACTATATCAGGATGTTTACTCACAAAAGACAAAGATTCAATTATATCTTTCTTATTATGACCTCCAGGGATTTTTCTCAATGTGACAATTCTATAACTCTTCAGAAGAGGTTATTTATGGATATATCCTACTTAGAAGAATAGAATGTGTGCAATAGCATAAGAACACTTTGACATCACTTTCAGATAATCTGATGCCTGCATTGGTCTACCATGACTAGAGGCATTTGTTTGTAATAATAAATAAAGTCTGATGGTGGTCCTTGAGGATGCTGGTTGCTTTTTACCCTCTCCCCAATCACCATCCCTCTGAATGTAGTAGACTATTGCTAGGATTGGATCTTATCTCTGGCCATATTGAAATCTACCTCCCAACTCTTCAAACTTAGCTCTCTCCTTCCATCATGTAGGATTGCACCTGACCTTTTGCCCACCTGGGTTTCATGGGCTTAGACTTCACTCCTAATTCTTGCCTGAGTAGCTGCTGCAGTTGGCTTGGCAACCATTGTCAACAGAGTTCCCCCTCAGGCTCTGTCTCAGCAATAGTGTAAGTAGCACTGAGGCTGGCACCTAGACTATGGTGGGCTGATTCATAGAGACTGGGTTGGACTGAATGGAGAAGAGATAAAACTGTGAGAAAGAGAGTGAAAAACATGAAAATCCATGAGTCAATATGTGAGTATGAAGAAGACAAAAGCCCATATTTGTGAAGAGCTACACTGCTCACCAGTGACTTTCCATAAATACCTATCCACCTCAGCATTGAGATGAGATAGAATTTTCTCATCAAATGCTGCAGATGTTAGCTGAGTATGTCTTTTTCTTAGCCAGTTCTGACTACTAGTTAAAAATATTCAAAGGGGCTGTTATGTGAAATTATTGTTTAGCATTTCTATTTGCAGAGCCTATTTTAAGGAGGTTAAATCACTTTTTAATTTAACTAGTTAGGCTCCTATTGGATAGTGATGAAGTACCTTGACTACATTCTGGAACTAGGCATAATCTTCAGTAAACTGATATTAATGTATTTTCTTACTTTTAAATTATTTTCATAAAAAGTTTATTTAAACACAAACAATGTAACAAAGCTTTCTAAAATAAAATATTTAAAGTAATATATATACTTTTAAATATAAAATTGCTTACCTTTGTCATTAATTTGTAACTTCTGGTAAACATAGCTTAATTTAACCTTGGCTTTATTCTTAGGTTTTGATTGAATGCTTCTTTTATCTTACCCTGGATCATTTCATAAAGTTGTTACATGGACTTCTGGGCTTACACAAGTTATATTAAAAGCCACTGTAGTCTCTCAGAACTGGCATCACACATCAACTTCCAAATAAGGGATTTTTTTTGGTCTGTCTTCTTTCGTAAGTTTCTGTTGAAATCTTTCCTTTATATAACAGAAGAAGTGAAAAGGGAGAAAACATGAAGGGCATTTTATGCTGAAAGCACAAAAACTGGGTTTTTATCTAATCATGTGGAAGTATTTTTTCTCTCTGGTGTTAAATAAATGAGAAATATATAATTTCCATTGATTTATAATTGAAAACTGGTAGCTATATATTATTCAAAATTGAAACATACTACAAGTCGTTGCTTTTTTTGTAATATTGTTCTTGAAAATGTATTCTCAAGTTGGTGGTGTGAATTCAAACAATACATATGCAAAATAGAAAAGAAACAAAATGCCCAGACTTTCCATTTGGTGGTTAGAACATATGCTTGACCTCTACCACAAACGAGTGTGTCTATCCATACATCACTGGGCCGTTTCAAAGCGTTTCTAGATTTGTTGGGAAGCTTTGTCGTTGAATGTAATAAATAAAGCTCATATTTAGAGTTTAGAGTTTTTCTCTTTGCAAATAGCAAAACACACACACACACAAACCAAAAACACCAAACAAACAACCAAACAACGACCCCTCCCCCCCCCCACCTTTTTTTATTCACGGGAGGACAAAATCCTCATGTAAGAATCTCAGGAACATAAACATAAAGCTATGCACATGGGGGCATCACCAGTTATTCCTATTGCCCTTTTACTGAAGCGCTGTTATTGTCTGGGGTAAATACCTGAGGTTTATTGCCTCATGCCAAGGAAATCAAGGACGTGGGTACATGAAGGGAGGTTAAGAGTGGAAGATTAACAGGCGAAAGAAAGAATAGCTCTCTCTGCTGCAGAGAGAGGAGTCCCAGAGAAACGGGTTGCCAGTTCTGTGGTGGAATGCAATGGGTTTTATAGACGAGCTTGAGGAGGCGGTGTCTGTTTTACATAGAGCATAAAAAACTTGGCCAGACCAGGTGTGCTATTTCCATAAGGTGCAAAAAACTGGTTAGTACTAGGTGTGCCGTTTGTATAGTGTGTGATAAAGCTGGCTGCCCCACCCTAACCTCTTATTATGCTGATGGGTTCTTTGCCTGGCAGGGGCCATGTTGCCTGGTTCTTTGCTGTACATTTGGTGACAGAAAAAATAGAAGATGGCGCCTCCATGTTGAACATACTTGGTTTCCAGTTAGCCCTTTTCTATTGGCACAGCTGCCAGCATTTACCCATGCCAGCTTTCAGCTATGTCTGCAGCTCAATTTTTCAGGTTGCTCTTTGTTAGAGAAGAAATGATTTTGGGGCTGCTTAGTCTTGCCCAGAAGTCCTTTACTCTCACTATCTGCCTAAGTAATTACCTTCTATCGGCCAGGTGCAGTGGCTTACGTCTGTAATCCCAGCACTTTGGGAGGCCAAGGCAGGCGGATCATGAGGTCAAAAGATCGAGACAATCCCAGCCAACATGGTGAAACCCCGTCTCTACTAAAAATACAAAAATTAGCTGGGTGTCGTGGCATGTACCTATAGTCCCAGCTACTTGGGAGGCTGAGGCAGGAGAATCGCTTGAACCTGGGAGGCAGAGGTTGCAGTGAGCTGAGATCGCACCACTGTGTTCCAGCCTGAAGACAGAGCGAGACTCTGTCTCAAAAAACAAAAAAACAAACAAACAAAAAAAACAAAACACACAAACACACAAAAATTTCTTTCCCTTTCCTGTGTCAGTGCCTTGCATTGAATACCTAGCACACCTGTATCCCTTTAATCAGTTATAATTTATATATAATCATATACACTTAAAATTATAAAAAATAAAGGTTCTAGCTTCCTTTGAGGAGTCCTCTGGATTTCCTTTTGGTCACATCTCTTAGTTACTAATCACCCTTTTCTCTGCTTTCTTCTCCTTTACCTCCAATCTAGAACCACAGCTGGGAAAAGTTGAATTGCTTCTCCCCATAGAACCTAGCACTGACTGCTCTAGTATTCTGCATGGTGGAACCTTTGAGAATATTTGGAGACAGGATGCTTGGCATGAAGGGTTGGGATCCCCAAAATAGGGGGGTCACTCCAATGGAGTTAATGTCTTATTTCCTTTTCCTGAAAGAAAATAAAAGTGTATTTACTGAAAATATTAAAAAGATCATTTATGAGCATTTTTCTTAATGGAATCAGTGAATACAATCAAAATACAATCAAAACAAGAAGTAATGGTAGGCATGTATCATTCTACGAGTGTGCATGTTTAATAAAAATATAAAAAGCAAGCAAATAAACAAAACCTACTCCAAAACTTTAACGTATTTATAGATATTTAATTATTCTTCTCTGTATCAAGCTCCTTCCTGTTCCTATCATAAATGACAACAAGGCAAATTGTTGGCTTATGCATCAGGGTATTTGTACTCTTTGTAATGACAATTTGCATTTGCTTTTTCAACACTATGGAGAGGAAATGAGCTCTTGGTGTAGTGTCCCAAGGATATGAACAATTCAGGCTAACATGCGGTAATTTTCCTTTCCGACAAATACTAAATGGAAAAGGAAACTGGAGTTGTGACTGAATGTAATGCTTGAATAAACATGTCTCCCAGTTCAGGGGTCAGTTCTAGTCATAGTCTTAATTATTATTATCAGAATTGAGTTGTGATTATTGCAGTGGAATTGTTTTAATTTTTATGTCAAGACAGCTAAAACAATCACATTCATAGCATCAAATGTCCATTTGGCAGTTTATGATTATTGTCATTTACTGTATAAATGTACTAAATTCTTTTTGAATAGATAGCCATGGCTTTTAAGATAGTTAAAGGATACTTGCTTTATTCTAATGAGAAAAGGAAAGAATGAAAGTAATTTATCTACTGATTTCTTTCAGGGTTTACAGAAAGTCAGGGCCAGGTCTTAGTAAGTTCCCTGGAGCTTACAGGGAGCCTGCTTTTTTGCCACAGTAATAAATGTTCATTACCTAAAAGCAGAAAGGAAGGCATCTCCTTCTTGAACAGTTTCTTGGTTCCTGGATTTGCTAGCATTAGAGCAGGAAGGAAGTAGCTGCCCAGATTCTAGTCTGAAGGGCTGCTGGAAAAATAGATCTTTCTTATTTCTTTGAACAAAAGAGAGAGATTCCCTGGTCAGTAGGCATAAAATTGTAGTTGCCTTTAGACTTATTCACACCAGTAAAGAAAATGGTCCACAAATATCTTCCAGCTTGTTAATGTTTACTCTGTGTGTGTGTGTGTGTGTGTGTGTGTGTGTGTGTGTTTATGTGTGTGTACCTGGGTTTATTTTCAGATCATAGTCATCAGTGTATTTTTGGAACACTAGTCTTGCAAGATGATTTCTGAAAACTGCTCTGGTCTTACAGCATTTCTCTTCTTGAAGAGTCATGATACCTAGTAACATATTAAAGGTACTGGAGAGTCTCAAAGTAAAGAAACACTTGAACTTGATTTGACCCAGAATT
Organism: Rhinopithecus bieti; assembly: GCF_001698545.2. Classification (NCBI taxonomy): domain Eukaryota; kingdom Metazoa; phylum Chordata; class Mammalia; order Primates; family Cercopithecidae; genus Rhinopithecus; species Rhinopithecus bieti. The sequence goes on from NW_016804643.1 coordinate 1,241,832, forward strand.
TCCCTAGCTTCATTTGACCATGAAGCACTTTTTCTTATAATGATTAATAATAGTTCAATTCCATAAACATATTTAAGAAATGCTGAATTAGATGATTTTTCCAAAGACATTTGAATGAACATAATACTCTAATGACAAAAGAATGTAAAAATGTAGGCAGCTGCCAGTTTCAGTATCTCTGCCGGCTTCTTTAAGCTGAGCTTAGTCAATTCTACTTCCCAAAGCCTAGATCTGCTAAAGTATTATTAGGCCCACAAACCCTGTAAAATTCTTTCTTTCTATGCAAGTAGCAGCTGATAAAGGGGCTCGCTAAGGATTTTTATTTTTATTTTTTAACCTTAACTAGAGCGTTCCTTTTCCTGTAATATGTTACCAAGCCAGTTCTATTAGGCGAGTCAATTAAATTACTTCCTGTCTCTTCTATCATCTTCTACCATCTGATACTCAGTGACGTTGGGACCAAAAAATGTACAGTTTTTTTCTAAAAACATATGCTCATCCCAGGGAAAAAAAATAGCAATGAAGAAAAAATGTTCCTCAGTTATCTGAGGATTCCAGTCCTTGGTGGTACTTGCAAACAGCAACAAGCTACATTTAACAAAACAAATCCATTTGGTGTCTTACATTACTCTGTGAATAGAAATTTGGGCTATTTTGCTCTAAGACAACAGGAAAAGGTCTGAATTTCTTTGATTTTTGCCTTACAGTGAAGAAAAAAAAAGTAAAGAAAAGCACAGAGTTATTAATTAACTTCTGTAAAAGATACTTTATTTGATTAATGGTTTACAGCTAAATTTAAATCAGGACAGATATGCTGAATAACTACATGTTTACCAAGATTATTACCAGGTGTGCTGCCGGGAATTTTATTAACCTATAGGCTACTTATGATCTCTCTTCCCTTCTACCCACTCCACAAACAAACACCAAAGAACTGGTCTACTGGAGTACGACTGAAGTCTCGACTGAGGACAAAATGTAAATAACTTTTAGTGTGTTTGAAATTAAAACAATGGATATCTTTTCCAGGTCATGGTGCACACATAGATTTTTGACTTTCTTAACAGAGCACATAACATTTGGAGTTGTCTGGATTAAATCAGATGGCAAAATCTGGTGATCTATATAATAATTCCCTTTCCCCCTTCTTTGTCATTTCAGACAAAACTCTTGTGTGGAGATCAGCTAGAAGAGGACAACTACTGTCTTAAAAGAGTGTTTCTTTTAAATCTTTTTAGTGTAGAAACGTCATAATACACATAAGTAGAGAGACTAGTATGATGGGCTTTCATGCACTAATCAATCCATTAAACAGCTGTCAACATTTTGCAGACCTTGCTCTCCCTCTTCATTCCTCCTTTTTTTCTCTTGAGTATTTCAAGCAAATCCCAGAAATCATGTCATTTTGCAGCATGCATCTCTAACTGGTGAGGCTGTTCTATTTCGTAACAAGCATGCCATTGCTCAATCTGACCATTGAAAATAATTCCTGAATTTTGAGTCTATATAAATCTCCTCTATTTTTCTCTAACTTTTACCCTGACCCAACTCTTGATCACCTCTAGGCCCTCAAAGACTCTCATTTCTAGGAATGAGTGGATCCATGAAGTGGAGGACATTTTTTCTCTTCAATCCAAGCATCAACTTAAAGTCATCACATCACTTCCAAATTTCTCTAACTCTGAACTCTGCTGCTAATACTTTAGGGCATAGTTTCAATATCCACGGATTGAGGGCAAGGCCAAGTTATTTTGGTGACAAGCCAGAGGTGAAATTCTAGAATGCATTCCGCCTAGCGTCTGCTTCCCAAGCCCTTCAGGAGGCACAGAGCAGGAAGTGGACTTAGCTGTTGGTTACAAAGCAGGATTTCCTCATAGGGAGTAGAGTGTTTTCTTTTCACAAAGATGACCTATTTATTTATATTTTCAAGTAATCTATTGCAGCCTTAGTTGTAGTGGGTCACTAGTTCATGCCTTCAATAAACTGTCATTGAGTGTTTACTGTGTGTGAGGCATTGCGCTAGTAAAGAAAGAGGATCTAAAACAAAAATCACTGCATAGAAAATAAAGTGCAGTAGGAATTCGGAAACAAGCTTTTTTACTTGAGTTCATGATGGTCAAAAGGGGCATTTGACTTGGGCCTTAAAGGACTTGTAGAATTGGACAATTAGAGAGGAAGAAAAGTCATTGTAGGGGAAGGAAAGAGAGAGCAAGGCACAAAGGTGGCAAAAGTGAAGTATGCTGAGCAAATGATAAGGAGATCAGTGTGGTGAACATGACAGTATCTTCAGGACAAACATTGTGGCTTATCATGACCAGCTGTGCAGCTAGGTGTAGCTATTATGTAATCACCCAGTAAGGAGAGATTCCAGTAACTGCTATCAGCCACTGCTGCCAGGAACTACTAATCAGGCAGCATGTTTAGAATGTTAAGATGATAATTATTAATCAGTGACCAACCAAGAAATCTGATGCATGGCAGAGGCATCCAGTCCAATGTGATATAATAATTAATCCAACTGGATAATATTTTACCTCCGAATCCAATCTAGTGGTTGGGTCAACAGGCAAATACTCTGTTACTATGCATGTGAGAAGAAAAATAACTTTTTAGCATTCTCAGGAGGCTTGCGAAGCTCAGGCCCTGCTAAGTGAAGCCTCTTTTGTGGTGGGGCTGGATCCTCCTTAGATCTTTCGTATAACAACCTCACATGCCTTTTTATTTTCTTTCTAAGGGTCAAGACACTAAAACTATGTTGTTTTAGATAATAGCAAAATCCTCCTGACCCCAACCCCGAGCTTGTTATTGCTGTCATCCTTCAGCTAAAGAATGGACTCAAATTGGTGGTGACATGACTGATTTAGGTTTGCTCTAATATGCTCAACACTGAGATGAAATGTTCTGGATCAGAGTATAACTTTATATCAGACTAGTCCAATGCCTTAGTCCAGGCCATGTGCCTTATGAAGCCTGAGAAAAAGTATGTTCTCACATGGACACAGGGAGGAGAACATCACACATGGAGGCCTCTCAGGGAGTTGGGGGCAAGGCGGGAGAGGCGCATTAGGACAAATACCTAATGCATGTGGGACTTACAACCTAGATGACGGATTGATAGGAGCAACAAACCACCACGGCACATGTGTACTTATGTAACAAACCTGCATGTTCTGCACATGTAGAACTTAAAGAAAAATAAAAAACAAAAGAACTTAAAGAAAATAAAAAACAAAACAGCAAAAGTGTGCTCTCTCATTCTCCAACATGAGCTAGAAATGCATTTTTTTTTTTTTTTTTTTTTTGCTAATATCTATCCTGTGTTTATTATGTGCTAGGCTCTGTGTCTGGTGCATCATAAGCATTATCGAATTTAATCTTTATAATAACTATGAAGGAAGTTAATGTAATTATATCTTCTTTTTAGAGAGGAGGAAACTGGAGTTGAGAGAGGATTAGTAATTTATGCCATGCTACACAGCTAAGTGGCAGGGCTGGTTTTTGAGCCCTGCTGGTGTTTCTGACAGAGCACAAAGCAGGGACGAAGGCCAGCATGTTGGGATGGGAAAGCAGGTGGGGAGAGCCCATTGATTCCCTCTGCCTCTGAACCTCTTCCTGTTCCTCATTTCTACTTCTTATCCCAACTCCTCCATCTCCCAGGTCCTTTTATGTCGTTGTTTAGTTCATTTATATAATTAGCTGGTTTCCTTTTTCCTCAGGCCTTGCCTGTTAGGAAATCGCAAGGAGAGCTAGCCAGTGAATGAATGAATACACACAGCACAATATAATGAACGTCAGATCAGGGTTGTTTTAGGGGCACAAGGAAATAAACAATGGAAATGTGAGGTCTGGGAGATGATACTTGAGCTGTGTCTTTGAGGAAGAGGTGCAGGCCAGGTGAAGTAGTGGGAAAGGCTCTCTAGGCAGACCTACCAGTTTTTGTATAGTCCCAAAGTTGGGACAACAACCTGACACAGCTGGAGGCCTGCTCCTCATTGGAGATAGCCATAGTGAATGCAGAGTGCTTTCTGGCAGTATTGGGAGATGAAGCCAGAAAGTATGGAATGTGCTATGTTATGAAGCATTTGCGTGCTCAGTTAAGGAGATTGACTGTCAGCCTGAAAGTTATAGGAAATTGCGAAAACGCTTTAAGTTAGGGAAATGTCTAATTGTGTATTTCAGAAGTAGCGTTCTGGATGTAATCACCACTCGCATAGCCAATTTCTATGCCTGGAGAAGGAGACCCTGAGTTTTCACCAATATCATACACTGCTTACCTCAAGAGATTTCCAATACCTCCATCACCCTGTTATCGTCCCTGATGGAAGAGTTCAGTCTTTCACCTACTGCTTGATCTCAGAAGTCCTGCTCGGTTGGGTGCAAGGCAGCCTTTGCAAATTGGCCCTTAAGGAGGGGTTGTTGTGGCAACCACTCTAGCCTGCACACTAGGTGCAGGTTTCACATGGACGTTCAGGTCCCACTTTCTCTCAGCACTCTTCCTACCCACATTATCATGCGTCTGTAGGTTCTGGGCCATTGCATTACCATAATCATTTTTTAGGTGGTGTTTTCTCTGCTGTCACTCCTGAGGTCTGGGGGGAGTTCAGGTGAGCTGCTCTGCAGAGGGTAAATTAACTGAGGCAAGTGGGAGGGTGAACCATGCAGCAGAAGCAGTAAGTGGGATCAGATGAACCACATCTAACAGACGTGTAAGTGTCCTTAGCCAAGATAGACCTGCAGGCAGCTTAGAAAAGTGATGCTCAAACTTTTTGCTCACGTACCACTTAAATCCTGCAGCAGAACTATGTACCTAATCATGCATTTTGCAGTTGGCACTTGTAATTATTCATTATATGTTTAAATAGTGTTAGCAGAAATTATGTTACTCTTTTAAATGTGTACCATGGAATCCAGATACTCTAGCAGTTTGATATACTCTACCACCTATTTAGCCAACTGACCTGTGAAAATGTGCTCTAACACAGCATCATCAAATAGTAATGGGCTTGGCAATGATAAAAGCAAAAATGATTGAGGGAGTGGCAGCCATTCTTCCATGGACTTGCATCTCATGTCAAATTTTGCCACCATGCAAATACTGATGAACAAACATTAAGTAACAAAGTTGCTTCAACTCAGTTCTTGCTACTTTTTCTGTAAATTCAGTGACACACCAGCCCTCTGTTCTTTTATGAGCTTCGGCTACTCTTTGTCTGAAAGAGTCTCTTAAGGCCAAGAACAACACTCTATGGAAAGATTCTGTTATATGAATAATTAGCACCAGCCATCCAATATTCCTGTTAAGCCACTAGCTGGAGTCAGGACTTAGGGAATCAAGCCTAGCACATAGTCTGTTAAAACAAATATAGACAAGTGTCTAAAGTATGTTTAGCCAAGCCACGTATCTGAATTCCCTTAATTATGTCAAAGAGCCAATTTTCAATATCCATTGTGGTGATCAACAGGCCAGTATTTCTGTTAATTAAAACCCATTTCTGACACTCACAATATTCATTTAGAAAGCCTCTGTTCTGGTGGAGACGTGGATAATAGAAGACTTTTGTTAGCCGCATTTGGATTAGAAAGTTCCCTTTTAAATCCCCATCTGATCACCCCTGGACAGCATATTTTTGATTAAGGCAACAGACTTCTCCTATAGTGAACATTTAAACTAATTGGAACAAACAAAAAAAAATTACGATATATGTTGAAATATTTCAAGATGATTTATAGACATTGCAAAATTCATTAAAATATACATGAACACATTTTCTTATCAGTCAGAAGTTTGAGATTGTTTTGTTAGCTTCTTGTACTTATATTTCTATTCTACTTTTCCTTTCTAATTTTATCTTATTTTGTCTTATTCTCTAAAATCCTATCTTAATTACCCTATCTCATCTTTCTGTAACAAAAATATTTGCTGGAGCTTAAATTATTTTGTAATTTTCTGTGAGTATAAGGCTTTAAATGTAGAAAAAAGTATACACGAAATCAAAACACAGACAATTTGAAACTATCATTAACTTAAAAGGAAAATGTCCTTGATGGGACACCTCTTATGGAGTTGGTAGTGGCTTATTTTTCCCTCTGGTTGGTTCATATATCCATGGATGAACATGACCCATTTCTAGAGTGAATTAGGGTTCGGCTACAGCTGACTCCTATTTTTCATTTTCATGGATGTAAGTATGCATAAGCTTTGTTTCTATAAAAATAAATGTTAATAGAAAGGATTTCATTATGGCTGGTTTAGAGCAATGGAAACTGCACAGAGCTGAGAGTCATGGCCCCAACTTCCGTTTCAGACATAAAAATGACATATCCTTGGGCACTTGCTAGGTCCTGGATTCCTCCTTTATAAAAATACAGGATGGCCTAGAGGAGTTTTATGCTCTTTATAGCTCCATCATTCTATAATAATACGAAAAAAGGTAGATTAGAACCACTTGGCCTTATTAGGTAGATAGTATATTTATATATACATATAAATAAAGGAAACTGATACAAATATGAGGTGATTTTAAGGTGACTGTAACCAAACTGGCTAGCAAATAACATTAATTAAGTAGAGATTAAATCAAGATGGCATATAGTTAAATGTTAAGTATTATGATACAGACAAGGTAACAGTTACATTAAAGGTTCAAAGATGAGTCAGTTAATTGGGGCTAAACTCTGTAGAGGAGACTTCATGGAGAAAGTGAGATTTGGGGAGGATCTTAACGGTTAAACATGAAGGAAAGCAGACGACAGAAGCCTGGTTTAGAGGGAGCAAGGTAACTGTGTGGACACTTACTGCTAAGGGGTAGAGGGGCTGAGGTAATAGGCATGGTCCTCAATAATCTGAGGGCCCTGGGATGCAATTAGACACAATTTATAACAGGTTCTAGTTATTCATGGCAGCTATGAGGTCACCTTGAACACTGAATTAGCAAATACTGAATTTTTGATCCTAGGGGAAATTCAGGGTTAGGTTCCTGTGGGCCTCTGTTCACATTTTCTACAACCAAGCAATACATAACCTTGTTTGATATATGTTTCTGCTTAAAGACACCTTATATATGTTGTCAACTCATTAACACTGAACTCACTACCGACACATTGTAGCTTATGCTTGGACAGGGATTATCTAATACATGCGTTTTCTCCCTGAGAAATATTCCAGGTTTCTTGCACTTAGGAACACGATGTAGCACTCCAGCACTACAATTGGAGATCATTTTAAACAGCAAAATTATGAATCAATAGCACAAAAATGTGTGACAACATGGCACTAAATAGACCATGGAAGGGACACTTGTTTAAATTCTGAGAACTGAAACAAGAAGGCAGAGCGTTGCCCTGTTCAACCTCAGCTGGGAACATGCACATTGGGTGACTCAAACTTTGCTGCTCTGCACATGCCCATGAGTGACCTTGAAAGCACTTGAGGAGGGGCGGAGCAAGATGGCCGAATAGGAACAGCTCCAGTCTCCAACTCCCAGCGCGAGCGACACAGAAGACCAGTGATTTCTGCATTTTCAACTGAGGTACTGGGGTCATCTCACTAGGGAGTGCCGGACAATCGGTGCTGGTCAGCTGCTGCAGCCTGACCAGCGAGAGCTGAAGCAGGGCGAGGCATCGCCTCACCTGGAAGTGCAAGGGGGAAGGGAATCCGTTTTCCTAGCAAGGGGAACTGAGACACACAACACCTGGAAAATCAGGTAACTCCACCCCAATCTTCCGCTTGAAGGAGAGGGGCACACCAGGAGAATATTATCCCAA
>NW_016804643.1:1251485-1259546 GCF_001698545.2 Rhinopithecus bieti
AAAAAAAAAAAAAAAAAAAAAAAAAAAGAAAGCACTTGAGTGTTGATTTTGGGATTACAGAGAAATTTTATCAAGTAGGTGAATTCACAAATAGGAAATATGTAATAATGTGATCAACTCTATTTTGATGAGGCAGGCTGTAGCCAGCCATTAAGGAGATTTCAGCAGTTATATTTAGGAAACCAGCTTGGTTATCCATTCACTCAATTATCAATCGTTTAAAGAAGACTCACTGTATATTAGAAGGTGCACAGACTGCTTGGAATGCAAATGAATAAATATGGTGCCTGCCCTTAAGGAAATTACAGGTAAGCAGAAGCAGTCTAAGGGAGAAGCCTGGGCTGGCGATGGGGAGGATGAGGCTACCAAAAGTCTTATTGCCAGAATAATTCTTAAGGTGATGAGGACCTGGTATTGCAAAGTGACTGTGGGAGTGAGGAGGGAGGGCAAACACAAAGAGCATTAACTGGTTTATATTTTTGCTTGACTATTACAGTGAGGAAGAACTCCCATACATTTCATATTTAAGGCTGAGGAAGGGTATGCAAAAAAAAAAAAAAAAAAAAAAAAAAAAAAAGGTATGAAGGTATGTACTTTTGCTCCAGTGAAAGAAGATAGTTTCCTCAAAGTGGGAGGCTTGTGGAGGGAAGTCATCAGGACTGTTGTTTGCTTCAACTCTCATTATTTTAAAATTCAGAATGATAAAAATTACATTATGTAAAATTAAGAATGAAATAAACCAAAACCAAAAGATTAGATTTACTGCTGCCAGTGGAACACACAAGTTTTCCAGATTCCAGATATCTTATTGGTTTCTATTTAAATCAGCTCTGAAAATCTAGTAACAAAACCTATATGTTTACCTCATATATTAACATCGTCCGTCTACAATAACCCAAGTTCAGCAGCAAAGTGCTTAACTGTTAACCTTTTCTTGGTAGATTCATGTTGCTTTGTTTTCTATTTTCTGATTTTGGGGAAAATATTTTCTCTTTTGTTTAGAGAAATAAGTTTATCATATCTGGATTTATTAATTAATAACATTCTCCTTATACTGCTTTGGGACAGCTTTGGAAGAAGCTTATAGTTCTGTGGGATCTGGTACCACTTGGTCTGATCTGTTACCTCTTTGTCCCAAAGAGCTTCTCCTCTTCCTTGGCAGGCTCATGAGTTGGTTGGGTGTTCATTTTGACTCAAGTAAATTCACCAAATAATCATCTGCTCTCTGAGTGACAGGCACTGTGCTGGGCCTGGGGATGAGAAAGATAGAAACGTTCTTATTGCTAAATAATTAGCAATTATCAAAGGCTAAGGGAGTCTTCAGGCATTAAATTTTGCTTAATGCTTTACCTTGCAGACATTAACCTCGCATTGCCAATGTGAAAGGTGAAAGGAATAGAAATGTGAATGGTAGAACAAGAAGAGGCCACCTGCTTGGCCAAGGCTCTGCTTTCAGATGCCTCTAAGCACCTCTTAAACTCATTGGGTAACAAAGACTTTCAAAATCCAACCTTTGTAATGAGAAAGAATCAAATTCTGGAAGAAATGTGAATCAAGGCAAATACTTTCACTGAAAGCATTTCCCCACTTCTCTCATTTGCTTTTTTTCTTCTCCAAAATGCCTATCCCATGAAAATACTCCTTCTCTACTTCATACCATGAACACTTTCTTGTTAGGAAATAAACAGCAAACAAACTCAATGCATTGACAGGGTATTATTGGTAATACAAGTGCACATGCAGAAGCATAACAATAATAAGACATTTCAGGCTTCTCTTGAGGGTTGCTATTCAGGGAAGAGTTTGGTAAGGGAGTGTTCCACACAGCATTCTACTTGCGGATACATGCTCAGGGTTATCTTGTCCTTTTTAACCTGGAGAATAAAGTCTCATACCCTCCCTTAGCTTTTATTACCAGACAACATGGTCTTTGTTTTAATAAGTATCTGTGACTCTAAAGGATCATTCTAGGAACGTCACAATACCAATGTGTTTTGAAGGTCATGACACCAAAATTTTATAAATGCAATATTGTGGGGGCTGTTAAGAAATGAGGATAATAGGCTGATTTAGTCATATGCCTCTTCATGTAATTGCTGAAAGCAAGATGAAATTATTTTGTTGCATCTGTGGAATGTGATGGGACCTGTCTGTTGCAGGAAAGGGAAGGCAGCTGCCTGTGGGTGTGGCATGAGGAAGGAAGGAGCTGCCCACTCTAACGATGGGTCTTTCTGGTCGCAAAGTCTCATCCTTCCATTCCTGAGAGTAGAACACTGGAGTAAAGTCATTGCCTCTTGAAGAACTAGTTAAAACAGAAATTCCCTACTTTGTGGAATTGCTATAATTGTAAAGGATTGTTGCATGTATGAAATGAGATAATCCATGTAATGTCCATTGTTTAATTGTGTATATATTAGCTGTTGCTATTACTTTTAACATTATTATCATTCTTACTATATACAGCAGAAGCCCTTGCACTGACTATCAGGGTCTAAAGAATTTGTTGGTCAAACCTCACCTCCGCTAAGTGATGACTCCTTGTTTTGACTGAGCCCCATGGCACTGGTACAAGTCACTTGCTAACACAGGGGTGCAGCTGTGTTCAAATGAGTCATGTGGATATCCTGTGTTTTTCACTTTTGATAATTAGATGGAGAAAAATTAATATGGAATAATATAAAGCCTAATAAGTCATATTCCACTTCTGAGAAATGTGTTTTGGTTAACAAACTCTTTTCTAAGGTATAAATGAACTGTGTTTCATTTTTTTCATCTAGAGTTTGATAACCAAGATCAGATAATGCATGAGGATGTGCTGATGCCTAGAGTGTGTAGGAAGGGGAATCTTGCACTTGGGACCATTGGTGAAAGGCTGACTTTGTTTGGAGGAATGGCCTGGTGGAGTGCCAGCCCCTGGGTGCCTGCAGGACCAGGCTGGTAATAAGGAGGTAGGAAGGTGAGGGAACGTATCTTGCCGAGGGCAGGTGAATGGCTGATGTGGCACTGAAATTCCCCAGCAGGCTGCCTGTAGCTGGATATGGGATAGGTTGCCAGTGCCTGGGGTGAGATGTCAAGACTAGTTTGGAAAGCTGAAATTTAAAAATGTATTGTATTTTTGGCCAGCTCAATGTCTTCTAATCCAGCTTCTGCAGTTTATTCCACTTCAGCAGTCTCTCTTCCCTCAGACTTGACTTCTTTTTCCGAAGTTAAAATAGAAAAGAAAAATAGAAACCTTGAAAAAAGAGAAGAGCATTTTCCTCCTTTTCCTCCTGGAAAAGTCGATCTGATTTCTAGGACTCTTTTCTCTCCACCTTTTTCATCTTTATTATGTACATAAGCCGGGGCTTTTAAAGCCTCTGCCTGGAAATGTTTAGGGCCTTTTGTATTTTTTTTTTAAATTGATCTCTTATGAAGAAGTGCCACCCCTCCCCTAACTGCTAATAGAACCAGTGTACTTAAAATTAATATTCTAGCCTCTTCTAAATACAGAAGTGAAGATAGCAAATTATCTTTCTATTATAGTTTTATACTTACATGAAAAATCATAAGTTCCCTTTAGTTACATAAACAGAGGAGTCTGTTATGTTGAGGAGAGGATCCCAGGAGTCTTTGGATTTTATGAAGACAGCTTTTCTCTGTATTCCCTTGGTATGCAGTTCTCTTAGGAGAACTAGTTGGGATTAATGGACGAATTAGAAAAATAAAATAGACATGAATGTGTTTGTACCTCAGACTGGTGAAGTGAGTCAGACCAGTTATATTCCCAAGGGGATTATGAAAGTTTTTCTTAGGGCACCTGAGTAAGTACTTGGATGAAAACCAAGAAAGTGCCACATACTGTTGATGCCAGGTTCTCAGTGGCCATTCCTGTAGACAACTGAGAAATGTAGCTGGTCAGGAGAACATACCCAGTGTTTTTGTCAACTTGGAGAGCAAGATCAGTTTAATTCTTATTAAACATCTAACATAGAGAAGGCATGCCCATCTCATGAGGGCATCAGGAGGCGGCAAAGGGAATTGTTCTCTTTCCTCACTTCACAATGCCCCCTTTCCCAGCCCTTCTCCTACCGGTACCCTAACACTTGGGATTTCCACACAAACAGGAGCTTTTTCCGTCTTGTTCACTGTTGAATCCTCAGTGCTGAGAACAATGTCCAGCACCCAGGAAGCACTCAATAAATTACCCATTTAAAATTGATAAATGAATTAACTTAAACTGGGAAAAAATATTGAAGTTGTTGAATGACAGACTTAGGACCTTAAAGAGATCTACTAGAATTATAAGTTGAACCTACCATGATAAAATGTATGGGGAAAAAGTGAAAAACCCCTCCCTTAGGTCAAAAATCAACTGTACAATGCCTAGATGAAGAGATACAACTTGGCAATACCTTATATGAAAATGTATTTGATAGTAAACACAACATAAATGAGAAATGTGCTATGATTGGGATAAAAATTTAATATGATTGTAGGCCATGTTAATTAAGACATAATATCTAGAGTAGAGGAGGTGATAGCACTTGTCTTCTTTAATTTGATATCAGGTGTTACTTGGAGTACTATATTCTATTCTTCTATTGTGGATACTAAACTCAAAAAAAGATGTGAGAAATTAAGGGTGTGTTTAATGGAGACTAGTCAGGATCATGAGGGGACTCAGAAAGTGAAGGATAATTGGTAACATTGAGGACAGTTTTAGGCAGCCCAAGAGAAGGTTCAATGAGCTTCAACCTCCATGTATCTGAGGAGGAACTATTCTTTGGAAGAAGTATCATATTTGTTCTTTGTGTTTTCAGGGACCAAACCTAGGGCAAATGTGTGGAGGTTTCAGGAAGACACATGTTATCTCATCAAAAAGAAGGACTTCATGGTTTGTCTGAGCTGCACTGAGCCTCGTGGAGAGTGAGTCTTCTGCTTCTGGAAGTTTTCAAACAGGTTGCAAAAGACTGCAGACTCAAGTACCCAGTTGAACCTGAGGATCTGTAGGATATATTCAGTAGAGATAAGTCATGTGGGCAGATGGGGCTGCTAGGAGAAATCACATGTTTCATTGATTTCAGGACCAGCCCAACATTAGAATTCTTTCTCATGAACCGCACTGCTGGGATACAATTTAAGAGTACTCTCATTTACCTGGTCTGCCTCTGTGAAACCTGCGTAATGTAACTGAGATCACCCGGAATTTGTAAGTAAATGCAATTATTCATTTAACAACTATTTATTGAGCACTGGCTCTGTGTACTGAAGTACTTGCTAGAGGTTGAGGTAGAATAATAAACAAGATTCATTTCCTGTCTTTAGGAACCTTAAACATGTAGTGCCCATAGGACCTCTGCTCTAAACACTAACATTTCAGCTTGGAGGCTCCATTCTCAGACTTGACTGAGCATTTGGTTCACTGCCTTGTATAATTTGTGTGCTTATTGGTTCTGCACATGGACTAACATTTCCTTGAATTCAGGGATTGTTTCTCATTGTTTAACTTCAGCACAATCTCAAAGTACAGTGGTTGGCATAATAGCAGGTATTCAATAAATGTTTGTAGAAACAAAACAAACTATACAGATCACTGCCCTGCAAATGAGTTGAGAACAAGAATATATCCTGGGAAAGTTTGGTGGAGGGACAGTGTCTTAAAAAGCTAAAGGAATCATTAAAAAGTCTTCTAGGCCTTGGCGATGAGGGCAGGAATGGGGTGGGGATTGGGTGGGAGTTGACAAGTCCAGATTGGGTCAAAGGATGATGAAAGTGGCCACAGAACCACTAGACAGGCCATGGCAACAGCCTGGGAGGTGGGTAATGTTGGTCTTTACTAAGGGGTTGCACCAGCCTTGGGAATCACTTAGTCTAACATATCATTCAGTACCAAATCACACATACAAGAATGGGTTACGGAAATGTCAGAACTTCCAGTTGAGTCATTTAGAGAGAGGAAGAGGAGCGAGTAGTTTCAGAGAGGTCTGAAGCTTGGTTTTAAGTTAGGGAAGTGCTTTTCTTATTGCAGGGAACGTGGCTGGGCTCAGAGGGTCAATTCAGAACAAAAGGGGAGTCTATCTGCTCAAAGATGTGAGGTTAATTCTAATCAGCAGCATTTGGAAGAAGCTGAAGATCCTACGGGATCTGGAAGCCAGGTCTCCCTGGGACAAAGGGTCTGCTCAGTGTGGTCTAGCTTTCAAAAGAGACAAGACTGTGGCAAGAAGAAACCAGAACTGACTGCCAAGCTGAGCCAGCCAGGTTGATCCAGATGGACACTTACATTTGAATAAACAACATGCTTTTCATCTTAATCAATTTTTATATTTTGAATTTTATTTTATTTTCTCACATTTTAAACATTCATTTTCACAACCAGACTTAGTGAGTCTTTTTATGAGAGTGCGTGAGGCTACTAGGAGCATGATCTCTGGGGTATGGAGACACATTTTTATGTCTGACATTTAGATCTGTCACTTATTTGCTGGGTGTCCTTGAGCAAGTTTCTTCACCTTCCTAAGCTTTAGTTTCCTTGTTGTAAAGTAAGGGTGATGATAATACTTACCTCATAGATTTCTTGAGAGAATTAAAAAGTGTCTGTAAAGTGTTAACATAGCATTTGAGTTCCATAAATGTCAACTCTGTGGTTATTGATGTTACTAAGGTGAAGAGGCAAGAGGGCACTGTAACGATTGTTGCCTCCAAGCTGAAAGAAAGACATCCTCATATTTGAGAAGGAAGAAGAGATAAGAAATTCTGCTTTGGGCATGTTGAGTTTAATGAGTCAGTGGGAAATCCAGGTTGAATAAGAGTCCAGAAGTCAGGAGAGGATAGGGCTAAATATTTGAATATAAGCATCGAAATGCAGAGGTGGTGGGTAAAATAAAATAGAAAGGGAGAAGGATCTGGTCTCTATATTCAAGCGTTATCAGAAGAGAGTGACTAAGAAGGAGATCAGAAGGAACAGCTAGAAATAGATGAGAACCAGGATAAAGGCATATTGAGAAAGTCAAAGGATGGATGTTTGATTATGGAAGAAGCGGCCAAGGGAGATAAAAGTAAGCCAAGGCTGGAGGTGGCCTTAGATTTAGCAATGATTGTACCACTTGCTTCCCTTATTAGGGCAGACAAGGGAGCAGTCATAGCGAAACCAAACTGTTGTAGATTGAAAAATAACGAAAAGGTAAAACATTCATAATATATGAAGAAAAAAATCAGATTAAAAATCATATGTCTGGCTGGGTGCAGTGGCCCAAGCCTATAATTCCAGCACTTTGAGAGGTTAAAGTGCGAGGATTGCTTGGGCCCAGGAGTTTGAAACCAGCCTGAGCAACATGGTGAGACCCTATTTCTACAACAAAATGAAAATGAAAATTAGCCAGATGTGGCGGTTCACACCTGTAGTCCCAGCTACTCTGGAGGCGGATGTGGGAGAAACGCTTGAGCCCCACTGTGGTGAGCCATGATAGCACCACTGCCCTCCACCCTGGGCAACAGAGTGAGACCCTGTCTAAAAAAAAAAAAAAAAATCATTTGCCTATTATAACCCATTTTATTAAAAAATGAAGTTAAAAAAGAAATATTTGCATGGGGGATGGTATTTAAAGCATAACTATTTCTTTTCTAATATCACTTGCTGACTGCTTGTAAAGACTGGACGGCTAAGCTTCCCCTGGACTATTATTTTCAGTTCTGTGCTACTTATACCTGCTTTGGACTTGCAGACCTTGCCTCTGGTGTCCTCTCTGCTCTATACTTGATGACTGAATTCTGCTTCCAGAGCCTGCTTTTTGGTGCTCTCCAAAGACTGAACAATTACACAGCTCTGACTCTTTGTGCTTCAGGCTGCTTTAGAAATGTACTCCACAGGAGATCGAGACCATCCTGGCTCACACGGTGAAACCCCGTCTCTACTAAAAATACAAAAAACTAGCCGGGCGAGGTGGCAGGCGCCTGTAGTCCCAGCTACTCGGGAGGCTGAGGCAGGAGAATGGCGTGAACCCGGGAGGCGGAGCTTGCAGTGAGCTGAGATCTGGCCACTGCACTCCAGTCCGGGCGACAGAGCGAGACTCCGCCTCAAAAAAA
>NW_016804643.1:1259804-1279005 GCF_001698545.2 Rhinopithecus bieti
AAAAAAAAAAAAAAAAAAAAAAAGAAATGTACTCCACACATCCCACTTGACCCCTGGGACACAGATTCCGGCATAAGAATGTGCCTGTGCCAGCCTGCCCCAGGAGGCAGGTGCACATGCTCTTAGGAGTTATACGATGAAAATATGTATGTTTCTGCAGAAGTGTTGCTCATTAGCAAATCGAAGCCCCAGCAAAATTGGTTACTGTAGGAGATAATGTTCCCACAAAATCACTTCCCACTTTTCCATGCTGAGTCATGTCCTGATTTCATTTTCTCAGGCAGGTAACAACTCCTGTCAATGTCACAGGACATTTTTTTTTTCTGAAATCACTGATTGGAGAGTTTTATACACTTAAAGACAAGTTACGTTTTAAATCTCAGTCATGAGAGAAGAAGGAAGCCAGGAGTTGATGGGAATAAACGTTTCCACTCACCTCAAGCCTTCACAGCACCCCCGCCGGTTCATGTGACTTTGGGTGAATCCCCAGCCTTTCATTCTGTCATCTGTAAAAGGGCATTGTGATGCCAGCTTTACCTGTTGTGAGAAACCCACGTGTTAATGGTTCAAAGGGCTAACAGAGCTGATTGTCCTTAGTAAACAGTCTTCGATTCTGCCTCATTTTACTCCCAGAAAGTATCTCATCTCTTTCCTGACTAGAAGCTTGTCCCATGAAAAGGGAAATGTTTAAGAAAATATAACCATTTAGTATGAATTGTAATCTCCAACTCAAAATGTTTCTTTACTCTTAGGCTTCCTCCCGCTCTTGTGTGATGCTTAGGCCAGCCAGCTGCTACCTTCTCTTGGATTCTGGAAGGTGTAATATTTTTGAAAAACTATCCTATGGCTTTTTTTTTCCTATGGTACTTTCTCCTCTTTGTCTCTTACTTGCCTCCATATAAATAACTAGCCCATATGTATTGCCTCAGGAGAGAGACAAAGCTTTGTTGGTGCTTTTGTTTTTTTGTTAGGGCTTAGAACAGGAGTGAGGCCAAGACAGAAGTGGCTTGGAAAAGAGGGAGGAAAACTTCTCATGGATGGCCTCCCCAATGAGGAAGGATTCCTTGGGCTATCAGAATAAGAAATAAATGAGAAAAGGCAAGGAAGCTCGGGGGGTTCCTGAAAAAGGTCCTGTGCCAAGCTGGAGGGTTTGGCAATAGCTCCAGATAGCTTGGGGGATCTGAGAGGAGAGAGAGCCTATGCCTCATTTCTCTTCAGAGCAGCTGGTGAGAGAAGGGAAAACGGCTCTGCCATGCGGCTCTAACCAGATGGGATGTTAGACAGCTCCTAGAGTTTCTCACACCATATTATTATGAGGGAGCAGCAAATGACATCTTTGCATCCAAGAATGGTGGAGAAGGAGTTCCTGAAGGGACTGTGCAGGTGGAAACCAAGGACATTTTTTCAGGCGCCCAGATGGACCAGCCACTGAGGGGGAGGTGTGATCTGAGACGGGACAGCAGATGCCAGTGTGAGATGACTCTGAGGTTCAAATGCAAGTGCTCCTTCAATTGTCCACTCCCATCACACACATGTGCACGCAAACACTAGCCACGCACATGCACGTCAACCACACACACATACATACATACCTTAGCACTAGGTAAGATTGAAGAATTTAGATGGAAATAAAACTTGGAGAGAATTAGGTTACATTTCTACTACCTCAATGGGATAGGGACTCAAGAAAGAGATTGGTTTCTGAAACAAATAAAGCTGTATTTCTAACATATCAGAATTTGTAGACTAAGATACTTCCTACACTTGATTAGCTGTTCTTTCTTCTTTTAATCTTTTCTCTTCTTTTTTCCGCTGTTATCCATCTCTGTTACTTTCCATAGTGTCTTCTCTCTTGACTTATATATGTGTGCAGGCCTTTTCTAACATTAATGCCAAAAAATAGTAAACCACAGATCCCCAGTTCTCCCTGATGCCATCTGTTGGCAGCTCACTAGGACCAATCTCATTGTTTTCTTAATTCCTGTTTGTTTCAGTTGCTGTAAGAAGCCCAAGACTTCTTCTGTTCTCCCTTTATCTTCCATGCTTTTCATGTAATTCTGTACATACCAATTTTGTACCATGTCCAACCCCTCCCCAACTCCTGAAATCTTTCCATTGGACCCTCAGGGACTCATGGAACATCATAGCCAAACCTTTGTAGCACCAGCTGTTTGGATTCCTGTGCTGATCATTTGCCTGCTTGTTTTCAGGCCCATTTCCCACTTTTCCTCTCCTCTGCTCTCTATTACAGGTGACAGAGCTCAGCAAAAACTCCGTTGTCACCTGGCTGCCATCTAGGCTCAGAAAATAGAAAGCACTGGTGGAACATTAATGAATGGTGGCAAAGGAGAAACAGGGCATTCCTCCCCATCCTCTCCACATGAGCCTCTCGTGGTGTCTTCTCTTTCGTTCTGGTTCCTTCTGGATGAACTTCCTCTGTTGTCCCAGCTTCCACTTGGTTCCAGGTCCTGCCAGGTGGCTGAGCTCCTGGGTATGGACACGTCACCTCCTTCTCTGGGCTTTCCAGACAAATCACTGACAGTGGCCTTCTACTCTTGTTAATCTCTGAGTATTCTTCACTGTACCTCGCTGGGCTTCTCAACTCTTCTAGTAACTTTTATTAATATAACCAATTCTTTGAGTAAAATAAACTGTCTGATGTGGGTTATTTTCTCCTGATTGGACCCTGATACAGTTTTGTTTACCTTCCTGCTCTGACTAAAACCAAGATCTTTTCTGAGGATCCTACTTCCCCTGTAGCCCTTTCCTTTGGTGACATTTTTTCCCCCCCTTCTTGAAACTCTAGTTCCACTGAGTCTAGATATGGGTTAGGTGCCCCTCCTTGTTTCTTACTACGATTTTCAGACTGTTTCTTACTACCATTTTCAGACTGTTTCTACTTAAATGGTAGTTTCTTACTACCATTTAAGACTACCATTCTTACTACCATTTTCAGACTGTTCTTCTTCCATTCTACCCTAAAGTCTTCGAACTTCATCGTACTATACCTTCCACTCCTCTTCATCTCTGGTCCTTGGATTATTTGTTTCTGGATGAATTTAGCTACTGGCTCTTTATTACACTCTTCAATACTATTCCTGTTTCAATTCTTGGTGATTTCAACAAAAATCACAACACAAATGATTCCTTTAACACTCTGCCTTTTCCATTTATGGAACTCCCCTACAAAGATGATATTGCTCTGTATTCTACCTTAACTACTCATTTCCCTGGTAATATCCTAGGCCTTATTATTCCCAATGACTGCAACCCCTTCATAATCTCAATTTTATTTATGCCACCCTCTGATCTCTTTCTCTAGTGCCCTACATTTCTAGCTAACTCTCTTTAGTACCTGAACTCCATCTATCCCTCGATTCCAGCATGGATTTCAGTGTATTGGCTCTTCTACCTTTTCACTATTTATTATTCCTTATGTCTTTATTTATTTCTTTATCCAGATTAAATTCCATTTCAATTATTACTCACTCCCATGCATACAGCCTCAAATACCTGAAGCCCCTCTCTTGCTTTATTATAACTTGACAGAACCTCAATCCTGATTAAAACCCATTTCTGTCTACTCTGCCCCTGAATCTGAGCAACTTCATACACCTGGACAAAAACAGCCACTGGGTCAGGAACCTTTCTATCAAGAGGCCCTTAGTGCTGACTGAAAAACAGACTATGTTTTCTTAGCCATTCACTTGCCCTCTATTCCAGATGATTGTTTTATACCTTCTCCTCTCTCCTCCAACCTCATGGCAGTCATGGAGGTGTGTCACTCAGATCTCCTGCTGAGAGTATCTGTGGGGCACAGGTGATGGACAGCCTCTAGCTGCTGCACATTCGGGTTCACTGCAGCATTCATACTAAGGCCATTTTTCCCCTGGACTTCTCCCAGCCAGTGACTGGTGGGAGTACTAGAACCAGGCTACTCCTATCCAACATGAGACTGCTTTAATGGGATCCTTTGCTTTGGGACACTTCATTGGCCTGGTGAGACATTCTCAGAATTGTACTTCAGTCTAAGTCTCTTTCTCCTTCCTCTCTTATTTCAAAGCTGGGAGATTTGGATTGAAGTTTGAAGACTCTTTCCATGTCTCTTAATTTCTCCCCCATTATTATTCATGGATGTTTCCCCAACGAATCTCTTTTGTATCTACTTGATCTTGTATCTACCTGCTTCTTGGAGGATCAGAACTAGTCTTCAATACTTGAATGCCGTCTCCCAATGCTCCCTCTTCACTGAAGATTTTGTCTTTTAAATCAATAAGAAAATCGAAACCATCAAATTAGAATTTCCACAAAATTCCCACACCTTATTTATTCAGTTATCAGGACATGTTTCCTTATATCCTGTCTTTTCACTTGTTACCACAGATGACATATCCATTTTATTATGTACAGGCCAACCTCTCCACTTGGGCACCAGATTCCATCCCAAATTGATACTCAAGAAAGTATCTCCAGTAAGTTTTTTCTCTTGTGTACATCTCCTCTCTTTTCTATATCATTAATTACCCCTCTCTACTATATCATTCCTATCAGCAAAAAGCATGTTATTGTGTCACCCACCCTAAAAAATATTTTCTTGATCCTACTTTTTCCTCTCCCTACTAGCACATTTTACTTTCCTTTTTACCTAAACTGCAGAAATGTATTCTTTTTTCCTTTTGTAGTATTTCTATACTTACAGTTTCTCTCCTCCCAATCTTTTAAATGCAACTCAACCTTGTTTTTACTTACTCTAGCGAAACTGCTCTTGTTGAAGTTAGCAACAGCCTCTACATGCTTAGATTCAATGGCTAATTTTAATGACCTATCTGTAGTACTTGATACAGTTGATCACTCCCTCCTCTTTCTTTATTTATTAACATCCGGGACACTGTACTCTTTTGGTTTACCTCCTTTCTCATTATTTATTTCACTCTCCTGCTGATTTCTCATATGCTTCCTGGATTTTTTTGTGTGTGTGTGTGACAATGGAGTGCTCCAGAGCTCTCTGCACTCACTCACTTGATGATCTTGTTCAGACTCATGGATTATTAATCTAGCTACTGACAAATCACATCTCCAGCCTGAACTTCCTTGAATTCCAGACTTACATATCCATCTGCCTACTTGTTATGTCTAGTTGAATACCTCATAGATATCTCAAACTTGGCATGTCCCAAGCCAAAACCCTCGTCTTCTCCCACACCTATGCAAATGCACCACAAACAAAACTGGCTTCACTACAGTCATTGACTTCTTAGTTAATGGCATTTCCATTTGTCCAGCTGCTTGGGTCTGAAGCATTGGAGATTTTCTAGACACTTCTCTTTCTGTCACACTCAATGTCCCATCTATCAGAAAATCCTTGTGGCTCTATCCTTAAAATACATCTAGAACCCAACAAACTTTTAACACCTTGATTGCTGCCATCCAGTCCTCCTCTCATCAATCATCCCTCATCTGAATTATTGCAACATCCTCTAATTGTTCTCCCTGCTTCAGCTCTTATTTTGCTAACAGTATTTTAAGAGATTCTTTTAGAATGCAGGTTTGCCATACCACTCTCTACTTAAAACTGTCTAATAATCCCCATTTCCTCCAGAGTAAAATCAGAGTTTTACTGAGAAGCTGAGAAGTGCCACAGCTGGGGAGGTTCTGAGTCACCACAGAAAGTCTTTACAATGGCCTAAACACCCTTCATAACATTGGCCTGCATCACCTTGGTACATCACTGACCTTAATCCTTGCTCCAACCTTTCTGGCCTCTTGATTCCCCTGAAAAATCAAGTGCATTTCTATTTTTTGGCCTTTGCACTACCTCTTCCATCTGCTTGGAATTCTCTTCCAAATGAATCTCTCACCTTCTTTAAGACCTTGCTCAAATCTCACCTTCACAATGAGGCTCAATTGGACCATACTATTTTGAGTACAGTGTCCTCAGCACTCTTGTCATTTATTTACCTGGTTCTTATTTTCCCAGTTGAACTCATCACCTCTTTTTTTTTTTTTTTTTGAGACGGAGTCTTGCTCTGCCGCCCAGGCTGGAGTGCAGTGGCCAGATCTCAGCTCACTGCAAGCTCCGCCTCCCGGGTTGACGCCATTCTCCTGTCTCAGCCTCTGGAGTAGCTGGGACTACAGGCGCCCGCCTCATCGCCCGGCTGGTTTTTTGTATTTTTTAGTAGAGACGGGGTTTCACCGTATTAGCCAGGATGGTCTCGATCTCCTGACCTCGTGATCCGCCCATCTCGGCCTCCCAAAGTGCTGGGATTACAGGCTTGAGTCACCGCGCCCAGCCGAACTCATCACCTCTTAATGTAATTTACTTATGTCATATTTATTGTCTGCCTTGTTGAAATGGCATATAAGTTTCATAAGGGTGGAATTTGTGTCTCCAGGAAAAACAATAGTGCTTGGAACATAGTAAACACTCAATAAATAATTACCGAATGACTACTGATTACCTAGTACAGTCGTTGAATTTTAGAAACAAAAACACCACCAAGTACTGAGTGGCAATATAGCATTGTGCCTGAGCACACTCACGCAGGAGTCAGGTTTTCTGGAGTCTGTGAGATGCTGAGCAAATTCCTTGACCTCCCGAGACCATGGCTTTCTTATCTATAAAGTAGAAATATTAATTATATGTACTTCATAGGCTCTTCAAAAGGACTAGGTGAAACAGTAGTGTAAAGCATTTGAAAGTGGCTGAATAGGAACAGCTCCAGTCTACAGTTCCCAGTGTGAGTGACGCAGAAGATGAGTGATTTCTGCATTTCCAACTGAGGTACCTGGTTCATCTCACTGGGGCTTGTCAGGCAGTGGGTGCAGCCCACAGAGTAGGGTGGGGTATCACCTCACCCAGGAAGTGCAAGGGGTCAGGGAATTCCCTTTCCTAGCAAAGGGAAGCTGTGACAGATGGTACCTGGAAATTCGGGACACTTCCACCCTAATACTACACTTTTCCAATGGCCTTAGCAAATGGCACACCAGGAGGTTATATCCCGTTCCTGGCTCGGAGGGTCCCATGCCCATGGAGCCTCGCTCACTGCTAGCACAGCAGTCTGAGATCGAACTGCAAGGCGGCATCCACCAATGGGGGGCAGCCACCATTGCTGAGGCTTGAATAGGTAAACAAAGTGGCTGGGAAGCTCGAACTGGGTGGAGCCCACCGCAGCTCAAGGAGGCCTACCTGCCTCTGTAGACTCCACCTCTAGGGGCAGGGCATAGCTGAACAAAAGGCAGCAGAAATGTCTTAAACATTTCTGTCTGACAGCTTTGAAGAGAGTAGTGGTTCTTCCAGCAGAGTTTGAGATCTGAAGAGGGTGTCTGACCCCTTAGTAGTCTAACTGGGAGACACCTCCCAGTAGGAGCCGACTGACACCTCATACAGCTGGGTACCCCTCTGAGACGAAGCTTCCAGAGGAAGGATCAGGCAGCAACATCTACCATTCTGCAATATTTGCTGTTCTGCAACCTCCACTGGTGATACCTAGGCAAACAGGGTCTGGAGTGAACCTCTAGCAAACTCCAACAGACCTGCAGCTGAGGGTTCTGACTGTTAGAAGGAAAACTAACAAACAAAAAGGACATCTACATCAAAACCCCATCTGTACATCACCATCATCAAAGACCAAAGGTAGATAAAACCACAAAGATGGGGAGAAACCAGAGCAGAAAAGCTAAAATTCTAAAATCAGAGCACCTCTTCTCCTCCAAAAGAATGCAGTTCCTCGCCAGCAGTGGAACAAAGCTGGATGGAGAATGACTTTTAAGAGTTAAGAGAAGAAGGTTTCAGACAATCGATAATAACAAACTTCTACGAGCTAAAGGAGGATGTTCGAACCCATAGCAAAGAAGCTAAAAACCTTGAAAAAAGATTAGACAAATGGCTAACTAGAATAAACAGTGTAAAGAAGTCCTTAAATGACTCAATGGAGCTGAAAACCATGGCACGAGAACTACATGACGCATGCACAATCTTCAGTAGCTGATTTTTCTTCAAGTGGAAGAAAGGGTATCAGTCTTTGAAGGTCAAATGAATGAAATAAAGTGAGAAAACAAGGTTAGAGAAAAAAGAGTAAAAAGAAATGAACAAAGCATCCAAGAAATATGGGACTATGTGAAAAGACCAAATCTATGTTTGATTGGTGTACCTGAAAGTGACAAGGAGAATGGAACCAAGTTGGAAAACACTCTTCAGTATATTATCCAGGAGAACTTCCCCAACCTAGCGAGGCAGGCCAATTTTCAAATTCAGGAAATACAGAGAACACCACAAGGATGCTCCTCCAGAAGAGCAACTTCAAGACACATAATTGTCAGATTCACCAAAGCAGAAATTAAGGAAAAAATGTTAAGTGCAGCCAGAGAGAAAGGTCAGGTTATCCACAAAGGGAAGCCCGTCAGACTAACAGCAGATCTCTCGGCAGAAACTCTACAAGCCAGAAGAGAGTGGGGGCCAATATTCAACATTCTTAAAGAAAACAATTTTCAACCTGGAATTTCATAGCCAGCCAAACTAAGCTCATAAGTGAAGGAGAAATAAAATCCTTTACAGACAAACAAATGCTGAGAGATTTTGTCACCACCAGGCCTGCCTTACAAGAGCTCCTGAAGGAAGCACTAAACATGGAAAGGAACAACCAGTACCAGCCATTGCAAAAACATGCCAAATTGTAAAGACCACCAATGCTAGGAAGAAACTGCAACAACTAATGAGCAAAATCATAATGACAGGATCAAATTCACACATAATAATATTAACCTTAAATGTGAATGGGCTAAATGCTCCAATTAAAAGACACAGACTGGCAAATTGGATAAAGAGTCAATACCCATCAGTGTGCTGTATTCAGGAGACCCATCTCACATGCAGAGACACATGTAGGCTCAAAATAAAGGGATGGAGGAAGATCTACCAAGCAAATGGAAAACAAACAAACAAACAAACAAAAAAGCAGGGGTTGCAATTCTAGCCTCTGCTAAAACAGACTTTAAACCAACAAAGATCAAAACAGACAAAGAAGGCCATTACATAATGGTAAAGGGATCGATTCAACAAGAAGAGCTAACTATCCTAAATATATATGCACCCAATACAGGAGCACCCAGATTCATAAAGCAAGTCCTTAGAGACCTACAAAGAGACTTAGACTCCCACACAACAATAATGGGAGACTTTAACACCCTATTGTCAACATTAGACAGATGAGTGAGACAGAAAGTTAACAAGGATATCCAGGAATTGAACTCAACTCTGCACCAAGCAGACCTAATAGACATCTACAGAACTCTCCACCCCAAATCAACAGAATATACACTCTTCTCAGCACCACATGACGTTTATTTCAAAATTGACCACATAGTTGGAAGTAAAGCACTCCTCAGCAAATGTAAAAGAACAGAAATTATAGCAAACTGTCCTTCAGACCACAGTGCAATCCAGCTAGAATTCAGGGTTAAGAAAGTCACTCAAAATCACTCAACTACATGAAAACTGAACAACCTGCTCCTGAGTGACTACTGGGTACATAATGAAATGAAGGCAGAAATAAAGATATTCTTTGAAACCAATGAGAACAAAAATACAGCATACCAGAATCTCTGGGACACATTTAAAGCAGTATGTAGAGGGAAACTTATAGCACTAAATGCCCACAAGAGAAAGCAGGAAGGATCTAAAATTGACACCATAACATCACAATTAAAAGAAATAGAGAAGCAAGAGCAAACACATTCAAAAGCTAGCAGAAGGCAAGAAAGAACTAAGATCAGAGCAGAACTGAAGGAGATAGAGACACAAAAAACGCTTCAAAGAATCAATGAATCCAAGAGCTGGTTTTTTGAAAAGATCAACAAAATTGATAGACCGCTAGCAAAACTAATATAGAAGAAAGAGAGAAGAATCAAATAGATGCAATAAAAAATCATAGAGGGGATATCACCACTGATCTCACAGAAATACAAACTACCATCAGAGAATACTATAAACACCTCTAAGCGAATAAACTAGAAAATCTAGAAGAAATAGATAAATTCCTGGATGCATACACCCTCCCAAGACTAAACCGGAAGAAGTCGAATCCTTTAATAGACCAATAACAGGTTCTGAAATTGAGGCAATATTTAATAGCCGACTAACCAAAAAAAGTCTAGGACCAGATGGATTCACAGCTGAATTCTACCACAGGTACCAAGAGGAACTGGTACCATTCCTTCTGAAACTATTCCAGTCAATAGGAAAAGAGGGAATCCTCCCTAATTCATTTTATGAGTTGAACATCATCCTGATACCAAAGCCTGACAGAGAGACAACCAAAAAAGAGAATTTTAGACCAATATCCCTGATGAACATTGATGCAAAAATCCTCAATAAAATACCGGCAAACCGAATCCAGCAGCACATCAAAAAGCCTATCCACCATGATCAAGCTGGCTTCATCCCTGGGATGCAAGGATGGTTCAACATAGGCAAATCAATACACGTAATCCATCATATAAACAGAACCAAAGACGAAAACCACATGATTATCTTAATAGATGCAGAAACAGCCATTGACAAAATTCAACAGCGCTTCATGCTATAAACTCTTTATGAATTAGGTATTGTTCTGTAAATATCTATTAGGTCCATTTGGTCTACAGTGTAGATTAAGTTCAATGTTTCTATGTTGATTTTCCATCAGAAGATCTGTCCAGTGCTTCAAGTAGTGTCGAAGTCTCCAGCTCTTACTGTATTGGGATCTCTCTCTCTCTTTAGTTCTAATAATATTTACTTTATATATCTGAGTCCTTCATTGTTGGATGCGTGTATATTTACCATTGAATCATCTTGCTAAATTGACCCCTTTATCATTATGTAATAATCATCTTTGTCTTTCATTTTACAGTTTTTGTCTTGAAATCTATGTAATGTGGTTTAAGTATAGCTACTGTTGCTCTTTTTTTTGTTTCTATTGGCTTGAAATTTTTTTCTATCCCTTTATTTTCAGTCTTGGTGTATTTTTATAGGTAAAATGTGTTTCTTAAAGGTAACAGATCATTGGATCTTGTTTTTTATTCCATTCAACCACTCTGTCTTTTGATTGAAGAGCTTAGCCCATTGAAATTCAATGTCATCATTAATAAGTGCTTACATCTTCCATTTTGTATTTGTTTTCCGGTCTTCTTTTCCCTCTTTCCTTTTTTTCCTCTGTTCCTTTTAGTGAAGATTTTCTCTGCTGCTATTATTTAATTTCTTGTTTTCTATTTTTTGAGTATCCATTGTATGTTTTGATTTGACATTACCATGAGGCTTGCATACACTATCTTGTCACTCATTATCTTAAGCTGATAACAACTTAGCACTGTTTGCTTAAACAAATGAATAAAGAAGCACAAAGAAAGTTAATAAAAACTCTACACCTTAACTTCACCCCCCTACTTTTTAACCCTTTGTTGTTTCCATTTGCATCTTATTGTTCCATTGTACTAAGTCTTGAAAAGTTGTTTTAGTTATTATTTTTCATTGGTTCACTGGTTAGTCCTTCTATTTAAGATGAGGGGTTTACTCACCAATTACAGTTTTGTAATTTTCTGTGTTTTTCTGTGTGCATACTATTACCAGCGAGATTTGTATCTTCAAATAATTTCTTATTGCTTATTAATGTCTTTTTCCTTCTGTCTGCATTTTTTGCAGGACAGGTCTGAGTGATGAAATCTCTCAGCATTTTTGTGTGTGGGAAAGTGTTTATTTCTCCTTCATGTTTGAAGGATATTTTTGTCAGATACACTATTTTAGGGGAAGAGTATTTTCCTTCAGCATCTTAAATATATTATGCCACTCTCTCCTGGCCTGTAAGGTTTCCACTGAAAAGTCTGCTGCCAGATGTGCTGGAGCTCTATCGTATGTTGTTTCTTTTTTCTTGCTGTTTTTAGGATCCCTTCTTTATCCTTGATCTTTGGGAGTTTATTAAATGCCTTGAGGTAGTCTTCTTTGGGTTAAATCTGCTTGGTGCTTGATAACTTTCCTTTACTTGGATATTGGTATCTTTCTCTAGGTTTGAGAAGCTCTCCATTATTATCCCTTCGGATAAACTTTCTCCCCTTATCTCTTTCTCTACCTCGTCTTAATAACTCTTAGATTTGTCCCTTTGAGGCTATTTTCTAGTGCCTGTAGGCATGCTTTTTTATTATTCTTTTTTATTTTGTTTACCCTGACTATGTATTTTCAAATAGCCTGTCTTCAGGCTCACTAATTCTTTTTTTCTGTTTGGTAAATTCTGCCATTGAAACACTCTGATGCATTCTTCAGTATGTCAATTGCATTTCTCAACTCCAAAATATCTGCTTGATTCTTTTTAATTATTTCAATCTCTTTGTTAAATTTACTTGATAGAATTCTAAATTTCTTCTCTGTATTATCTCGAATTTCCTCAAAACTTATTTTGAGTTCTCTGCCTGAAGGGTAACATGTTTTTATTTCTCCAGTATTGGTGCCTGGTGACTTATTTAGCTCATTTGGTGAGGCTATGTTTTCCTGGATGGTCTTGTTGCTTGTGGATATTCATCTGTGACTAGGCATTGGAAAGTTATATTTTTATTATAGTCTTTGCAGTCTGGACTTGTTTGTAATCATCCTCCTTGGGAAGGCTTTCCAGATATTTGAAAGGACTTGGGTGTTGTGGTTTCAGCCATATATGCATTGGGGGCACCCTGTGCCCACTAACGGTTTGTGCAGACTCGTAGATGTACTGCCTTGATAGTCTTGGATAAGATCTGGAAGAATTCTCTGGATTACCAGGCAGAGACTGTTTTTCTCTTCTCTTACTTTCTTCTAAATGAACAGAGTCTCTCTCTGTTCTGAGCTGCTTCGAGTGCGTGGTGGTGAGGAGATACAAACATCCCTGTGACCTCCACCCCTGGGACTGCAGTGGATCAGACCTGAAGCCAGCACAGCACTAGGTCTCACCCAAGGCCCACTGTAACCACTACCTGGCTACTGCCTATGTTCACTCAAGGTCCTAGGGCTCTATAATCAGCAGGTGGTGAAACTATCCAGGCTTGTGTACTTTCCTTCAGGGCAGAGAGTTCCCCCATGCCCCTGGGCAGGTCCAGAGGTGCCATCTGGGAGCCAGGGGCTGGAGTTAAAAGCCTTGGAAGTCTCCTTGGTGTTCTAGTGTACTTTAGCAGAGCTGTTACTCAAACCACAAGATGCAGTCCTTCCTACTCCTCCTTCCTCTTTCTGCAAACAGAGAATTCTCACCCCGTGGCCACCACTGCCACAGACCCATGAGGAGTATTGCCAGCCTACTGCTGATGTTCCCTTGAGGCCCAAAGGCTCTTCAGTCAGCTTGTGGTGAACGCTGCTTTCCCTGGGACTCACCCTGCAGGGGACTGGGCTTCTCTGTGGCCCAGAGTAGGTCCAGAAATGCCATCCAAGAGCCACAGCCTAGAATTGTCGACCCCAAGAGCCCATCTGGTGCTCTACCCCCTATGGCCAAGCTGGCACTTAAGGTATGAGGCAAAGCACCCTTTTCTCTTCTGTCTGCTTTTCTCAAGCAGGAGTCTCTCCCTGTAACCACCACAACTGGGAATGTGCTGAGTCTCACCTGAAGCCAGCGAGTCTCAGAGTCTTACCCAAGGTCCATCAGGTACCATCTCCATCTGGGTATTACTTCTGGTTACTCAGGGCCCAAGCGCTCTTTAGTCAGCAGGTGATGGGTTGTACTGGGACTTGGTCCTTTTTTAAAACACTGCTGGTTCCTTTATGGCCCAGGGTATGCCTAGAAATGCCATCTGAGAACTAGGGTCTGGAAAGGAGGCCTCGTGACTCTGACTGGTTCTTTATCCTGTTGTAACTGAGCTGGTATCCAAGGTGCAAGACAAAATTCTCTTTACTCTCTCTCCTCTCCTGAAGTGAAGGGAAGGGGTCTTTTTGGAGCCATGAACTGTGCAGCCAGGGATTGGGGAAGGAGTCATGCAAGCACTACTTTAGCCAGCCCAGCTGATGTCTCACTAGGTCATGTGCTCCCCACATTCACTGGTGGTGAGCCCAGTTTAGCACTAGAACTTGCCTAGGAGTTGCAGTACTTGTGTCCTAGACCGCCTTTCAAGTTTACTTAGAGCCCCGGAGTACTTTAGCCCAAGGTGGTAAGGCTTGCCAGAAGTCAAGTTCTAATTGCTGGAGTGAGTAATTCTCTTCTGGCTAGGATTGGTTTAAATACTCTTTCCATGGGTGGGCATCAGCTGAGTTCAACCTGGTTTTGCTTTCTGCTGTGACAGGGCATGATTGAGTTCAATGCAAAGTCTCACAATTGTCATGCTTAAACTCTTCCAAATGCACAGATTCTTTCTTCACACCATGCGACTGTTGCTAGCAGATGGGGTGGGGTGGCCTCGGGGACTCAAGAGTCTTTCCTACCCTCTTCAGTGTCTCTTTCAGGGATATGAAGTGAAAACTAGGTACTGTGAGGGCTCACCTGGTTTTTGGTTCTTATAAAGGTGATTTGTGTGTGTGTGTGTGTGTGTAGATGGTTGTTAACTTGGTGTTCTTACAGGACGTATGATCATTGGAGCTTTCCACCCCTCTCCCACAAGTGCAATTTTGTTACACACATATATCGCATAGTGGTGAAGTCTTGGCTTCTAGTGTATTTCAGCCATGTTTGAGTTTGCTTCATTCCCAGAAGGAGGTGGACAGGCTTTCCTGGGCAATTAGAGATGTTGGGGTGGGTGGGGAGCATCTGTTTAACTCCCAGTTTCCAGGCAGCTTGCTTCAAAACGTTTCCAGACAAATGAATTTCAAAAAGCAACAAATTCTCAGAATAAATTCAGTTCTGAGCATTCCATGGCTGGTTTTCAGCCCACAATTTCATTTCCATCTTGCCAAAACAATTTCTGAGGAAAAACTGCGCAATTCAGAATGATGGCTCAGTGACAGAAGACATTTTTGCCCATGTGAAGGATTTTCAGATCCTGATTCTAAGCTAGAAGGGCATAGATTTTTTTTTTCTGAGATTGGCCAGGATGTTTATGTGGATTTTTCTTTCACTCCCTGTAAAAACAAAAGAGTATGATTCTTAGAGCCAGGAGTTCCAGTTCAAATCCCAAACTTACTAACAGGTTACTGTGAAAGAATTAACTGGCCAGACCATCCCTTGTGTTCTTTATCTGTAAAATCAGATGGGTAATAGTCCTTATCTCATTGACTTGTTAAAGAAATAAACAAGGGTACATGTAAAATGATTAGAACAGTGCCTGGTACATGACAAGTGCTCTGTATGTTTGTTAATTAGCTGCTTTTTATCATCATTTCATGCTGCTGTGTTTCTCACTCTGAATCAGGAGGCTTTGCCCATTGTGTCACCTTCCTGGCCCACTTGCCTGTGTATAAAGTCCCTGCCCTTGAGGACCAAACCCTTGACTCCATCAAAACCTTTCAGGAACAGTGAAGTTTCATAAACTTTGTGAGCTCACTCTTATTTGGAGAAATGACCTATCTGGATCAAAAACAGTGTGGAGTAATATAAACTTAAAAATGTAGTGTTGCTACTTGCAGATATGTAGAATAATGCTGTGGTCAGAAGATACTGAGCTGAACTATACGTGCTACAGCAATGTCCTTCAAGTTGCAGATGTGGACTCACTGGTGGGAAGAAAATCATATTAAAAAGTTATGAAAAGATTAAAAAAAGAATTTTAATAAAATATATTACATTCTATGAAATAAGGGCAACATTTTTTCTATGAAACCTTTTTCAATTACATATTCATGTGTTTGGGATAGGATGTAAAATGCATTTCTTACTGTGAGTCCTCATCAAAAAGTTAGAGAGCCATTGTGCTAGCGAATCTTGTATTTTAATAAGTACATTGAAATAGTTCCTAACTGACATATTCTTTTAATAGTGTACTTCCTCTAAAGTCTTCTCTCTCAAGAAGGCTGTTCGTTGTATTATTTATTTGCTTAGCAAACCACTTTTTCTTAGATAATATGAAAGGGAAAATTCCATTACCAGGAGATTGCATAAGAAAATTGTCATCTAGCAGATTTTCTGAGTTGATCTAATCATAACACATTCTTAACAATTATAATAACCTTGTTCATTAAGTGCTTTTTCTGGTTCTTGTCCATGTACGTAAGAAAAGTTTGAGACTATGCATGGCTTACATTGTTGGAACAGTGGAGAGGATTTATCTGTTAACAGTTCTTTATTCTACCATCAGGAGCAATTTCCTCATCTTACCTCACTCAGTGTTTACTAATGCCTGTATTCTGGCTACCTGGTAATAAATATTTTAAACATTGTGCTGAACTTTCATGACATATCCTATTCTTCCTTGTCCTTCTAAGGCTGCCCTTTAAATTTGTTGTAACTGATTTCATTTTTATAAACAGAAGGAAGGTGGCCCTGAGCTATTTAAGGTGGAACACGAGGTTGCATTAAGCATCCATCCTCCAACTTGAATCCTGGAGGCATCCCATTAGATGAAAAAATTAGCCAATTCTCCTAAAAATGTATACTTATTTTATATGATTATACTACTATACTGACATATTATATATATTACAAAACACATATAAAAGTTGGAGTTAAAAAGGGTGAAATGTTGCATTGGTTAATTATTACACTGCTATAAAGAAGTACTCAAGACTGGGTAACTTATAAAGGAGAGAGGTTTAATTGACTCACAGTTCTATGTGGCTGGGAAGGCCTCAGGAAACTTACAATCATGGTGGAAAGGGAAGGAAGCACCTTCTTCACAAGGTAGCAGGAGAGAGAAAGAGCAGAAACTGTCACTTATAAAACCATAAAATCTCATGAGAACTCACTCACTATCACTAGAATTGTATAGGGGAAACTGCCCCCATGATCTGATCACCTCCCGGTAGGTCCCTTCCTTGACACGTGGGGATTATAATTAGAGATGAAATTTGGATGGGGGCACAGAACCAAACTATATCATTCTGTCCCAGCTCCTCCCAAATCTCATGTCTTTCTCACATTTCAAAATACAGTCATGCCTTCCCAACAGTCCCACAAGGTCTTAACTCATTCCAGCATTAACCAAAAAGTTCAAGTCCAAAATCTCATCTGAGAAGGCAAGTCAGGCACCTGTAAAATCAAAAGCAAGCCAGTTCATTCCAAGATACAATGGGGTTACAGGCTTGGATAAATGCTCCCATTCAAAATGGGAGAAATTGGCCAAAACAAAGGGGCTACAGGACCTAGGCAAGTCTGAAATCCAACAGGGCAGTCATTAAATCTTAAGCTCCAAAATAATCTCCTTTGCCTACAAGTCTCACATCTGGGGCACACTGATGCAAGGGGTGGGCTCGCATGGCCTTGGGCAGCTCCTTCACAGGCTGGGATTGAGTGTCTGTGGCTTTTTCAGGTGCATGGTGCAAGCTGTCAGTAGAGCTACCATTCTGGGATGTGGAGGCTAGTGGCTTTTTTTTTTTCACAGCTCCATTAGGCAGTGCCCCAGTGGGAGCTCTGTGTGGGGGGTCCAACCCCGCATTTCCCTTCCACACTGCCCTAGCAGAGGTTCTCCATGAGGGCTGCCCTTCCCTTGCAGCAGACTTCTGCCTGGACATCCAGGCATTTCCATACATCCTCTGAAATCTAGGCGGAGGTTTCCAAACCTGAATTCTTGACTTCTGTGCACCTGCAGACCCAACACCAAATGGAAGCTGCCAACGATTGGGGCTTGCATCTTCTGAAGCAATGGCCTGAGCTGTACTTTGGCCCCTTTTAGCCATGACTGTAGCTGAAGTGGCTGGGGCACAGGGTGCCATATCCCAAGGATGCACAGAGCAGCAGGGGCCCCTGGGACTAACCCATGAAGCCATTTTTCCCTTGTAGGCCTCCAGGCCTGTGATGAGAGGGACTGCTGTGAACATCTCTGACATGCGCTAGAGACATTTTTTCCCATTGTCTTGGCATTAATATTTGGCTCCTCATTACTTATACAGATTTCTTCAGCAGGCTTGAATTCCTCCCCAGGAAATGAGTCTTTCTTTCCTATATTACAGTCATGCTGCAAATTTTCCAAACTTTTATGCTCTACTTCCTTTTTTAAACATAAGTTCCAATTTCAGATCAAATTTCCACACATCTCTAGGGCAGGGGCAAAATACCTCCAGTCTCTTTGCTAAAGCATAGCAAGAGTGACCTTTGCTCCAGTTCCCAAGAAGTTCCTTATCTCTATTTGAGACCATGTGAATGCTGGCATTCACATCACTATCAGCATTTCATTAAAACCATTTAAATCTCCAGAAGGACCCAAACTTTCCCACATCTTCCTATCTTCTTCAGAGCCTTCCAAACTGTACCAACCCCTGCCTGTTACCCAGTTTCAGAGTTGCTTCCACATTTTCAAATATCTTCATGACAGTTCCTCACTCTGTGCACTACCAATATACTGTATTAGTCTGTTCTTACACTGCTATAAAGAAATACCCAAGTCTGGGTAACTTATAAAAGAAAGAGGTTTAATTGATTTACAGTTCCACTTGGCTGGGAAGACCTTAGGAAACTTACAATCATGGGAGAAAGGGAAGCCGTCACCTTCTTCACAAGGCAGCAGGAGACAGAATGAGTGTTGAGCAAAGGGAGAAGCCCCTTATAAAACCAACAGATCTCATGAGAACTCACTTACTGTCACCAGAACAGCATGGAGGGAACTGCCACCATGATCCAATCACCTCCCACTAGGTCCCTCCCTTGACATGTGGGGATTATAATTCGAGAGGAGATTTGGGTGGGGACAGAGCCAAACCACATTAGATGTCATAAATCATATTTAAAATAGGTTATAAATTATGAAAATTTTTTTGCCAATAATAATGTTAAATAATATTTTTGTGGTTCAATAGTTGCATTATTTTTAAAACAATGTGATATTGAGAATTAAAGTTCTAGTTCCAAGCACAATTCAATTCAATACTTAGTTTTAGTGGCATAATGTTATATATGAAAAAGATAACACATATCAATAAATGGATCCAAATAAAGAAGTATATTATTCGTTGTTATTCCTCTATAAAATGTTCATTCTTAACTCTCATACACCAATCATGCTAAAGGTTTGTTGAAATTCTGTTTGTAATATCCATCTTCCCTAAGGCATTAGTCTTTTAAAACTCATCAAAATCAGATTGAAAACATATTGAAGTGCTGCTGAATCCGGTTTGCCAGTATTTTATTGAGGATTTTGCATC